>NC_134484.1:126231173-126573673 GCF_040206685.1 Ascaphus truei
CGTTTCGTTATAAAAAACTTCTTCAGGGAATGTATGTATTTTTTATAACGAAACGCGTAGGAGTCCCAAACATGTCATGCTGTGTGATTTTGTAATAGATGTACGTGCAATACTCACCTTTTAATTATAAACTGAATTTCTAAATATACTACACTATGAGGTTTTCTTTGCGCTGTTCTCTTTCTCTTTTTTTCTGTATTAGCCTGGAGTGCTGAACTCTCCATTTGAACAGCTGCATCAAACCTCATCTTTACAAGGTTATATTCACATTTATTTTGTTTTTTGAATCACTTCACTTTTTATATTATTTAATTCCTATATGAGCGCAGTTTTTTGTTACTACACAATAATAAAACATAACTAAACTAAAAAAAAAACACACTTCACGAAATAAATACAGTAGCCAGCTAATCCAAAGAATACAAGCAATAACATCAACAATGAATTAATTAAACCATTAACCGATCAAAACAATTAATTCCTAAAACAACTCCGAATTATTTTAAACAGTAACCAATCAAACCAATAAATTACTAAACCAAATCAAAATTAATAGATACAGTAACCAATCAAACCAATTACTTTCTACAATATTAATGAATTAATTTAAACATTAAACTACAAATAAATAAATTCAAACAATATCTGAAAAAACCATCAAACGCATTAGCTAACATAGTACAACATTAACTACAAACAAACACCAATCGCAAACATTTTATTACCATTAAGCAGGAAAAAACACACAATGACATCCACATAAGTAACAATAATTAAAAAAACCAACAGCAATATCAAGCCAGAAATGCACCCCAAATATTGTCATAATAATGTATTAATCTGTACCCTAAAGTGGTACAAATTAATATATTATCAGTCAATGTGCCTCCCAGAAAAAATCAAAAAAACATCCAATGAAAAAACCTGTAAAAAAAGACATTTACAGTATCGACACAGCCTATTCTAACAAAAGCCGCTGGTTGACCGGGGCTTTCTCCGGCTGGCGCCGGGGCTAGACCGCGCGCCGCTGCATCTCCTCCGTGCACCCCCTCCGCTCGTGCACGCTTTTTGCTCCCCCTTCCCGACCCCCTAGCTGCTCCTGCTGTGCCCCTCTGCTTCCCCGCACCCCCGCTTACCTCACTTGAAACCTTCAGGGGTGTTGGGGAAGCCGGGGAAGCCTGGGAAGCCGGGCGGGCACGTGCCTGTGACGTCACAGTGACGCGCGGACCGGCCGCGTCTCCACGCTGCCCGCACGCATCCTGCCGTGCGGGAAGTGTGAGAATAGGCTGTGTCGATACTGTACAAACATTCAATATATTACTTATCATTAGAAGCGGTGGCCCTCCGACTCCCGGGGTAACAGGAAGCTCATGTACCTTGAAGGCCTCCAACAACATCCGATGCCATCCGCCATGAAGATCCGGATCAGGTACCCAAATCTTCTTTTTTCTTTCTTTAATCACCTTCTTCTATCTTCCTCTGTAACCATTTCTTGATCTTCTTAATCTTCTATCTTCTTGTTGTAATCCAAAAAGCTCCATGGTAGATCCCAACCGATTTTGTCTCGTCATCTTCTTGGGCTCAAATGAGGCGTCACGGCCTTAAATAGGGCTTGTGACGTCACATTTAGCCTCAAAATAGTTAACAGCCACCTGATTGGCTGTTAAAACCATGTTCCGACTTTATTTATTTTTTTAAATGACGTCACTTAAAGGGAATGGTGCCAGCCAATCAGAATGCTGTGCTTCATTTGCCTTTAAGATGACGTCACTAAATCCAAGATGGCCGGTGTCACATGTTACTCAGCCAATCAGAGTGTGGAATTGGTTCCCACGATCTGATTGGCTGAAATACCATGTGACGCCGGCTTCGTGACTCTCCCCTTGAAACCAGGAGGTGGCGGCGGATTGGTCACGCCAGCGCAGAAACCAGGTATTTAAATGCACTCGTTTAGGTATTTCTATTCACCTTGATAAAGGGCCACAAGCCCGGGACGCGTAAGTGGTCTGTTTATGTGCTTTTGATCCATTAAAACTTTTATTGTGGGAACGCACCTCTGTGTTTATTTTTACCCCAGTGGAACCAGTGCTTCGTTTTTCCTTCCCTGCTGCTGATTAAAGAAAGAAAAAAGAAGATTTGGGTACCTGATCCGGATCTTCATGGTGGATGGCATCGGATGCTGTTGGAGGCCTTCAAGGTACGCGAGCTTCCTGTTTCCCCTGGAGTCGTAGGACCACCGCTTCTAATGGTAAGTAATATATTGAATGTTTGTAAATGTCTCTTTTTACAGGTTTCTTCATTGGATGTGTTTTTTTAATTTTTGGGGGGAGGCACATTGAATGATAATATATTAATCTGTACCACTTTCGGGTACAGATTAATACATTATTATGACAATATTTGGGGGGCATTTCTTGCTTTGTATTGCTGTTGTTTTTTTTAATTGCAGTTTCTTATGTGGATGTCATTGTTTGTTTTTTTTCCTGCTTAATGGTAATAAAATGTTTGCGATTGGTGTTCGTTTTTAGTTCATGTTGTATTATGTTACAGTAGCTAATGCGTTTCATGGTTATTTCAGATATTGTTTGAATTTATTTCTTTGTATTTTAATGTTTAAATTAATTCATTAATGTTGTAGTAATTAATTGGTTTGATTTGTTACTGTTTCTATTAATTTTAAGTTGGTTTAGTAATTATTTGGTTTCATTGGTTACTTTATAAAATAATTCGGAGTTGTTTTAGGAATTAATTGTTTTGATAGGTTAATGGTTTAATTAATTCATTGTTGATGTTATTGCTTGTATTCATTGGATTAGCTGGCTACTGTTTTTATTTAGTGAAGTGTGGTTTTTTGGAGTTTGGTTATGTTTAATTATTGTGTGTCTTGTGTATTAATGTATTGTAATTAGGGTGCCGATTGAGTGCTTTAGAGGCTTATCATGCCCATATTATTATTATATGGGTATGATGTACCACTATACTACTCAATGGATACAGGGTGGGTATAGTGAGTCCGGGGTGGGTACTTAGGGCTCACGGGTGGGTGAAAGGTATATTAGCCCTAAGGATGGGTATCTAGACCTTGCGGGTGGGTAGCGGTTGGGTTAACCGCTTTATTACCTTAGCGGTATTAACCGCAAAGGTAATGAAGGGGTTAAGTCCCCTGCAACCCCCCCCGCAAGGCCTAAACAGCCACTAAGGGCCAAATTCCCCCTTAACCCACCCTCGCTAGCCACAGTAAGCCTGGCATGGGTGTTTAACCCCTTTATTGCCTTAGCGGTTAGCCGCTAAGGTAATGAAGTTGCTGTAAATGCATTTTTCCTGCATCGGATGCATGCCGGGGGGCTCCGGTGCTGGTATTAATGGCTATCAGCTCCAGAGACCCCTGGCATCAATCCGAGGCAGGAAAACGGGCTGTTTTTTTCCAATGTCCCGACATATCGCAGCTCATCGAGGCATCTCCTCACCAATTTACCTAAATTTTGAGGTGAATTGGATTTGGGGAGAAGATCACCTTTTAGGGCTGCGATAGGCTACGATAGGTGGCGACAGCTGACTCGCGGGTACTAGAATCGCGCGAGTTTATGATCCTTCAGAAAATGGTCGATAAGCAACTGATCGCCGCTCAATTGGCAATTTTCTTTTGGTCATAAAATTTTGCGTCGATACAAGCCGTTATCGAGCACTTATCGAGGCTTACTGAATACGAGTAGCCATTTTGGTCGATAAGTGCTCGATAATGGCCTTATCGATGCTCTCTTAATGAGGCCCTAAGACTTTGAAACAGGAAGAACAATGTACATAGATTTAGTTCAAACAACAGAACTTTCTTTGTATTTTTTGATCGAACTTTTAAAACCTTTTGTTTTTTTCTTAGTGAATACTGTTTTGACCCACGTTTTATAGCGCGATAAAAAATTGCAAAGTCAAACGGCATTGCACTGATTTTATCACTGTTTAGTGAATAGGCTCCTATGTGTGTTGTGTCCAACATAATTTAACATTAAGCACTGTTGAATCATTTCCCCACGTGTATGAATTCATATATCTGAGTATTTTCTAAAAAAACAGGGCAATGGTAGAGGTTTTTTTCATTTCTTTTTTAAGCAAAATAATTATACTTGCAGTTTACTTAACATATTAAATTACCAGAAACAGACGCAATATTCTACTAAAGGAGATTATAGTCTAATGAAAGGAAATGAAGATAATAATAGCTGGGTGCCTGCACTCTTCTTGCTGGCAGCAAATGAGAAGTGTCACGAAAAGGTGAATACATTTGAGAATTTAGAGAAGTACAGTTGAATAAAATTAATGATCATACATTGGGGCCAATTTATTAAATGGCATTCCAAAAATAGAAAAATCAAAATGTGCTCAAATTTCCCACAAAGTAGAGATTAGAAAGAAACATTTCCCTAACTGTGAATACCAAATATAATAAAATTAAATATAGAAGTCTAAAATTACATATGAAATAAAATCATTCCTAGGATGTGTATAGTTGATGCTTCTTTAAGAAGTTTCTTCCGAACTCTACATATACTGTAGTGCAATAGTATATAAAATGCAAATAGTAGGGCAGACAGACTCTTCAGCAGCGAAAAAACCTCAATTTAAAATAATCAATAATAGAAATACAATGCACTCACAAACACAATGGTTTATCCAAGAACATCAAACCCACTACAACTGCTGTTCTCCAAGCTGCCTGGTCATAAGATGGTGGCCACTTGTCCATGTGCCGTATGCAGTCTTCCAGTACTATCCATGTACATCCCTGTTGGTGTTTGATCACACTGTGTGATGTCCCTTCCCAACAGCTGATACTTTCTTCCATTTCTTCCAAAGCTTCTCATTAGGGATTTTTTCCCTTCATCATGTATCAAGTCAATAATGATATTTCCATGCATAAAAGGAAATGTTTGCACTGCAGTGCTTCTTCTTTTATTCATTAAGCAATTATTGCATGTACAAAAACAATGACAAGATAGCTGCTTTGATGCGATTTGTTTATGGCTGTGTAACACTGTGCGATATACACATTTTGTATGCAAATTTGTTCAATTATATATTTACAGACTTTTCATTAAGCTGTGAGGAAGCCGAGAGAGTCAGCCAGAAATCTGAGGGATGCAAATTTGGTCTCTCAATCCTACAATAGCCTACAGTATATTATGAAAGTGTGATATTTGTCTTTAGATGCAATATGGCTTTATGAATTAATCTGCGAAACAGTGCATAGAAATACAGATGCAGCATTATGGTTGGTCATGCTGCCACCCCTAAATCTGTTTTGCACTGTGTTTTTTTCATCTGTGCTCCTTGAGTCCCAGTAAGGAGACTTAATGGCCCATTGGGATTATCACAGTGGTGGTCCATGCGTCTGAATGGGAGTTGCGCTGTGTGAGGCCTACCAGGTTGCACCAATCTGTAGAAGACGTGCAGTAAGAGTGATACAAAATCAGTCACTCTCCCGGCGCACTTCTAACAGGTGATCGTGCAGCTTTTATTTTATTTTAATAGCACAGTATTGAAGCAGAGGGTCTCCAGAGCTGAACCTCATTAATTTCAGAACGGGGGACACCCTGCTTCATATGTTACAAGACCAATTATTGGGTGCCGGTATCCCCGCCATGCTTAAATTATCCTGAGTCGTGGCCCACGTGACCGGGACATTTAAATAATGCAGGGAGATTCCAGTACCCAAAATGGGACTTGTAACTTGGGATGCAGTTGGTCCCCGAGGCTGAAATTAATGCGGTTCAGCTTCGGAGACCCCCTGCTTCAATACTGTGTGTTTAATTAAAATAAAATCAGCTTCATTACCTTAGCAGCTAGCAGCTGGCCGCTAAGGCATTGAAGGGGTTAAGTCAGAGTACCTGGTTTATTGGGGGTAAAAGGGGTAGGTGATGGGGTAGTTGCCCCAGGGTGGGTGGTTAGGCCCACCGGGAAGGTTGCAGAAGTGGTGGAAACCGCTATGGTAATGAAAGGGTTAACCCCTCCGACTACCCACCCAAGAGGTCTAACCACCCACCCCAGAGCAACAACCCCTTTACCCACCCACTCTACCCCCAATAAACATTACAATACAATACAAACACCAATACAAACACCAATACAATATATTGAACAATTCCCCCTCTCCCCCCCAACACAAACAGTACAGCAGGGGGGAGCAAACTTTTTATGCTGAGCCCCCCTTTTCATCCATGAAATTTCTCGCCCCCCCCCCGTGCCTGATGTAATCCAAATCACATGACGTCAGTGCACGTGAGCTTGTTCAGCCAATGCGGGCGAACCGGCTTTGTAACGCCCCCACCACGCGTCTACAAAAAAAGTATTTATAACAAATTACATCACTTAAAAATAAATATTATGATATTTGTCTAATAGCGTCCCCATTTATGCTGTATTATTAATCTCTCTCTTCCTACCACATCAGGACCTCTCTCCCCTCTTCCACAGTCTCACACTCCTCTCCCAGTCTCTCCCTCTCCCAGTATTTCTCACTCCCCCTCCAGTGTCTCTCTATACCTCCCCTCAGTGTCTCTCCTCCCTCCCCCCACTCTCTCTTTCCCTCCCTCCAGTGTGTCTCTCTCTTTTTCCCTCTCCCTAGTATCTCTCTCCCTACCCCCAGTGTCTCCCTCCGTCCCTCCTCCAGTGTCTATCTCACTCTCTCCCTCCCCCCAGTGTCTCTCTCACACTCTCCCTCCAGCCATTGTGTCTCTCCCTCCCGCCATTCTCTCTCAACCCTCCCGCCAGTCTCTCTCTCTCCCTCCCACCAGTCTCTCTCTCCCTCCCGCCAGTGTCTCTCTCCCTCCCGCCAGTGTCTCTCATCCCCATGTCTCTTTCACCCCCCCTCACCATGTCACACTGTCACACTGTCACCCCCTCCCCATGTCACACTCTCACCTCCCCACACTCACCCCCTCCCCATGTCACACTCACCTTCAGCCATTGTGTGTCTCTCCCTCCTGCCAGTCTCTCTCTCCCTCCAGCCAGTTTCTCTCTCATCCCCATGTCTCTTTCACCCCCCCTCCCCATGTCACACTGTCACACTCTCACCCCCTCCCCATGTCACACTCTCACCCCCCCTAAAATCTCACCCCACACTCTCAACACCCCCCATACTCTCACCCCCCCATGTCACACTGTCACGCTCTCACCCCCCTCCTCATGTTACACTGTCACACACTCACCTCCCTCCCCATGTCAAACTCTGATGCTCTCATCACGCTGCATGCAACAAGGAAGAACTGCAGGAGCTGTGTAGCACAGCGCCACCTAATGGCCAAAAGAGAAATTGCAACTACCGACTGCTTTTCTCTGCTCCTGGCAAAATCGCCGCCTGCTGCCTGAGCCCCCCTTAAACAATCTTGCGCCCCCCAGTTTGCCCACCATTGCAGTACAGTAATGGGCTACCCCTGACAGGATGAAGGCTGTCAACATCCTCCTTGTCTTCAGTGGGCAACGATTTTTTAACTGACCTGCAACCTCTTAATCACATTAGCTTTTATAAACCTCTGTGGTAATTGAGAGGTTAACCCCCCCTTCAGCTACCCACCCAGGAGGCCTAACCACCCTCCTAGGGGAAACTACTTCCACCCCCTCTACCCATTGATTGTCACAGTTGTAAACCATGCTCACAATATCACCTGCCACAATGGCAATGAATGAGAAAGCTACAATTTAAAAAACAAGAACTGAATAAAATACATTACAGTTCAATAAAAAAAATGCCAATAAACCAATTGATTGTCACAGGGGTAAACCATGCCCGCAATATGGGCATGGATTGCTACAATGGCAATGAATGGGCAACCTAAAAAAAAACAAGCACCAAATAAAATACAGGACATTTAAATAATAGCAAACATTTGCAACAATACATCACTTGTCAATGTGCTTATCTATACCCTAAAAGTGGCATATATAAACACATTGCCTGTCAATGGGAATACTAAAAAGTGGATGTCATCAAACAGGCAGAGAAGGTAGCCATTCAGATAGCATGCCAACCTCCCCATTTTGAAGACGCCAATTTGAAGGCATCACATGGTATATCTACCAATCCGATTAGTGGGTCTGCCATGTGATGGTTTCCATTGTTTTTTCTGGTTATGTCATCTTAAAGGGAAGGATGCAAATCCTTCCTGATTGGCTTGTTTCTCTCCATTTAAGATGATGTCACTGCATGAAAAAATATGGAAGCATTCACATGGTACATCATTCAATCAGATTGGGGTCTATCCATTTGTCTATCAAATGTGATGTCACAGGCCTTATACAAGGCCTGTCAAGTCTCATTTGAGCCAAAGAAGCCATTGGATCAATATCTACTGGACCAATTGGATTACCAAGTAGAGAAGAAAGAAGAAAAGAAGGAGGAAAAGAAGAAAAGAAAGAATAAACAACTTACCGGAGACTCCTCTGCATTGCGGGTCAAAAGTTAGTGCCGCAGTTGGACGAGGAGGGTGAATTCCGGCAAAGGTAAGAAACACGATTGGCTTTTATTTAATTGTGTATTTTTTTTTGGATGCTGTGATGGTGAGGAGGTAACCAGGCTCAATAATAAAGGTTAAGCCCATTTGGTTGCCCCTGATCCGTGTTTTGGGGTCCTAGAGTGTCAGCTCTTGCACCTGACTGTCGTAGACGCATTACTATGACTGTGTGTAAATTATGCGACAAAGAATTTTTGTGTTTTTGCCTTTCCAGGAATGCCAGCAAGCAGAGATTGCTAGGCTAGAAGTTTCAGGTCAGGTTTTATGGAGAGAGTCTTTTCAGATTGTGAATATGTAGCAGGGTTTCACGAGTTACGGGATGCGCCAAAGATGTACTCAAGAATCAAGTTCAATTCTTGGATACATTGAAGCAGAGTGCTCCGGTCAAAATCCTACCCTGGAAATTTTCTTGAGACTCACCGCCAGGATTCCCTGCTTCAGCACAGACCAAAAGGGTAAAAAGAGCATAGGGGATAAAGGTATCCCCTGAATGGTACAGTGGTTCCCAGTGTAAGGGGGGATGCTCAGTTCATACCCAAGTCACCCTGACCCAGGTTTAGGGGTTCAGGAGGTGCTCCAGCTATGTGATAAAGCTGTGAAATGTAAGCTGTGGGAAGCCAAATGTAAAGTCAGGTTTCTACAGTGTGGCAGGGATAAGGCTAGTAGGAGTATTGAGTATATATTTATATTCTATTCCTGACACCAGAAAGGGGGACTTAGGCATTTTTAGCACACGATACAGTGTAAAGGTATATTTTATTAAAGGATTATATTTAATAGGTATAAGCGTGTAACCTGTATATGAACTGTGGGATTGTCAAGTCCTGGGTTCTGAGAGATCAGATGGCCACCAGACATGGTGCAACTGTGTCTTCTCCGGTCCTGGACTTGAAAGCCTCAGGGATGCAAAGGTTTTGGAAAAAGGCGGGATATTGGAGTTACTCTCAAGTACCCATGCCCTGGGATAACTAAGGGCATACCAGCCACCTTTTGCCCATCTCCAGACTTTGTGGAGCCTGGCACAGTGGGGGGTTCAATATAGTAAGAGGCAGAGGTACCAGGTTGGCGCATGCCCCTTAGCAGAATTGAAATCGGTGCCCGCCCGGCTTCAAAGTACCGGCAAATCGGTGATAGGCTGGCATAGAAATTCCCACGCGCAGATTGGCTGTAGTGTTTTGTGAATGGGACTCCAAAACCTATAAAAAAACCTTGCAGCCAATCAGGACCTCACCAAACCATCAGCAGCAAATTCGAGATCCCAAAAAGATGCTCTGAGAGAAATTGACGCGAGCCGGCTTCAGAAATTTCAAGGCAAGAAATGTTCTAAGTCCTGCTTTTCAGGGGCCAAGTTCTGAAAACGAAACGTAATGGTCGCAGCTGGAATTGCATGCCGAATTGAATTCCAGGACTTTTGTGAGTACCTCCCGGTCATTGGAAAGGACTCGTGCAGACTTCATTTTGAAGTCATTTGGACTAGAAAAGTTTAGTTTGTTAGCCCAGATCCCCAATAAGTGTGTTTTCTATTTCATATTGTGATCCATTGTGTGTATGTCTTTTCCTGGAATAAATTACAATTTATTTTACCTCCTTGTTTTGCTCAATCATATGATCCCAGTATAAAAGGTGTTAATGAACCTGGTCTCCCGTGACAAGCTTCTATATTAACTTGTGGCAGCTGTGGGATCGGTTGAGCCAATGTTATACAATCGTGCGGGGTCTCATAAAATAGAGGGACACTCAAAGATTGCGAGCTCCCAAAACAAGCGGTAACGTACACACGTTTTATAAAGCACAGCAAACACAGGTTCTCTCATTCACTTAGCTTAGTGCCATCGGACGAACATGGGCAAGCGGTCGGGTCGGTACCGGTCATGAGACCGAGCAATGTTGCCCGAGGTGAGAGCTACGGGTTGCTGACGGACAGTCGGTAAAAGACATTACTGGAAGAGGACTTAGAATCTCACAAAGCACGCATTGCTTCACTGGAGGGGGATATTTACTCAGCTGCAGTTGCAGTGGTCACACTTCCTCCAGGGGCGCGGGAGGTTATTCCAGTCACAGTGTTGCAGTATGGTCATTGGGAGGGAGCGGGTGCCAGCATGGATCTTGCTGGGGGACTGGTTCGAGGGAGTGCAGCCGTGGTAGCCCTAGTGGCTAATGGACTTGCCACATTTGGAATCACCGCATTCCTTGCCCTCATGCGGAGAGGGGGCGATCCTGGACAAAAGGGTCCGAATGCTTGCAGCCATATAAGGGACATCAGCCCCGCACTCCCACCTTGTTAACGGGGATTAAGCTGCCCCCCGAGTGGACCACCACAGCTTTGGGAAATTCGTGGATGACACAGATAAAATTTACGGGTTTTTGAGGAACTTCGAGGCCCAGTGTCAAAGATACTGAGTGCCAGAACGGGACTGGGTTTTACGGCTTCACCCGTTATTGTCTGGCGTTGCCAAGGAGACACTCCAGGCAATCCCCGCCGAGGATGGCAATGGCTATGGACATGTAAAAGCCCTCCTGCTCACCCAATATGCCCTCACCCCAGAAGCATACTGTGGTATGTGCCGGCCAGAGGACAAGCACCACCAGGAGTCTTACATGTTGCTTGCCTCCCACCTGGTTTTGCACGGGATCCAGTAGGTGGATGGTATGGTGCTACTAAGTAACACTTACTTATGGACTTTGTATTCAAAGAGCAATTTTTGCAGCAGTGCCCCTTGGACTTGAGGGAATGGATCTTTGACCACAAGCCAAAGACTTATGTGGAAGCTGCAAAAATGGCTGATAAGTTTGTCACGAGCCGGGCATTGTTGCGAAAGAATGGGGCTACCCAGGATATGGCCACTCTGGCCAGGGGAGACAAAAGCACCCCTCAGTGGAAGAGCAAGCCTGCAGTGGATAGAAGTGCACCAAAAGCTGCAGCATTCAGACACGATAGGAGGTGCTACCAGTGCAACCAAACTGGGCACATCAAGTCAGACTGTCCGGACCGTCCAAGGTCCAGTGGACCCAAAAAGGGGCAGTGCTCTCCAGCTTCGAGGCCGGTTGCCCATGTGCAACTGGCACACACAGAGTAGCCAAGTGCAGCTATCTAACCAGCCTAGCAAGGTACTGTGATGGAGGAATTTACCCTTGCCACCAGTGGACCAGCAGCAGAGATCGTGGGACATCAGATTGCGCCGGTCAGGCTGCAATCCAACGATGTCGGGCAGAAGCATCTGTGCAAAGTGACCATCGGAGATCACAAAGCGGCCGGCTTGCTCAATGCCAGTGCCATTGTTACCCTGGTCCAACCTGAAATTGCCCTGCCAGAGGATTTGCTCCTGTGCACAGGGATGCAAGTGACCATGCCAGACGGTGGACCACGGTCCATCCAGGTTGCTCAGGTCTTTCTTGATTGGGATGCCGGATGTGGCATGAGGGAGGTGGGGGTATTGCCCGGGTTAGATGCTGATGTCCTCTGTGGCAGAGTTCTGCCGCGCCTGTGTTGCCTGCCAGTGAGTAAGTAAGGTGGATGATTTGTGAAGGCACCACTGAACCCATTATGGTAATCAGCGAAACGTTCCAGAGGGTAGCTATGGACCTAGTGGGACCCCTCATGATCCTCAGCTGGTCTGGCAAGCGTTACATACTTATGTTGGTGGACTTTGCCACCCGGTACCATGAGGCTGTAGCACTCGCCACCATTGATGCTAGGGCATTGTTAGTTATCTTCACTAGAGTAGTTTTCCCTAGTGAGATTCAAAATGATCAAGGGTCACAATTCATGAGTGAATTGTTACAGTGTCTCTTGGATGCGTGTGGGGTGAAGCACCAGCACATGACACCTTATCAACCGCAGACCAACGGGTTGTGTGAGTGGTTCAATGGGATCCTGAAGCAGATGCATCGAGCATTTATAGAAGCTGAAGGTAAAGATTGTGAGATTCATTTGCCGCACTTGCTGTTTGCGTACCGAGAGGTACCGCAAGAATCAACCAGGTTCTTTCCTTTCGAGCTGCTATATGGTCACAGGGTCTGAGGACCTCTTGACTTATTCCATATGGGATGGGAAGGGGAGACTACCAAAACAGATGCTTCTGTGCTTCAGTACATGGTAGATCTCAGGGATCGGCTAGAAAGGCTTATGGGGTTGTGTGACGTAGCGGCTTATAGGCGAGGGCAGATAGACGCACAAACAGAGGGTTCCGCTTAACTGGATTGGTTTTATTAACCACAAAACAGCAACCAAAACATTGTGGCTACTGCCTCTTTAAGGCAAAACACAAAATCATAAACCAAATTCCAATCCCATTAGGGAAATTAACTATACCAGCAGGTCCCTAGCTAACGACGCTGACCAACTAATCTGGTTCCCAGCCCAAAACATATGAAACAGTATTTAAAAAGTACAATAGTGAAAGGTTTATCTGACCTTGTTGCAGCTATTCCTTCACAAGGTCTCCATGTTGCTCCTTAACGCCTTCAGGAACGCCAGTTCTGGGGAGCAATCTTTATCCTGGGTGTTATTCCCAGCTGGACCCCACAGGCCAGCTTCATTAAGTCCTAGGGCCAATAACAGCCAGGCTGGGAGAGGTCTCTCTACCCTCCTGGGGAAAAACCTAGCTCTCCTTCTCTGACAGCATCTTGTCTTTTTTCCCTGCTCACAAGGAGTTTATTGTGCACGCCTCCCTGTTCATGTGTGAAATCTGACACCCATGCAGTCTGGAAAGGGAGTTAACCTCTTCACTCTCTTACAGGTTGGCACAGGCTGATATCAGGGAGGCTCAGACCAAGCAGAAGACCTGGTATGATCAGAATGCCCATAGCAGATCATTCATCCCAGGACAGCAAGTACTTGTTATGAAGCCCACTCGGCAGAACAAATTAATGGCTGCCTGTCTGGATCGTACATGGTTATCAGGAAGATGAATGAGTGCAACTACAGTCATGTGAAAAATAAAGTATACCCTCTTTGAATTCCATGGTTTTACACATCAGGACATAATAACAATCATCTGTTCCTTAGCAGGTCTTAAAATTAGGTAAATACAACCTCATATGAACAGCAACAATACATGACATATCACACTGTGTCATGATTTATTTAACAAAAATAAAACCAAAATGGAGAAGCCATGTGTGAAAAACTAAGGCTAAGGCCCCGCTCCCTCCGTCAGCACTCCCGCACTGCAGACAGGCGGGGCGCTGACATACACAGACCGCGATATGCGGTCTGTAGGGAGTGGGAGCGGGAGGTGGGCGGGAGTGGGAGGGAGTGGGAGGCTTGAGCGGGAGGGGGGACGTGGCTTGAGCGGAGGAACCCGCTACTCCCCCCCCTCCCTCCCTCCACGGGCTGCTGATGGAAGTAATCACAAGCAACACACACACACACTCATACACACACGCAGGCACTCATACACACACGCAGGCACTCTCTCACACACACACACAGACAGAGGCAGGCACTCCACACTCCTCCCCGCTCCCCGAAGCCTCTCCTCCTCCCGAAGCCTCCCCTCCTCATTGGCTCACAGCCACACCACGTGACGCGTCGAAGCTAGGGATTACAATTCTCTTGTATCCCCTAGCGTCACAGCGTGTAGTGAGCTGTGCAGCCAGGGGGGACCGGCTCGGGAGGATTCCCCTGCTTGTGGGGAAAGCCCATGCAGCCGCCCGCGCCGCCGGGCACAGCGGGTCCCAGGCATAAGTATACCTTATATTTCAATAGCTTGTAGAACCACCTTTAGCAGCAATAACTTTAAGTAATTTTTTCTGTATGGCTTTGTCAGTCTCGCACATCGTTGTGGAGGAATTTTAGACCACTTTTCTTTACAATGTTGCTTCAGTTCATTGAGGCTGGTGGGCATTTGTTTATGTACAGGTCTCTTAAGGTCAAGCCACAGCATTTCAATCGGGTTGAGGTCTGGACTTTGACTGGGCCATTGCAACACCTTAATTCTCAGCAGACAGAGTGGAAGGAACTGAAGACTGCATTTTATGATTTACAGTAGCAGGCCTACCCAATGTGATGGGTGCTATACATTGCACAAATGTTGCTTTTTCACCGCTACATGAAAGTGAAAGGCGTTTCCATAACAGGAAACATTACCACTCACTTAATGTGCAAGTTGTATGTGACACACACATCAAAATTCTAAGTGTGATAGCCCTATTCCCAGGTTCCAGCCACGATTCCCATATCCTGCAGAACTCTTTAGTCTTCTGTACATTTGAAGCAGGGAAATTCGGCGACGGTTGGCTATTGGGTCAGTCTATGTTAGACAAACTGCACTTATATCAAATGTCATTTATAGGTTAATGTTTCATTATTTAGGGGTACACAATAAGACTTAAATCCTCAAAGGGTGCTTCTAATGTCCCATGAGTGCTGTAGAGGCAGGAAACACGTCAGAGGACTTACTTGTTTGTTCGTGTTTGGCTATACCATATGCCTATTAAATAGTTTTATTTTTTACCCGCCTCCAGTCCAACCTTTTTTGCAGTGCTCCTACTGTACCTTACCTTCGATTCATCTACTATTTCATTATTTATGGCTAATATCTAATCATCCAAAAAAATACAATTCAACATGGGGAAATATATAATCCATGTGAAGCAGCTTTCAATTGTCTTCAATTATTCATCACACAATAACAGGGAAATACTGGCCAATACACACAGTCCTTACTGACACATTGCAGTATTAATGTTATAGCCATCAGAGGTGACATTTTATATGTTTCTAATGTTCAACGGATGTCATGATTACAGTAGGTCTAATCTAATTATTACTGAATCTTGTATTGAAATGGCATATGTGTGGTACATTCTTCACTTTGTGTTTCATGTACTAGATCATGGCAATACACAATTCTTTTAATATAAGTTACATATTATATTAATATTCCTGTGTATTTGCTCTCTTATTGGTGACTCAGGATATGGATGCTGGCCCTGGCTTCTGACCCCACTGGGTAATACTCAAGCTCCTGCAGAGGAACGTTATAATGTGGCACACGTATCCACGCGCTTGGTGATTGGGAGGACATTTGGACTGTTGCAAAGTCAGTTCAGATATCTTGATAGATCTAGTGGTGCCCCACAATACTCGACAGAAGGTTGCCAACATAGTGATTAGTTGTGGAAAAAAAGGGTGATAGTGCGCAGCTAATAACTGGTGAACAACAAATGTCAAGTGAACAGTGCACCGTGATTAACAAACAATATTGCGGACCTTAGATGTGGATCTAGCACTAATCGTTGGTCTGCAGCCTTTCTTGGGGGTGGCTCGACACCACAGACACTAGACAAAAAACAAAAGAACAAGGCGCACAACGCACATAGTGTATTAAAGTATAAAATGTGACTTTATGGTTAAAAATAAATAGTTCTGCGTACATCAAATAGGAAATAAACAAGCAGTTGGTATATAGGTTTACCACACCAGGAGAAGACACTGTGCGACACCCTCAGATGGATCGCAGCATGCACTGGGTCTGCAGTCGTCTCATCAGTCTCTTCCAGCGTCCTCTGTTAGGGGATGGTAGATGGATGGGTCCTTTGTAGAGAGAGCCCCACAGCATACAGCTCACAGGTAGGTAAAGAAGCTGTAGGATTCAGCATCCATGGAACACTGCAGCATTTGCCGCCACTCCTCGTTGGGCGCTCAGCGGTGACGTCACTAGTCGCACCTCAGCTTCCGCAATGCATCTCAAGGAACGCACGGCGTGCGTGTCAGTCCAGAGTTGTAAGGCAGCGGGGAGAGATGTTTCGCCAGGCAAATGACTAATAAACAGTGTGGTAAACCTATATACCAACTGCTTGTTTATTTCCTATTTGATGTACGCAGAACTATTTATTTTTAACCATAAAGTCACATTTTATACTTTAATACACTATGTGCGTTGTGCGCCTTGTTCTTTTGTTTTTTGTATAGTGATTAGTTGTTGCATTCTGCACAACATTGCACTACATCACAATCTTCAAGGCAACATATGGGAAGATATAGAGGAGGATCCTCCTGTGCCTCCTGCAGGGGTTAGGGACCACACGGCCAGTGGGGTGGAGACCCACCAGAATTTAATCAACTTTTTTTCTCATATAAGAATATGATTTCCATTTAAGAAAATCTATAGTCATCTCATGATGTGTGTCACATGTCATTTAGTTTATCTAATCCTAGGACCCTGCTCTGTACCAAATTGTGGCAACCTTAGTTCATCTACATCATCTGTGAATGGTATGTGAGTGTTTAACACATTGGTCCTTAAAGCATGTTCTTTACCCACCCCCCTACAATGTGTGCATCATACAATGCTGAAGGTTCTGCATTAAGCTAAGAGATATTGCTGTTCTAGTGATAAATATGCAGATAATTTTGTATATTGATAGTTACTAAAACTTTTTTTGTTTTAACATTTACACTTAATTGTAACCATTACATATTTCACTACAATTAGTAATGAGGACTTGTGATGCAAAGTTGTTATTTATACATATATATCTATATATATATATATATATATATATATATATATATATATATATATATATAGATATATATGTTATTGTTCACCTTACTTAATTGTATAATTTACACTTAATTGACAAAGACAAAATACATTAATGTAGTATGCTTGCAGGAGTATGAGCTGCTGAAATAGGGATATCTTGTATCAGTAAAAAAAAAAACGACTACCGGGGCACGCATTATGCAGCGTAACCACGTGACCATACGTCACGGGTCAGAGGTCATCTACGCGACCCGCGTGACGTATGCGGATATGCTCCGCGATTGGGCTACATGCTTGTTAAGTGAGTATAAATGGCGCTCCATAACTTATGGTTGTATTCACCTTGATAAAGGACTGTAGAGGTCCGAAACGCGTAGGTGTGTTTGTTACTTTGCCTGGATCCTATTAAATAGCTTATTTTTGGTACGTATCCCTGTTGGTGTTATTGCTATTCTACAGCTGGACTTGGTGCTTCGTTTTTCTTCCCTGTTCTACAACCTTGTATCAGTAACCTGCTATATTCCCAAAGCCCACTTACTTTTGTTCAATGGCAACTTTACACACTGAAATCTTGTCATTTTCATGTATACAGATGCAGCGGCTGTATTTCGATCATTTCTCTAAATGGATTTTGAGATTTGCCAGAGATTCTTTCAAAATTTGCCACGGCAGACTAATGGCCATCGGATTAACACAGCAGGGGTCCCTGCTGTGTTATGCTGTGTTAATCCTACGGGGGTCTACCTGTCTGTAAGACACGTGCAGTAAGAGATAGGCTGAATCAGTCATTATAACTGTGTGCCTCTCACAGGCGATCGCGGGGGTTTATTAAATTTTAAACATTACAGTAATGTAGCAGGGGGTCTCCACAGCTTAACAACATTGATTGACCCCTTACTTTCCAAGATACAAGCCCTGTTATGGGGTGCTGGTATCCCAGCCATGTAAAAATCCTGTGGGTCACGTATGTGGGATTTTCACATTGATGGAGATACTGTTACACCATAATGGGGTCTGAATCTCAGGAAGTAGGGGGTCCCTGAGGCTGAAATCAACTTTGTTCAGCTCAGGAGACCCACTGCTCCTGCACACTAGTATCAAACACCACCACCCCCAATAAAAAATCATTACATTAGCGGATAGCTGCTTACATTTTATTTTTATTCATAGTGTGCGTGAGCAGGGTGTCTTCAGAGCTGAGCAAAGTTGTTTCAGCCTCACGGACCCCTCCTTCCCGAGTTACAGGCCCCGGTATGGGGTGCCGGTATCCCCGCCATGTTAAAATCCACGTGGGATCTATACAAAGCAGAGGGATATCGCAACCCATACCCTGTGGGCATGAGATGCCACTATGCCATGCAATGGGGAACTTGTAAAAAAATAAAAACATGCATTAAATAAAACCAACATTTTTTTTCCTGAAAAATAAAAAGGCCCAAATGCCCATTGAATGGCATGGTGGCACACCCATGCCCTGTGGGCATGAGATGCCACTATGCCATGCAAGGGACAAACTGCAAAAATAAAACCATGCATTAAATAAAAACCACATTGCAATTACAGACAATAAAAGGGCCAAAACCCAATTGAATAGCATGGTAACACAAGCATGCCCTGTGAGCATGAGATGCCACTATGCTAAGCAATGGGGAAAGTAAAAAAAAAAAAATACAACATTAAAAAAACAAAATCCATCTTTTTCTTACTTTTTTTATGTCTTCACCCTACGAATCCGACTACAACAGTAACACAGCAGCAGCAGCAACAGCAGCAGCAGCAGCAACCCCAGGTCCATGACGTAATGATCCTTAACAGCCAAGGTCCACAGGTAAAAAATCTTTTAAGTCTTTTCTTTCTTTTCTTTTCTTCATCTTTATTTTGTAATCAATTTTGGGGTCTTTTGGGGTCTTCTTTATCTTCATCTGTACTTGTAATCCACTTGTGGTTCTTCTTTATCTTCTTCTTCATCTGTTCTTTATCTTCTTCTTCATCTGTTAATCCAATAGTTAGGTGTTGGTCCATCAGCTCCGTGGCATCAAATGAGACTACACAGGCTTTTATAGGCCTGTGACGTCACATTTGAGAGGAAATGTTTTTTTTTTTGTTTTGTTTTTTTTAGGTGATGTGATCAAAAGGGAGTGAAGCCAGACAATCAGATAGGCTCAGCTTCTTTTCCCTTTAATATGATGTCACAGAACCCAGAATGCCTGTCATCACAGGGTTTACTAAAACCAATAGGATTGGGGTGTCAGCACTTGGCATGGCATAATCAGAGGGCATAATCCTGAGAGTGCCACCCTGCCAGTCAATTTTGTTGTGAGGCATTTTAAGATTAAAATTGAATGTGTTTTCATTAGTGGCTTGATTTGAAGATTGGCAGGATGCATGTTGCTTGGCATATTGGCAGTTCATGCCCACTGGGCATGGGAGTGCCACCATGCCAGTCAATTTTTGTGTGTGTTTTTTTTAATATTAAAATTGAATGTGTTTTTTATAAGGTAATGAAGCTGCTTACATTTTATTTTTATTTATAGTGTGCATGAGCAGGAGGTCTCCTGAGCTGAACAAAGTTGATTTCATCCTCGGGTACCCCCTATTTCCCGAGTTACAGGCCCCGGTATCCCTCTGCTTTATTTAGATCCCATGTGGATTTTAACATGGCGGGGATACTGGCACCCCATACCGGGGCCTCTATCTCGGGAAGTAGGGCGTCCAAGGACCTGGAATCAATGCGGTTCAGCTCCGGAGACCCCCTGCTGCAATACTATACTATACAAAAAAACACTAGATGGCGCTCATACACTCTAAAAAACACACAACTTAAACCATGCAGTGATATATAGTGACTAGTGATATCAAAAATAAATCAAAAATAAAGTGCATGAAGTGATAAATAGACACTCAAACCCTTAAGGACTGTTTCACGGTCCGCAAAGTAACAGGAAAAGGAATCAGGGGAGCGTCAGTGCCTAAGGAAAAAATGTGATACTCGCATAGTGCAATATGTTAACAATACACATACACAGGCAGAGCTCTCATAAGAGCACAGTGAGGCTAGATATTAATGATCACTAAGTATCAGAAATATTAGCTGTGTATGGGCATCTCTAATGACCCATACACACAGGAACATAAATAGGAGGTAGGAATCCAAAAGAGAGACACCAATCCAATACTTAAAAAATGTAGATATTTATCCAGCATTGATAAAAATTGGAGGCTTACAGGATTCCGGAAAGGTAACAGCAAGTTTGTACACATGAAGGTTCACTCGAGTCGCGTTCTCGGGATCTCTGCACGATGCTGCTTCCTCATCCGGTCTCCGACCTGCGCTGCTTCAGGGGGCCGATACGTCACTTCCGGGTTCTTCAACTCGTATTGCGGACGCCACCGGAACTCCACAGCAGGCTCTCTCCCTCTGGATCTCACACGAGGGGTTACGCTCTACTAGTTTCACCGTACGTAGTGACGGCTTCGTCAGGAGACGAAGCCGTCACTACGTACGGCGAAACTAGTAGAGCGTAACCCCTCGTGTGAGATCCAGAGGGAGAGAGCCTGCTGTGGAGTTCCGGTGGCGTCCGCAATACGAGTTGAAGAACCCGGAAGTGACGTATCGGCCCCCTGAAGCAGCGCAGGTCGGAGACCGGATGAGGAAGCAGCATCGTGCAGAGATCCCGAGAACGCGACTCGAGTGAACCTTCATGTGTACAAACTTGCTGTTACCTTTCCGGAATCCTGTAAGCCTCCAATTTTTATCAATGCTGGATAAATATCTACATTTTTTAAGTATTGGATTGGTGTCTCTCTTTTGGATTCCTACCTCCTATTTATGTTCCTGTGTGTATGGGTCATTAGAGATGCCCATACACAGCTAATATTTCTGATACTTAGTGATCATTAATATCTAGCCTCACTGTGCTCTTATGAGAGCTCTGCCTGTGTATGTGTATTGTTAACATATTGCACTATGCGAGTATCACATTTTTTCCTTAGGCACTGACGCTCCCCTGATTCCTTTTCCTGCAATACTATACTGTTATATTTTAAATAAAACCCCCGCGATTGCCTGAAAGAAGCGTGCAGTTAGAGTGACTTATTCAGACTATCTCTTACTGCGCGTCTCTTACAGACAGGTAGACCCCGGTAGGATTAACACAGCAGGGACCCCTGCTGTGTTAATCTGATGGGACATTATGTCTGCAGCAGACCATCTTGGACCACCACGCGGCATAGCACAGGATTTACCCAGGTAAATGTTTGACTAATGGCTGCTGCATCTGCATGCTTCAGAGAAATACAGTGATGTTTAAGTTTTAAGAAAAGATACAAATTCTACTACAATGTATAGCACACTACTTTTCTAGTGTATGTGTACACAACGTAATAACACATTATTTGGAGTATTGACCATGAACTATCTGAACAATTGCACACCAATATAATCAATATATTTACATTACTACAAATTTTATTGTAATATTCACAACAGTATTTAATCAAGTTCTCATTAATTCAACATGTACTTTTTTTTCCATATACAGTAGAAAACATATCGACATTTGTGACAAAATGTACTATTACTTAGACATATAACCAACAATTATCATGTACTGTATACTGTGTCTCATAGCACTATTCCTAACGTTATATAGTCAAGTATCTAAATCATGTTTACAGCATGTGTAAAAAGTATGTCAAAGGTTTAACTTTTTCTATGTTTGGATACACATGTCATGTTAGTTCTAAATGTACACCTTTATTAAAACATTTCAAATGCATACAAACATACATCATATGTTTTTTCTATTGTTAGACTAGTCTAATACATGTTCATATCGTTTTAATTTGTTTGTGGATTAAAAATATTTTGTACATTACTTACAAGGGATTTTTTTTTGTATAACGGATTATTGATTATGCATGAATATTTTATCTACCAACCATATATTAAGTATCAAGTAGTGAAAATTATAAAGCTACATGTCATTTGTTATGCCAGACATCATATCATTGCAACAATGTTATATACCCACTGCCACATAACATGAAATAGTCGTCATTATTTTACATATTAACTATCAATCTTATGCATTAAAAGACATTTATCTAACTAACTCACTAACTCAGTATGAGTCGATAAAACACATCATTATGGATTCATAGTCAAAATACAAACCAATTAATAATATATGCAGTGCATTGCTGCACATATTACATATTTTTTTAAACTCCAAAAATCCAACATGGTGACCTGCTTTAAAACAGAGGGGCGTAAACATTGTGGAATGACATTTAAGGGATGCGCAGGAAGTTCCCTAATTGACAGCGGACAGGCACAGCACATTTAAGTATATTGCCATGAATCTTGTTAACTGCCTCTTATCTTCTTTCAGAAGTCTGCTCCAGCATCTTCTGATCTTCACGCCGTGATCTCTGTAATATTCACAGATGACGGAGAAGAGGTAAAAGGGGCACGGCACAACTTATACATGAAAAAGTTTTTCCTGATGGTACTTGCATGCATAATGGATGGTACACATATGCGTGTCATTCGGAAAAAACAGAATCACACATTGTATAAAGTACATCTTTAATAGTTACCTACATTATATTGCATGCATATTCGGTGCAGTCATGCAAGGGGTGTTGTGAGGTAGCTGCAGGAGTCAATCAATTGGATGTTCTGTGGGTTCAGCTCGTTCGGATTGTTGCGTGCTCCATAATAGTTTGTATATTGTGTCATGGACTGAGGCAGATACAGATAGTTTCTTTGTGGCATGTAATCTGCTGTAGCCAGGTATTTGTTATGCATGTTCTTATAATAGTTCAGTCCGGCATGGTTCTGGCATTGATTGAAGCACTCCGGTTGAAAATAATATTCATTATTTTGAAAATGTAAGGCACTGCTGCGGGCACCCATGTAAGAGTTTTTTTTTTCTTTTCAAAAAAAGGCTCTCTTCTTCTTCAATTTCCATGACCAAACATACACATCCATGATTCATGCACTGACAAAGAGCCACCACTCTTTCCGGGATACGGTGGGTTTCGAATACAACAATCATTGACTGATAAAGTATGTCTGATCGAATTTCGCCATACATCGTTTGTAGTATTGTTTTAAAATGGGTATTTGTCAATGATATACTGATATATTTCTGATACAGTTGCTCTTTTCTCTGTTCTGAATTGAAATGCGCTATATATTAAATATGCATAACTCAACTGAGATTTCTTGTTTGAAGACATTTCTAACAGCATGTGTTCTCAGGGAATGGTGGAAAGTTACGAAAACTATTCCTAAAAATCAGCTAAAACAAAGTATCAACATTTTCACAATTTTGGCACAATACTGCCCACGGTCATAATACAAATGAAGAAGTGTCCATGTAATCTTCTCCCACATACAGCTGCAGTCAGTGAATTGTATCATTTTGACTTGCATATTCAACATAATTAACTTGCAAAACTACCAGTCACCCAGTAATTTGAAACAATATTGTGTAAAAATATAACAAATGTGCACATAGAGTATTCACAATAACTATTTATTATGTTTCTCTGTGTGTACTAAATATCCTGATATTTTTAATGTCAGCATGATAATGATACTTAGACATGAGAATTGCAGGGCGGTTTATTTCACATTTATGCATCTTCATTATGTTCTCACACACACCTCATAATGTCACATTGTTCAGAATGTGGCTTTAGCATTAATGAAATATAGTACGCTTGAATGAAATGTGTCAAACATTTCTACTCTTACTGTATGTCACACTTCACTGTGTATACAGTTATAATAAAGATATACCTCATACATGTACTATATATAATTAAGTGCAGCAAAAACATTTTTATTAACACTTTAAATGAACATGACATGCTCCAATTAGGACAGATCAATTGATGATTGTTATCTTATTGTAATTGTTACTTCTTTTGTTTATATGCTTACTGTCTAATGTACGGGTCCATCATTGCGATTTATAGGCTATGTACATAAAAACATAAAATTAAATGTGTGGGGCGCGCGCGTGATGTTAGCGCATGCACGTCTGCTAAAAGGCTCTGTGCATGCCGCTGTCTATTTACTGATAGAGCCTCCGATCGGCACTGCGATCTGGACCAAAACTAGCAGTGGAGGATAGGGAAAGCATCCAAAATGCCCCTCACGAAAGATAGGAAGTTTGGCGCACCAGATTTGTCCCAAACAGCCCGCGGCTGCGGGTGAACAAATCCAAGATGGCGCCGACAGGGGCAGACGAGAGGGCGCCGCACTAAGCTCTGAGAAGAAGCAGGGTCAATATGAGAGCGGAATACCTATAACAAAACAAGATTTAAAGGAGATGCTCCAGGATATGCAGACCATTCAGCCCTGGATAAAGCAATTTTGAAGCTGAAGTCTGAAATCTCTTCCCTGTCTAAAAAAACTATGGATCTGGAATCTAAAATGGAAGCTTCCCTGCAAAATCAAGTGAGTACGGATGATGAAGTCTTGAGACTCAATGAGGAGGTAAGAGCTATGAGAGATAATATGGATGACTTAGAAAATAGTGAGCGAAGACAAACTTTGCGAATCTGCCACATCCCAGAGTCGGTGACTGCGGAGGCGTTGCAACCCTATTTTGAAAGGTTGTTTCTCTCAATTGACCCCCATTTAGAAGAAAGTGAACTGTTGATTGACAGAGCTCACCAAGCGCTGGGTCCAAGATTTGATGACCCTGAAAGAAGCAGGGATGTGGTGCTGTGTCTTCATCACTACGCGACCAAAGATAAAATAATAAAATGGGAAGCAGAAAGAGGGGATTTATCAAATTTGAAAGCTCCCCATCCAGATTTTCCAGGACCTATCAAGATGACTATAGACAGGCGAAGAAAACTACGACCGGTAACATCGATTCTACAAGAAAAGGTAATTTGTTATCGTGGGCCTTCCCTTTCCACTTTATGGTCAACAAAGGAGGACGACTGATCTCACTTTGTTATCCGGAGGAGTCTTCAGCTTTCCTGTCGGCGCTGGGTTTGGAGCCCAGTACTAGAACGGACCGACGGAGCCAATCCCAGAAAAATGGTTCAGATGATGGTTGCATGAGGGACCGAGCACCCGAGAAGCGTACAAATTAAACCGGCTGAGCATCCGTGATGTTCTATGGGTGATTTTTATTTACCAGCCATCAAACCTGGGAAGGGTTTATCGAAGCATGCGAGGGTTTACATGTCGGAGGAGTCTACAAGCCATGACCCTTAGAGAAGCCCAAGTCGGAGTTTTGTCTCTCTATGGTTTTGTTTTCTGTTGTCTTTTCTCCCTCTGTGCCCTTCTTTTTGACTTGAAGATTGTATCCCTGAATGTCAAAGGCCTCAATAGTAATATTAAGCGTAGACTGGCCTTAAAAGAATTTAGAAAGCTGAATGCTGATATTGTTTTTTTACAAGAGACACATTTTGACTCCCAAGAACTACCCAAACACTTTCCGTAGGATATATCCTACCACACTTTATTTGTCTTTCACAAGTAAGAAAAGGGGGTGTCAGGATTGCTTCTAGGCTCCACCACCCTGACGCGTCACGGAGCAATGCCTGCGGCACGTGCAGACTCCTGTCTGCAGGAGCGCACAAACCCCCCTGTGCACCCACGGAGGCACGCTTTCATCACGCCACCACGGCGTCAACTCTCACTGGCGACGTACTCGCCCCACGCCGCATTCCTCCTGTGCGCACACGCCGCTCGACAGCTAATCTCAAAACTCACATCAGTTGTGTCTCACCTGCAACCAATCCTGCTTCCTCCTGTTACCTTCCAATCTGGGTCTGATATCATCTTTCTGCTACCTCCTGATTGGTGCCTCCTCCTTTATATACCCTGTCAGTTCCTGTACAACTTGCTGAGCATAAACACTTGTTTATGTGCTGTGCTCGCTGCTTCTATGAAGATAGCGCAAGAATTTGCCAAATTATACGGATCTTTACGATCTTGATAATTCAACCCTGAATGCTAAAATCCCGAGTTTGAACCAGCTTGAGGACTATCTGCACTATCTGCACTAGATTGTGCAGTCCCGAAATTGATAGAAGAAGATCTTAAGATTTTAAACGCAAAAATTACTGCGGTAGAATTAGGAAAAGCGGTCGGCTCTTGGAAGCCATCGAAAGCTCCAGGCCCAGATGGTTTCTTAAAATCTTTACTATAACAATTTTATAGGAATTTTAAGAACTCATTTGTTGGATTTATTTAATGATTTGTCAAAGGCCAATATGGTGGTGATCCCTAAAGAGGGAAAGGATCCTTTATGTTGTAGTAGCTACAGACCAATTTCACTACTTAACATGAATTTGAAAATCTATAGCAAAATTTTAGCCAACAGACTGAACCCAATACTCAAGATTAATTCATTATGATCAAGTGGGATTTGTGAGCAAGCGCCAGGCGTCAGATAACACAATATTATTGATCAAATACATAAATCCAGATCGAAAGCTATGCTGTTTAGTCTAGATGCGGAGAAAGTGTTTGATAGGATAAGGTGGGACTTTCTAGATAAGACATTAGAGGGATTTGGATTCACCTGAGTCTTTCTGCAAAGAGGCCTTGCTCTCTATCAGTCGCCAACAGCTACCCTGAAGATAGCAGGAGGGGAATCTAATAATAATTAAGAATGGGACTAGGCAGGGGTGCCCCCTCTACCTTCTTCTTTTTGCTCTGACAATTGAGGCACTAGCAGTCACCATCAGAACTTCTCCAAATATACAAGGGATCAAATTGAAAGATGTGTGTAATAAAATATCGTTGTTTGCAGATGATGTTTTTCTAACTATAACCAACCCATTGACATTGCTCCCGAATTTGCAGTCTGCCCTTCGGGGGTTTGGTGAGCTCTCCGGGTATAAAATAAATATGGGAAAATCAGAAGCTTTAAATTTGACGCTAACAGAAAAGGAGGTTGAGGTGCTTAAATGACATTTTGATTATAAATGGAAATGCAGTTTATTTGGAAACATAAACAACCGAGGATAGTTAGGTCAATTATGCTGGATGCCAAGGAAAGAGGTAGTATGCCTGTTACTAATATATTACAATATGATATTAGCTTTGTAGGAGGACATGTGCAGAGGTACACAATGGAGACTGTTTTAAGGTGAAATTAAAACAAGGCTTTATTGTGCCTGTCGCTTTAAACACAGCAAAAATCAACATAAGAGAATAAGCCAAACAAAAAAACTTATCTCTGCTTTGGAGACTATCTACACATGTAGCTCAGCCCTCTCTGACTGGGTTGGTTAGCTAAGCTATTTACCAGCCCCAAACCATGGAAACATTTATCAATACACATAGACATAGATAATAGTCTTTTACGAAAGTCTTATCTGTTAGCTGGGCTGCTGTAGGGGAAGCTTCTCTGCTCTCTTGGAACCGCACCCTTGTGTGCACAGGCAATGTCAGGCTCCAAGTTTAGAATCTTGTCCCCTTTGTCTTGTGGTCAGCTTGTCGCTCAAGACATCTGTCCTTCCTTGGTTCAGCCCAGTTGTGGACTAAGGAATCTCTGCTCTGTCTCCTAGTTCAGCTCCGGTGTGAGCTAAGGAGTCTCTCTTCCTGTCTCAGAGGCAGGCTTTTTCTACCACCTGTAATCAGCCAGGTGGTGTTAGTTAATTGCCTACCAGCAGTTAACCACAACACTGCTGGATTAGAGGCACATTTGTGAACAGGGATAAGTCCCCTGTTACATACCTCCCCTGTTTGTGGGAAGCTCGGGCTTACCACGGCCAAAGCCCATCCTTCCACTCTCATTCGAGATCTTTCTGTGACTTGAATGAGAGTGGATGGAGGAAGAGAACCCTCTGTCCCGCTGGGATTGGAGCCCTTTCTCCAGTTTCTTTTTGTCTCCTCCCAAAGGTGCTTGAGATCAGCACTCCTCAGTCGCTCGCGGAGGTTTTTTTCCAAGTAAAGTCTTTTTACCGAGTGCGCGGTCATGAGATTTCCGTTGCGTCGGGCACTCTTCTTTTTGTAGACACACTGTATGTCAACAGTTGTAGAGCAATTAGGACTAGCCCTTAGAGTTTTCCGCTCTTGAAGCAGTCGTTCTGCACCTCCTCCACACAACGGAGTCGCCAGTTCAGCTTCTTTGGGACTGAGTTGCACCTCCACCTCCCTTTCCAGAGAAAGTCCTATCTTTTCAGCTTCCTCAGCTAAGGATTCTTCTGGCTTTGATTCTGCGCTCCTACCTCTGTTGCCTGTTGGGCAGCTGCAGGTTTGGCTAGTTCTTTCTTAGGTGGCTCAAACTTTGTAATCTTGTTTTGAAGGTGCGTGGAGTCCCCAACTCTCACTGTATCCTTGTCCTCACGGGCATTAGTTACTGTGGGATAGCAGTGCTTGGCAGAGCCAATACCTTTTCCCGTATTGGAGGAATCTGTAAGTTACTGGTCTGCAGAGTCTCACTCTGTTAGAATGCGTCTTGCAAGTCTCTTCTTAGGGAATTTATCTGCGCACTTTGCTTTCTCTGAGTCTGTATCAGTGTCTCCTTCATATTCTGGAGCTCTGTAATTTTTGTCGTCAAGGTTGCCGCTGTGTCTGTTTTCTCCTTGGTGTACTAACTCAAGGGAATGGAACAGTCTCTCTGTCTCCCAGCTCTTGCTCCAGTTTCTGAGCCTTCTCATGCTCCCTCTCATACAGAGTCACCTGGTATCGAAGCTCCGCCTCCAATGATGCTCTCAAGACATGCAGCGTGGCCTTTAGCGCCTCATACTGCTCTTTTGGGACGTACTGGGTATTCAGACGTTCCAGCAGCGCTTGTACCTCTTTAGCAGCCTGCAGCTTTTCTTCCTGCAGCGTTTGCTACTTCTCCTTGGCATACTGGAGGTGCGTACGCAGACCTTGCAGTTGGTTCTGCAGTCGGTGCTCTGCTTCAAACTTTTCATCTTCCAAACGTTTATTTATTTCTTTAAGCTCGTGCAGCTTTTCATTCTTTCCCTTGACGTGTTCTGTCAACTCAGAATTTTCTTTTTTTAATCTTAAATTTTCTCTTTTTCAGTCTCTGTACTATTCAGGTCCTCCTTGCAGTCCACCTTCCATTTTTGCACATCTGCTTTGAGGCGGGCTGTCTCCTGGCGTGAGACTTCCATCTCCAGGTTTAGGTTCTTAAGCTCCTTCTGAGAGACTTTGAGATCTAAGTTAAGATGTAGGATAGTTTTCTTTGAAATGTCCAGCTCCTCAGTGAGACTGTGAAGTTCCTTTCTGGAGACTTCCAGTTCTGTGCGGCAGCTGTTGATCTCATGAAGTGAGGCATCCAGTGCTCTGCGGAGTGTATGAACCTCCTTCTGGGATATGTCTACCTCTGTCCGGACACTGTTGACCTCCTGTTGTGAGGCATTCAGCTCTATGCGAAGAGTGTGCAGCTCTTGCTGAAAGACTGTCATCTGCTTCAGTGCCTCCTCATACTTCCGCTTCAGCTTACCATCATTTTATCAGATTGGCTCTGCTTTTCATCCATGGTGGTAATAGTAGAGTTTGCAGTATCTAGCTCAGTCTTGAGATCGTCCAATTCTGTCCTGGCCAAAGAGTACATTGTGAGCACATCTTTCTGTAGCTTCACGTTATTTTCCCGGAGCCGATTACAGTCACGCCTGGCAACCTTCAGGGCATCCTCAGGGCTGGTCAAGGGATCGTCACTCAGCGGTTCCGACTCCACTTCCCTGGGATGGTTGGTTGAGGTTTTTTCACTATTAGCAGCGGATAGACACTTCTTTGGGGTACACGACTTCTGCCTTGGGCCCTCTGGATATTCGGTCATCCGCTGGACGACTTCTCCATTTTCTCTAGGCTGCAGGGCATTTCGGACCCCCTTTTCCTCCACAAGATCTGCCGATGTGTCTGTTCCTTCCACGGTAAGTGAAGAGCCGCTTTTCTTTTTTCGCCTTTTTGTTTTGGATGACACCGTCCCCTCAGAGATACTGGGGTATCCATCTTCATTTGAAATTTTAGCAGTGTCACTTGATCCATCTGGCTTTTCTTGCAACTGTAACAGCTGACGGAAATATTCGGTGATCCACTGCTCCCGCTCTTTCTCCTGCCGATCATATTCATCATCATAGGGAGTGGTCTTTTTGGTTCGTACCGAGTTCAGGCACCCCCACCATTCTTGGGGTGTTTTGTGGGTGTGACTCGGTTTGGGTTCCCCATAAGAGATGTCTTCCTCCTCATCGGACTGGAAGGGCCACTCTTCCATGGGGTAGGGTTAATTACAGAAACGCTGCATCTTGTCCTCCATTTTGGGGCTATCAGGTGTATTTTTCTTCCTGACCTCAGGAGGCACTATTGCAGCTCTTGCAACTGTATTTGCTAGAACCCCAAATGGTTGTAGTCCTACAGGTGGGCATATTTTGCTTGTAGAGGTCGTAGCTCTCACAGGCCTCTCTGTAGACTTTTTCTTCCCTTGGGTAAGTTTTACAATATTAGCATTACTGTGCATGCATTCACTCTCGTCGCCTGAATACGGCCTGAAGGGACACTGCTCCGTGTGGTGGGGTTCTTTACACCAGGAACACATTTTCTTCCCTATTTTTACAGAGTCTGTATTTGACTTCAGCTGGGTGGCCATTTTAAATTCCCAGGGTTCTATTTCTTTAAATAAAGTGCTTGCTAGCTGCCCATTATCTGGCTTCAGCAAAGGCATTTGCTTTACACTATTTACTTGCTATGTCAATCCCTCCGCTTCAGCAACAGAATTCGGTTTTCTGCTTGAGTTCAGTAATTTTCAGTCTCATCTTTGGGTATTATGGCATTCACTCTTCACACTTTGGATGCCTGTTTTACTCCCAAGATACATAGGCAGATTTTTTTACTTGCAGAAAAAAAAAACATTCTTTGCAGTGGAATATTTCTTTTACACAGTTCAGCAATCCCTTTTTCCCCGGTAGGGCAATTTTACACTCAGCATTTATTTGCTGAAATTTCCCCTGCTTCAGCACAGTCTTGCATCAATTTTCACACTTTTCTGCATATACTCCATTCACAGCTGGTGCAGTCCTATGCGGTGTGGCAACCTTTATTTGCAGAATCAGTACCGCTCGAGGGTCACCATCTGTATTCACTGCTTTAGCGAAACATTTGAAAACAACATACACCTATCCCTTTTAAGTGCTAACTCACTTCTTGAACCCTGACTATGGCTGGAAGGCAAAACCCCTATTTCAATTACCATATTACACTTTGTGATAGGCAAATAAGGTTAACCTGCTTCAGCAGTCTCTCTCTCTCTCCTCTTGGGATTGGGAAAAAGAGTCCATCTGTGGTTTTGTGAGTTTCAGTGCAGTGTAGATTTCCTGCCTGGGTGTGTGTCGCTTTAACTCTGATCTCTGCTGAATGTGATTGTTTATGTTGCTCAGGCTGTTTGTAGGCAAAAAGCACAAAAAAAAATTCCACAGGAAATCTCCGGGTCCTAACTTCAAAGACCACCTCTCATCCCAAACTTCAGACACCATATGTAGGAGGACATGTGCAGAGGTACACAATGGAGACTGTTTTAAGATGAAATTAAAACAAGGCTTTATTGTGCCTGTCGCTTTAAACACAGCAAAAATCAACATAAGAGAATAAGCCAAACAAAAAAAAACTATCTCTGCTTTGGAGACTATCTACACATGTTGCTCAGCCCTCTCTGACTGGGTTGGTTAGCTAAGCTATTTACCAGCCCCAATCATGGAGACATTTATAAATACACATACTGCTGCGACACACTTTATTCGAGCAAATACCCAGTATGTACCTGGCAGATACCTGGAATGCGCCGCTCCTCACCTCAGACAAGCCCCGTTGCGTTTGCCTTCCCAGCCATGGTTCATGCCTGGCTGACGGGCGGCTGATCTGTTAAATGATAATGATTAGGATTTAATAGGCTGCAATGCTTCGCGTGTCTACCAGATGGCATAAATTCATGAATTGTAATGCAGTATATATATATATACTGTGCAGTATTGCAGCCAGCGGGAATAAAATGCTTCAATCCCTGCCTGGAAAATAACGCAATGCACTCGGGCAGAAAACAGTCACAAACCTCAATACACCCAAGTATACCCGAATTCGTGGGACTAGCCGAGCTCGAATAAAGTGTGTCGCCAGTGTAGACATAGATAATAGTCTTATACGAAAAGTCTTATCTGTTAGCTGGGCTGCTGTAGGGGAAGCTTCTCTGCTCTCTTGGAACCGCACCCTTGTGTGCACAGGCAATGCCAGGCTCCAAGTTTAGAATCTTGTCCCCTTTGTCTTGTGGTCAGCTTGTCGCTCAAGACATCTGTCCTTCCTTGGTTCAGCCCAGTTGTGGACTAAGGAATCTCTGCTCTGTCTCCTAGTTCAGCTCAGGTGGGAGCTAAGTAGTCTCTCTTGCTGTCTCAGAGGCAGGCTTTTTCTACCACCTGTAATCAGCCAGGTGGTGTTAGTTAATTGCCTACCAGCAGTTAACCACCACACTGCTGGATTAGAGGCACATTTGTGAACAGGGATAAGTCCCCTGTTACAACCTTCCATATGAAACAATTGGTCAACTGGCATTCCCTGAGGGGAGTCTATGCCTGGGTGGACCTGGAGAGCTCACTAAAAGACCCAATTGGGCTGACGTCTATCTTGTGGTCTAGATCTGGGATGGGACAAAGGAGGCAATCAGAACTGACAGTAATTGGATTTACATTGAAAATATGACAGATGGCAAAAAATAAATATAAGATCGCTTCTACCCCTTCTACGCTCATGCCTCTGTTCGGTAATCCAGAGTTAATCCCAGGCTTTCAGGGTCAGGGTTCTGAAGTCTGGAAACAGAGAGGACTTCTGGAGATGGGAGATTTGTTGGAATAGGATAAACTAATGTCTTTGGAAGAATTGATGTGAAAATATTGTTTGCCTCAGCTATTTTGGTATATGCAGGTCTGATATTTTTTGGGCCAGGGCCTAAATGATGAGGAATTTCCTAGATATACACAATTTGAGGATCTATGTAAAACAAAAAAATACCAAAGAGGTTTTATATCATCCCTGTACCAGTGGCTAACTCTCAAGAAACATACCCCAAACCATAAATATATGGACCAGTGGGCTCTGGACTTCCAGACTGAAATAACAAGGGAGGACTGGGAGGATATCTGGGATAATACCGACAAAACCTCTATATGTACGGTAACAATAGAGAATATATATAACATTTTGTTACGATGTACTATGCCCCCAAAGATAAAAACAGATGTTTCAGGGGGTCACAGATAGATGTTGGAGGGGATGTGGATAACTGGGAGACTTGGCACATATTTGGTGGTTCTGCCCAGTAATGAAGATGTACTGGAGGATGGTTTTGAAACTAATAAAAGTTGTGACTGACATCAAAATCCCACTAGATCCAACTATTGTTGTTTTGGCTAACCCTATGGAAGATCACTACACACAAAAATCGCCTGATTGCATATTACGCAGGCTGCCACAACTCATGTACATCTTTGCGGAGGTCAGGCCACCAAAAGATTTGTTCGAGGAAATTGCATGTCTTCCTAACCCACGGGTGACCAGCCATCTTGGAGTTATGATCCCATTGCAACACCTCACTTTGGAATTGGGGAGGAACAATTAATTTAGCTGAACATATGGACGTTGATCTAAGATCCTCTGCCTGAACTTGCAAAATCTATTGCAGAAGTGATGAATATACGGCAGAGATGATCTGTGCAGGTGGAATGATGGGTCACTGCTTTATCTCCTCTGAGCTATCAGGTGATAATTCTCGAGATAGAGCATCTGCTTTGGTGTTTTTGGATCCTGGATGATGAGATCACAAAGTTGAACCAAGTGAAGAAGAGAGCCCACCTCGCCTGATGCGTCCCGAGTCTCCTTGCCCCTACAATGTATTTGAGGTTCTTGTGGTTTGTAAGTATTGAAATCTGAGAAGCTATCCCCTCAAGCAAATGTCTCCATTCTTCAAGCGCCATTTTCATAGCCAGAAGTTCCCGATTTCCAAAATCATAGTTCCTTTCCGTGGTAGAATCTTTTTCCTGTAAAATCCTTCCTTTGAGAAGAACAGCTCCGGCTGTCAGATCGGATGCATCCTCCTCAAGCACGAAGGGTTTCGTAGAATCTGGATGGATAAACACAGGTACAGAAGAAAAGGCAGACTTGAGCTTCTCGAAACCAAAAGAGTCTCAGCGGGCCATATCTTAGGATTCACCCCTTTCTTAGTAAGAGCCGTAATGGTTGCAACCACCTTTGAAAAATTCCTGATGAATCGTCGGTAGTAGTTGGCAAACCCAAGAAATCGTTGTATCGGTTTGAGACCTAACGGTAAGGGCCAGTCCAGCACTGCCGATACTTTCGCACGATCCATCTCGAAACTATGGGACTAGATGAAGTACCCAAGGAAAGAAATGTTCTTCTGTTCAAATTGATACTCATCAAGCTTGGTGTAGAGGGAGTGGTCCCGAAGTCTTTGGAGAACCAATCTAACCTGTGTCCGATGTTCGGTCAAAGAAGTGGAAAAGATAAGGATTTTGTCCAGATATACCATGAGAAATTGGTCCAAAAGATCCCAGAAAATCTAGTTGATGAAGTTTTGATACGGCCGGTGCATTGCATAAGCCAAATGGTATGACTAGATATTCGTAGTATCCATCACAGGTATTAAAGGCTGTTTTCCACTCATCATCCTCTCTGATCCGGATCAAATTGTAGGCTCCTCGAATATCCAGTTTGGTGAAGATGGTAGCCTTGCGTAAGTGGTGAAAGTATTCTGGAATGAGGGGTAGCAGATATCGGTTCTTTATAGTGATTTTATTTAGGCCTCTGTAGTCGATACATGGCCTGAGAGGAACGCCTTTTTTGGAAACAAAGAAGAAACCCGCTCCAGTGGAAGAACTTGATTTGTGGATAAACCCATGCTGAAGGTTCTCTGAAATGTATTCCCGCATAGCCTTGGTTTCTGGTTCCGAAAGGGGATAGGAGCGGCCTTGAGGAGGATGACCCCTGGGAGTAGATCGATTGCACAATCAAAAGGTTGATGTGTCAGTAAATCCTCTGCCTTTTTTTTGTCGAATACGTCGGCAAATTCCTGGTAACAAACTAGAAGGCATAGCTGCATCTCGGAGATGGTGCAAGACGCCGGAAGACATGATCCATGGCAATGTTGTCCCATGATGTCACTTTATTGGTCACCCAATCGATCTTGGGGTTGTGGTGCCACAGCCAGGGAATTCCTAGAGCCAATGGAGATGAGGGAGAGCAAATAAAATAGAATGATAGTGACTCTTTGTGAAGTGCCCCGACCGTGACCAGTAAAGGATTAATCTCGAGAGTGATGGTCCCAGGTGTTAGAGATCTTCCATCAATAGCCACTACTGGTAATGGAATCTCCCTAGTACAGAGAGGAAGGGAGTGGAGTTTCAAAAATGTGTGGTCTATGAAGTTCCTGCGGCTCCTGAATCCACAAAAGCCTGAGTGAACATGGATGCTGGTCCCCAGGAGAGTGAAACCGGCAGGAGGAGCCATGAAGGTTGTGGTGAAGGAAGAATAGAAGACATGTCCAGAGAATATTCCTCTATTTTCACTGGGCATTGGGGTTTTCCTGATTTAGGAAAGTCTCGGACATGGTTACCTTTGAGCCCACAGTACAGGCACAGCCCCCTGACATGTCTCCAAGTTCCCTCCTGCTCAGGTAATTTGGTGTCACCTAGTTGCATCGGTTCTTCCTCAGGGAGAGGTGTAGAAATAAGGGTCTGAAAGTGGGAGGCAAACCGCATTGTTGGGGTTTGTGGAGACTGAGCTTGCTCGGTCTGCCGTTCTCGTATTCGGAGGTCCTTCCTGATACAGAGGGCAATCAGTTCCTCCAGATCTTTGTGAAGATCCCGGCAAGTCCGTTTGTCCTTTAAACACTCAGAAAGCCCCTGCCAAAATGCTGCCACCAGAGCTTCATTATTCCAGCCCGTTTCCACAGCAAGGGTTCAGAACTCAATGGCATACTTGCCTGATGTACGGATTCCTTGCTGGATTCGATGGAGTGAAGCTGAAGCAGAGGAGACGCGACCGGGGGCATCAAATACTCTTTTAAATTCCTGGAGAAATGCAATGGAGTCGTTGATCAGTGGGGATTCTCTCTCCCACAGTTGGGAAATTACATATGCTACCCTGGATCGGTGAGTGCTGAACATGGAGGGCTGGAGTTCGAATTGAATTGAGCATTGGTTAAGAAACCCTCTACAAGCAATAGGGTCCCCTCCATAAGGCAGAGGCATTGGGATCCGTGGTTCCCTGGGCATATGGGATGATGGGACTGGCGCCGGAGAAGCTTCCGGTAAAGGCAGTGCAGGGGTAGAACCCACCTGGTGTGTTCTAGCTGGGTAAAAATATCCTGATGTTTACTTGAAATATGTGTCAGCTGTTGGTTTTGCATGACGAGGCGTGCCTCATGTTTTCTGAGTAGTTCCCCTTGGAGAACTACAGCTCGCTCTACCTCAGTGGGGTCCATGTTTGGCAGAGCAAAATGTGACGGTGCTCGTCTCAAATCAGGAGGCGGATATAAATAAACCAACCACAATCTAGGGATAGAATCCATTAAGAGTATCCGTAGTCAGTATGGAAGCAGGGATCAGGGCTGGCAGCAGAGTTGCAAAGTCCAGGGGACAGGCAGAGGTCAAGACTGGTGGCAGAGGTGCAAAGTTTAGGAGGCAAACGGAGGTCAGGGCAGGCGGAAGGCAGCGAGGTTGGGGTCACGGTCCGGGGTCAGCAACAGGAATTCAAAACAAGCGAGGATAAGGCGTAACTGCAAAGACCGACAGGAGCTGCAAACACACAGATCTTTGCTCTGCGACTCCCTATGGTAACTGCAGCCATATAAAACAGACTGCCAGTACCCAAAATGACCACAGAGAAAGGGCAGGAGAGACAGAAAACCTGGACCAATGTGAAAACCCGGCATGGATCAAGCAGAGTCCTTACAGCTATGAAATTTAGGTGTTTCTCATTGTATTACGTTATTTAACATTTAGTTCACTGTGCTTACCAGCTGTTTCATGTGACGATGTCAACTCCTTTTAGTAGACCCCAATGCAGTTTCACATACCTTATATTTTCTGCTATTAATGCAGGAATAGATTTAAAAAAAAGCGATTTTATCAGAGATTTATGATCATATCATTGTCATGTATGAATACTTCAAAGATTCATCAAACCCTCAGGGTTGGTAGAATTGTATATGGTATAATACACTACCGACACACTTTATTCGAGTGTGGCCGGTACCGCAAGCCGGGAGATTTCCCGGCTTGCTAGTGGCCGCCCCTCGGCGTGCCGCGCGTCATAGACGCGCGGTCACGCGTCATCGGGAGCGTGCGCCCCCTGCACGCGTGTCCAGGGGCTCCCCGAGGGAGCCCTGGTGTCCCGCGATCGCGGGACAGCGGCAGGGGGTTCCGGGGGACCCGGCGGACCCGGCAGCGGTAGGGAGAGCGCCCCGATCGGAGGGCGCTCTTCCGCTGCTTCGGCGCGCGCCCGTCACACTCGGGCGCGCGCCAGGCTACTGCTGCGGCACAGAACGGGCAAATGCTCGAATAAACTGTGCCGCAGCAGTATGTCAATTAATGATTGCTTTATTAGAACACCCCGCATGCAGGTACCAAAAGAGGTTATTGGTCACTGCACCCATCTTTTGCCGGTCTGACTACTTGCCATACCAATAATACTACCATTATGGCCCAACCATCACTGAACTCCCCCTACCAGAGTATCAGCCTCAACCTGATTATTACCTGTTTGGCTCCGTCTGGTTACCTGTCCCAATATCATCAGCAGGGACCAAACAACTGTGTCAGCCTTGATCCCGACTACATGATCAGCTCGAGCGGCTATGCATAGTACACCCCTAATAGTGGGTTATCTCCACCCAGTTGGCAAGGTTTATAATTAAGGTAAATATATACCAAATATATATAGTATAATATGCTATATCTGCTATAACATCCTGGATGGCCCTCTGCCAACTTAAACTTAACATGGCAAAAACTGAGCTCCTCATAATTCCTCCCAAACCTGGCCCTATTTACTCCTTCCATATTACTGTTGGAAGTACTATCATTCACCCAGTAGCCCAAGCTTGCTGCCTAGGCATCACAGTTTACTCCTCTCTCACATTCTCTTCCCACATTCAAAAGGTAGCAAAAAAACTGTAATTTTTTCCTTCTTTCTCAATATTACCATGATACGCCCTATTCTCTGTTGCTCGACTGCAAAAACTCTGACACAGACCCTCATTCTCTTCCCTCTAGACTATTGTAACCTCCTGCTTTCTGGCCTTCCTGCCTCTCACCTTTCTCCCCTACAATCTATCCTAAATACTGCTGCCAGAATCACTCTACTTTTTCTGAAATCTGTTTCAGCGTCTCCCCTGCTGAAATCCCTCTTCTGGCTTCCTTTCAAATCCCATACCACACACTCAATTCTCCTCTCATTTTTAAAGCTTTACACTCTTCTGCTCCTCCTTACATCTCATGCAATATGGGTTGATGCAACGCACAGCAAAAAAAGGGGGTGATGGCAGGTCTGGCAAAAATGTTTCTTTATTATGTGGACATAAAAACAGAAGGCTGCAACCTTCTACGCGTTTCGTGCAGACAAATTGCACTTTATGCACTCTTGATAAAGTGCAATTTGTCTGCCCGAAACGCGTAGAAGGTTGCAGCCTTCTGTTTTTATGTCCACATAATAAAGAAACATTTTTGCCAGACCTGCCATCACCCCCTTTTTTTGCTGTGCGTTGCACCAACCCATATTGCACTGGATTTCTCCCTACTGGCAACTGCACGCAGATTGAGAAGGACTACTGGTGACACAATTGTGAGTACTCACCTGGGGCCAGCCCAATGAGGTTAGAGGGGGTGTCTTTGTGCATTTACCCCTGCCTTCAGGGCAACTGGAGCTCTTTAAAGGTTTTATATCTCATGTCCCAGAAGTGTCCCCCTCATATACTCAGAATAATGGGATTCCATGCTTGAGCACCAAATCACCTTTACTGTATACCTCCTTACATCTCAGCCTTAATTTCTCGCTATACACCATCCCGCTCAAGGATGTCTTCTCTCTACCCCTCTTGTATCTAAAGCCCTGTCCCGCCTTAAACCCTTCTCACTGACTGCCCCAAACCTCTGGAATTCCCTTTCCCTCAATATTCGACTAGCGCCCTCTCTATCCACCTTTAAGACCCACCTTAAAACACAGTTGCTTAAGGAAGCATATGAGTTGCTCCATGGCTGATAATTAACACCTCATACATTACCGTTGGCCCCATGCAGACGCACTTACCAGAACACTCTTCTACTGTCTCTGTAAGTTCTCCCTACAAAAAAATTAGATTGTAAGCTCTTCGAAGCAGGGACTCCTTTTCCTAAATGTTACTTTTATGTCTCAGAAAAGGGGGGGAAGGGAAACACAAAGTGATTGTGCCCCTAAAAGAATTCACTAAACTGCATACCACAAAGTTTAAAAAGTAACTTTTAATAGATTAACCAAATCTGACCCTGAAGAAGCTCCTTTGCTGGAGGGAAACGCGCGTTGGACGTGCAATGTTGTCAGTCTCCTACTTGGAGCTGTTTTAATGTAGTGTTTGTAGTTTCCTGGTTCAGTATGTACAGATCACAGAACTTGGCTATTTCAGTCTAGTTTATGTAGTCAGCGAGTACTGTTGCCATTCCCCCTATCACTGTGTATATGTGTCCTCACAGAGTATTTGCTGTGAACTCACTATCACTGTGGCTGTGAGTGTCAGTCTCTTACTCACAGGATATGTACTTCACGAGACTGTAAAGTAATCACAGAGGTGTTCAATGGAATGATTATATTAGGAGGATTGGATATTTTCCCAATACTATCTATCTGGTCTCGCTGACCTCTATACATTCACCATCCGGTCTAACAGCTGATCCAGAGGGGTTAATACCCTGACTTATAGCATTTTATGCCTTCTATATCCCACCATCATTAGCTGGTTAACTGGGACATTACAATTATATATACTAGATGACATAGATTCTTGATATTGCTGATTTAATTTATTTTTAACTCACGTTACACCATTCTTTGGTAATATATGTTTTAAGTCAATCTATTAAAAGTTACTTTTTATACTTTGTGGTGTGCAGTTTAGTGAATTCTTTTAGGGGCACAATCACTTTGTGTTTCCCTTCCCCCCCTTTTCTGATTCACTTGTCAGTTCACAGTTTGCACCCACAATTCGATTACCTTATTTATTATTATACAACTACACAATTAGTATGGTTTTGTGATCACTCCCTATCCCTTTCCTGTTGTCTCTTACTTTTATGTCTGAAACACTTCTCCCCTTCATGTATTATTTATTATTTATATGATTATCACGTATATTACTGCTGTGAAGCACTATGGACATTAATGGCACTATATAAATAAAGACATACATACATTCTATAATATAATGTATATATAATGTACTATACAGTAGTAACTGTAATTCCCAACGACACGCATACTGTATTGTATGCGTGCCGTAGCAGTTAAATGCATTAACGCATGCGCACTAAAGCGTGAGTTCACACATGCACACTTTGTAGTGGATTCAAGCATGCGTACTGTACTACAGTACCTGTATACTTATAGCATGATTGGGTTTTTTTTTTCAGAAATTAAAGCGTCAAAATCAAAAATCACTCTATTTTAAACCTTCATTTTTTTACTTTTATATTACCAGCTTCATTACTCTAACAATGTGATATTTATATTTCTTAAGTATTAAGGCACTTTCTCAATGCTAGTATTTCACGCTTGTTTGGCATAGCACATACTGTACTGTATGTGATAGATTTAATAAAATTCCACACTGAAATGTTTCATGCTTTGGATTTAATAAAAATAGCATTTTCTTGTATAGTGCTGCTAGTTTTATGTAGCACTTTACAGAGACATTTTCTAGGCACAGGTTCTTAGCTTACAATCTATTTTTTTGGTGCCTGAGGCACATATAGATAACGTGACTTGCCCAAGGTCACAAGGAGCCAACAATGGGAATTGAACCAGGTTCCCCAGCTTCAAACTCAGTGCCAGTCAATGTCTTCACTCACTAAGCCACTCCTTCTCACAGCTGAGAAATTGAAGAGAGAAATTTAAGCTGAGAAATTCCACTTCCTGGTTAATGACACGCACGGTATTAGTGTTCCACTTCACATGCATGCGCCTATGACACAAGGCCTGCATTGAGGATTAAAATGCCTTGAACAGGACAGTGAACTTGTAAAAAAATTGATTTTTTCTTCTCAGAAATAGGCGAGAATAAATTGCTAGACTTAAAGAAAACGTAATGTGATTGATATTTGTCATATGTAACCAAATTAAAAATCCCCACATTTTTATTTGTCAATGAAATTGCATATTGCAGTATACTGAATCTTTGCGTGTGCAATTTATGCCAGATAATTGGAATTTTGTTTTAAATATATTTATTTTTTGTCTTTCTATTCAATATTGACATTATTATCCTTCGGTATGCTTGCTGTAGATAAACAGAAATATTCCACACACACACAAACGGTCTCGGGCAGTGATCACTTTTATTAACATTTCAAACAGTTCTAAGTTTTTTTTTTTTTCTTCTTGCATTTAATCGTTTCAGTAGACAAACAGACTCATTGAGCCTCACCTCCCCCCACCTCGCTACTATCAACACCTAGCTCCCTGGCCGTAGGAATTTCACACTGAAAAGTTTCATGCTTTGGCTTTAAGCTGAGAAATTCCACTTCTTAGTTAATGACATGCACGGTTGTAGCATTCCACTTCACACACATGTGCCTATGACTATGATTTTTTTTCCTCTCAAAATAAGGAGAGAAAAAATTGTGGGACTTAGAGAAAAAAAATAATGTGGATGATATTTGGCATACTGTACGAAACTAAATAAAAAATTCCCAAATTTCCAAAACAGTAAGCTTGACCATACCTGTCTCTCTGCATTTCGACCTGTCTCCCTCCTGCCTTTAACTTGGAAACTCAGTGAAAGTCTTTTATTCTTTCACTTGATCCATGTTCTTACCTGTTATTATGTCCTAAATCTTCCACAATCTGGCTTCCACACTGCTCACTCCACCTAAACAGTACTCACTAAAATAACTAATGGCCCTATGCTGCCAAACATCAAGGTCAATACACCCTGCTTACATTATTTTACCTTTCTCCAGTCTGTGATACTGTGAATCACCCACTTCTCCCTCACATCCTCCTCACTCTTTGTATTAGTAACAAAGCTTTATCCTTGATTTCCTCTCCCATCGTACATTCAGTGTCTCATTTGCCAACACTTCATCTACCTCCTACAGTATGTCAATCTCTCTGTGAGCATCCCCCATGGGTCTGTCCCGGTACTTCTCCTCTTTTCTCTTTATACACACTATCTAGGTAACCTTTTCACATCTCTTGGTTTCAAATATCACCTCAATGCTGATGAAGTTAACAAACAACGCACAGAACCCCAGCAAGCTCATTTTAGGAACCCCTGAGCCCCCACAAAATATATATGTATATAAGTGTCAAAAAGGAGAGCTATTTAGTGTGGCAAATGTATACAACAAGTAACAGAGAAGCCCAATGCTACATTCAATATGACAAAAATACACAGTAAAATACTTATATATTCTTTTGAAAAAGAGTCATTTAGTTTAACCCTTTGGCCAAAGCATTGTAAGCCTGCAGACCCAGTCCACAGGTCCTAACATTACCAGATAAAATACTAATATACCTCTAATATGATTAAAATTCTCATTTACCTCTACTAGGAGTGAGAAAGACCAACATTGGATCTACAGTATATCCAGTAGAATGAAAAAGACCTGTTGACTTGGGAAGTGGGGAGGAGCGGGCTTAAACCCTAAGAACGAGAGGCCACTAACCTTTAACAGCTGAGACAGCTGAAAATAAGTTAATAAACAACACACAGAACACCAGCAAGCTCATTTTAGGAACACCTGAGCCCACTCAAAATTTATACAGGTGTGTGTATGTGTCAAAAAGGAGAACTATTGAGCGTGGCAAATGTATACAATAAGCTACAGGAAAGCCCAATGCTACATCCAATATGACAAAAATACACAGTCAAATACTTATATATTCTCTTGAAAAAGAGTAATTTAGTTTATCCCGAAGCATTGTAAGCCTGCGAGCCATGACAACCCAGACCCAGTTCGCAGGTCCTAACACTACCAGATAAAATATTAATATACCTCTATTAGGATTAAAATAATACTGTATATTTACCTTTCAACCTCTGACCATACACCTGCTGTACAGATTAAAGTTTCTGAATGTCTCTCCACTAAATAATCCTGGATGGCCCTCCACCAACTCAAACTTAACATGTCAAAGATGTAGCTCCTCCTACTTCTTCACAAGCCTTTCCATACTTCCCCCTTCTCCTTTACGGTTGGCAGCACTATCATACACCCAGTATCACAAGAATGCTGCCTACTGTAAGTGTCACATTTGACTCTTCCCTCCCATTCTCCTCTTACATTCACCATGTAGATTAAATCCTGATGATTTTTCCTCCATAACATTGGAAAGATACGCCTTTTCCTCTTTTGCTCCACTGCTAAAACTCTAACACAGGCCCGCATTCTCCCCAATCTCGACTATTATAACCATCTACTGTCTGAACTTCATGTCTCTCACCTGTCACCCCTACAATCTATCCAACACATTGCTGCTAGAATTGCTTTAAGCTCTCCTGAATCTGACCCAGCATCTCTCCTGCTGAAAAACCTCTCCTGGAATTCTATTAAATCCTGTATTACATACAAAATTATCCTTCTCAATTTTAAAGCTATAAACTCCTCTACCCCATCTTATATCTCATCCATAATTTCTCACTACACACCTGCCTGACTCTTGCCTTCTCATCAAGGATGTCTTCGTCTACCTTTTGTATATAAAGCTATCTCCTGCTAAAACCTCTCACTTATTGCCCCTGACCTCAGCAATGCCTTCTCTTCAATATCAGGCTAGCATACTCTCTCTCTACCTTTTATAGCCAATCTTAAAATACACCTCTTTAATGAAGCATTTGTGTAGCTCCGTTTGCTTATACTATACATCTCATATGAGTTTACCATGATCCCTTATCCGATTATGTGACGTGTGTTATTGCTGTAAAGTGCTATGTACATGGATGCCACTATATAAATGAAGACATAGTGCACATATAGTTACATAGTTACTTAGTTACATACTGTAATAGATGAGTTTGAAAAAATACATACATCCATCAAGTTGAGAAAAGGGTACGCGAAGCACACAGCAGATTTACTAAAATGAATATTTATTACAAAGGAAATAGGCCAATGAGAGGACTAAAAACTAAACAAGTGACTGCAAATAATACGAAAAATACACATGAATAAGGTCTTCACATAAGACCACACCAAAGTGACAAGTAATGACAATATTAATAAAAACAAGTAACAAATCACAATCCCCCAAGCCTAGAAGAGACCACGTGAGTGAGAAAAAATCCAAAGAGGTTCAATAAGAACACTTCATGTGGGTGGGTAGAAGAACCAGAGATGCAAGATTGTTCAAATAGAAGCCTCAAAACACCCTGCTGAAACAAGCACGCCGAGGGGAAGGAGCACTAACCGTGAGGGAGAGAGGGCAACAAGAGCGACCACGTAAAGGATCCGGATGTCGTGACCGCACCGCAGAAGTAAAAGCTCCACTCTCTCTCAAAGACAGCGTCTCTCCAGCCGGCGTGCACATGCGCAGAACAACCTCCCGTGACCTCTACACGTTTCGCACCACGTGCTTCTTCAGGTAGTCACGTCGGAGTCTGTTCCAGCGCATAATGACAGATCACGCAACCAATGGGAATACATCAAACCAAAATGCCACAGCTGCCGCCCGCACATGATACACAGAGCGGGCATGGCTGTAATCAGATGTAATCTATTAAGAGAGCCTAGCATAGCGACCTCTACATGGTCATGACAAAAAATAATAAAAAATAAATGATATAAACAATATAAACATATAATGCCCATCATATACAAATAATATATAAAAATGAACAAGATAATGATTAATTAATTCATTAATAATTAAGTAAATAAATACACACGTGCATGTAAGAACTGTGAATATAGGAAGTAAAAATTCATAAACTGTATAAATATACACATACACAATATGCCATACTACAGTGACCCAAATATATAATAAATTACAGTATAACTGTATATACGAAACTATGATAAACGAATAAAGATGGTGACGTGAATGTGCTGATATGATACACAATGAGCATATACAATAAACACAAATAGCCAATACATAATAAACCAACCACAATACATAAATATATACACCTAAAGTGAAATAATAATAAAAATAATAATTAATAATGATTATAAATGCATATGAAAATAAAACATAAAAATTGAAAATATATCATATAAAAGTGGAGTAAAATATGTAAAAAAGATAATGAACAGATGAATGATTACCTCAGAAAAGGGTTTATGTCATATTCTCTAGCCTGCTGTACCCATGCTTGGCCACTGGGACTGCTGCCACTCTCAATGTCTTGTTCTAGCCTGCAGTACCTATACTTGTCCACCGGGATTGCTGCTGCTAAACTAAGGAACATTCCAGACCCTGATACCTGACACCTCTGCACCTGTGCTCCACCTCTCAGCCTGCATATATAAACCTCCCTTTCCTGTTGTTCCTTGCCTGTTTATACTGGTTCCTTAGCTCCTGCAAGGTTCCTGTGTTTACTGCTGTTCTAGCTATTGCTATCATCCTCTTCCAGTTTCCTTGTTGCCGACCTCTGCTTGTTTCCTGACTTCGCTACCTGCCGTCTGCCTCGGTCCCCTGCTTGTTACCTGACTTCGCTATCTGCCGCCTGCCTCTGATCTCTGCTTGTGACCCCTACTTCGCTCCCTGCTGTTCCTGCCACTGGGATCCACTTCAGCCGAAGTCCAGTCCTTGACAGAATAAACAGGCACTACCATGGATTCCGCTGGAACAGACCCAGCCCAGGCTCAGACATTCCATGACTTACAACATATCATGGTTGGTTGCCAAGAACAACAAAGACACGTGTTTAATCATCTTGGCCGCTTGGAAGAACAAGCCGCCACCGTGGAAGCTGAGAATCGTGAACTACGTGCAGCCTTAATCACTTTGTCTGGTCAAAACACTGTGCCTGTGCAAACCGCACCCCGTATATCCCTTTCGGAAAGATTTTGGGGGAAAAAACAATCTTTCTGGAATTTCCTTAATCAATGCAGACTTGTGTTCAGGCTTCAGTCCATCATTTATCATACCGAAGAAGCCCAGGTTGGACTGATCATAACCCGGCTCAAGAATGAGGCCCTTGCTTGGGTCTCCCCTATGTTAGAACAAGATAGCCCACTACTAAGGGACCTGGAGGAGTTCATCGAAGCCATGAGTCTTATTTTTGATGACCCAAATCGTAGTGCAACCGCTGAGGCAACTCTCAACAATCTTCGTCAAGGAAGATGCTCGGCAGCTTAATACGCCGCTGAAATCCGCAGATGGGTTAACGATACTGATTGGAATGAGGCCGCGCAGAAATATCATTTTCGGCAGGGTCTCTCGGAGCAAGTTAAAGACGAACTAGCCCGGGTGTAGCCCCCAGAGAGATTTCAGGACTTTGTCCGTTTATGCATCCAAATTGATCGCAGGCTTACGGAAAGACGATTGGAGAGACAGGGGTTCATGCAAAGCAACCCTGGGTTTTGAGATGTCAGTACCCCAAGACGTTCCAGGGAGACTGAGGAGGAGCCGATGCAAGTAAATACACTGCGGGGACCCATCTCAACCGGGGAAAGGAATAGACGCCGAACAGAAGATCTCTGTTTATATTGCGGAAATGATGGGCACTATCTTGCTGATTGCCCAAACAAGTCCAGGCGGTCTTCTTTCCAGAGCCCTAGGAGAAATCAGATGCATGCTATTTCAAAGACTGTTTTCTCTGCTTCTCAAGGGAAAGATAACCCTCCTTTGCTACACCCTCACCTCCTGGTTCCTATTATAATTGAGGAAGGAACACATCGTTTTTCAACCAGTAATGGTCGACTCAGGAGCGGCAGGGAATTTTATGGACATAGAATTCGCCAAGAACAATTCGGTATCATTTGTAGCCAAGAAATCGCCAGAAAGGATGGAAGTCGTTGACGGTTCTCCCTTGAGCTCTGGATCTGTTACCCATGAAACCAGTAACTTAACACTAATCATGGAGCCCAATCACCAGAAGAAGATTTCTTTTGGTCTCATTCCATCACCTTTGTTTCCAGTGATTCTGGGAATTCCATGGCTCATGATCCATAACCCACTAATTGACTGGAAGACAAAGACCCTCACGTTTCCCTCGGAGCACTGTCAGCTAGCCTGTCTACCTAAAACTCCTATACCAGAGTGTGTAGGAATACATAAGATTTCCTCGTCTCAAGAAAATCTTCTGCCGGCTCCTTACTCTGAGTTTTTAGATGTGTGTGACAAGAAGAACGCAGATACGCTTCCCCCACATCGCTCTTATGACTGTCCCATTGAATTATTACCGGGTGCTGCCATTCCGTTTGGAAGAATCTATTCACTCTCAGAACCGGAATTGAAGGCCCTCAATGACTACCTACAGGAGAACCTATCAAAGGGTTTTATCCGACCCTCTACTTCTCCAGCAGGCGCTGCGCTCTTCTTCGTGGGAAAGAAAGACGGTTCTCTACGCCCCTGCATTGACTATCGGGAACTAAATAAGATTACGGTGAATAACAGGTACCCATTACCTCTGATTCCTGAACTATTGGAAAGAATTCGGTCAGCCAAAATCTTTACCAAATTAGATCTCAGAGGAGCGTATAATTTGGTCCGCATTCGACTCGGTGACGAATGGAAAACAGCCTTCCGAACCCGTTATGGGCACTATGAATATCTGGTGATGCTTTTTAGACTCTGTAATGCCACTGCTACCTTCCAGCATTTAATTAATGATGTCCTCCGAGAGTTATTGGACCAATTCGTAGTGGCATACCTGGATGACATCCTAGTCTTCTCAGATAACATCATGGATCATCAGAGACATGTCCGAATTGTCCTTTAGCGTCTCCGTAAGTACAAATTGTACATCAAGTTAGAAAAATGCGAATTTGAAAAGACCAGCATGCAATTTCTCAGTTACATCATCTCTCCTGAGGATTTGAGTATGGACTCAGGCAAGATTCAAGCCGTGGTGGAATGGCCAATCCCTCGAAATGAAAAGGACATTCAGAGATTTGTGGGTTTTGCCAATTTCTATAGACATTTTATTAAAAATTTCTCTGGCATTATTGCCCCAATCACCCAACTCACACGGAAAGAATTCCCCTTCAAATGGTCTCCTAAAGCGGATGCGGCATTCGAACAATTGAAGTCACTCTTCACATCTGCCCCTATCCTCATCCATCCAAATCCAGAATTACCATTCATCGTGGAAGTGGATGCATCCGACTCTGCTGTTGGTGCCATTCTGTCACAAAGAATTGGACCAAAGATGCTCCTTCATCCATGTGCCTTTTATTCATACCAAATGTTAACAGCTGAACGAAATTATGACATCGGAAACAAAGAACTCTTGGCTATAAAAGCTGCATTCTCTGAGTGGAGACATCTACTGGAGGGGGCCAATCATCCAATTACGGTCTTTACGGATCACAGGAACTTAGAATTCATTCGATCCGCAAAGAGACTGCCTGCGCGACAAGCCAGATGGGCTCTCTTCTTTGCAAGATTTCAGTTCCACATCTCATACCGCCCTGGCTCCAAGAATGGGAAAGCCGACGCCTTGTCACGGTTCTTTCCTAATCCTAGTTCAGACAAAGAGCAAGAAGAAACTTTTCTTCCAAAAATAATTTTTTTGGGCGTCACATTCTCTGCCAACCTCCTCACACGAATAAAGGGAGCCTACTCAAATGACTCTTAAAAACCCTCCTCCGGAAGCAAAACTATTTCTATGTGATGGTCTCTGGAATTGTAAGGATCGTCTGTTCGTCCCTAAGGAGGTAAGATTAGAGGTGCTCCAATTAATGCACGACTCCCTACCCGCTGGTCACCCAGGTGTCCCCAAAACACAGGAACTATTGTCTCTCTCTTTTTGGTGGCCTAAATTAGCACAAGATGTTAAAGACTATGTCCTCTCCTTTGAGACTTGTGCTAGGACCAAGACCCCTCGAGCATCCCCTGTGGGTTTACTGCAGCCTCTTCCGGTTCCAACCCGTCCTTGGGGGTCCATATCAATGGATTTTATTGTTGACCTGCCCCGATCAAATGGGCATAATATCATCCTGGTAGTGGTGGACCGACTTACAAAGATGGCTCACTTCATTGCAGAACAGAATATTCCTTCTGCAGACCAGACAGCCAAGTTGATTGTGAAAGAGGTGTTTCGGCTTCACGGGGCTCCTGATGAGATCACATAGAGGGGTACAATTCACTTCAAAATTTTGGAGGACCTTCTGTTCCTCTCTGGGAATTCGTTTAAATTTATCATCTGGCTATCATCCACAATCCAATGGCCAGACAGAAAGGACCAATCAGACTTTGGAACAATACTTACGATGTTTTGTTTGTCATCTCCAGGATGACTGGATTGATGTCCTACCATTAGCGGAGTTTTCATACAACAACTCACATCATTCATCGACTCGAAGGGCCCCTGTTTCTCAAATTATGGATTTCATCCAATTTTTATTCCTCGTTTTCCATCTTCGGGCCCCATTCCGGCAGTTACAGAGAAACTGGAGACTCTGCGAGACATCCTGGAGACCTTCAAAGAGACACTTCGTGAGACTCAAGTAAAGTACAAAAGAGCAACAGATCAACACCGCAGACCCTCCCCAGAATTTCAAGTCGGGGATAAAGTCTGGCTTTCTACAAAAAATCTACATTTAAAGGTTCCAACCATTAAATTGGGCCAAAAATACATCGGGCCATTTCGCATCTCAGCACTAATAAATCCAGTGTCCTTCAGATTAGAGCTTCCTGAGACCATCAAAATACACCCTGTGTTTCATTCGTCTCTGCTGAAACATTTCCGTGAGAATCCGTTTCCTGGACGGAGACTTCCTCCCCCCGAACCCGTCCTCATGGATAACGAAGAGGAATTCATTGTGGAGAGAATTTTGGATTCCAGGTTACACCGAAGGAAACTATAGTACCTGGTTCACGGGGGGGGGGGTGGGCTACGACCCAGAGGAGAGGTCTTGGGAACCCAAAGATTTTGTACATGCTCCGCGACTAGTCAAAGCTCTCCAACAACGATATCCAGACAAGCCTAGCAAGGATCATCCGGAGAACGCTCTTGGGAGGGGGGAGTAATGTCATATTCTCTAGCCTGCTGTACCCATGCTTGGCCACCGGGACTGCTGATACTCTCAATGTCTTGTTCTTGCCTGCAGTACCTATACTTTTCCACCAGGATTGCTGTTGCTAAACTAAGGAACATTCCAGACCCTGATACCTGACACCTCTGCACCTGTGCTCCACCTCTCAGTCTGCATATATAAACCTCCCTTTCCTGTTCCTCCTTGCCTGTTTATACTGGTTCCTTAGCTCCTGCAAGGTTCCTGTGTTTACTGTTGTGCTAGCTATTGCTATCATCCTGTTCAAGTTTCCTTGTTGCCGACCTCTGCTTGTTTCCTGACTTTGCTACCTGCCGCCTGCCTCGGACCCCTGCTTGTTACCTGACTTCGCTATCTGCTGCCTGCCTCTGATCTCTGCTTGTGACCCCTACTTCGCTCCCTGCTGTTCCTGCCACTGGGTTCCACTTCAGCCGAAGTCCAATCCTTGACAGTTTACCTCAAAAAAGGTTTCAGTTCAAACATTTCGTTAAATCCCTTTGGATATCTAGATTCAAATGTGTAGATCCAAAACTGCTCTCATTAAATGAGCAGCAGATTTCTATCCCCTTGTCTCTCAGATTTAGGGATGCACTCTATTCCCATGAATCGTAGTGAGCTGTGGTCACATTTGTGAACATCCTGAAAATGTGCCCTATTAAATTGCGTAATAAACGCTGGAACCATTTTTGGAGAAGTCACATTTCCTATAATAGTCTCTAAGCTACCAATCTTTTTCATATTAGGTTTATCTTGTTTTTTATTATTGTATTGCAAGAGAGATCGACGTTCCACTTTTCTTGCTTTACTGATCGCTGAATACACCAGGAACTTTATATTGTTTTTCTTTAAACCTATTTTTCAAGAATTTAGTTTGACATTCAAAATTCTCTTTTGCCGTACTGTTTCATTTGAAACATAACAATTGGTTATAGGGGATGTTAGAAATCCATTTCTGGTCATGGCAACTAGTAGGGTGTAGATAAGAATTCACATTCGTATCTTTGAAATGTGTCCTAGTGTTAATAATATTATTCTCAATGTAGATTTCCAAATCCAAAAAGTGTATACTTTCAATACTATTAGTACCACTAAACTTCAAATTGTATTCGTTATTATTAAAAAAGATACAAATTCTAAATATGAACTCTCACTACCAACTCAAATTTTCAAAATGTCGTCTATATATCTCCTCCATAGTTTCAGCTGCGGAGGAGGCTCATTGACGACAAAAATCGACTCCCACTGTCCCATATAAATATTAGCAAAGGAAGGGGCAAACGTACACTACCGACCAATTTTATTCTTACTTGGCTAGCTCCGCGAATTTCGGAGTATCCCGGTTATCTGCGGTTTTGTGTCACTTTCTCCCGGGGTATATAGCGTTATATCGCGCCCGTGATTTAAGCATTTTATTCCCGCTGGCTGCAATACTGCAATGCCGTGTAAAAATGAATGGGGGCATTTGCGAGCTGTTGTCTTTGAAGCCGAGAAATTCATGAATTGTAATGCAGTATATACTGTATATATACAGTATATACTGTATAACAACAACCCCTATAACCCCTAACATACACATACAGTACTGTATATGCACATCAATGATACTATAGGCCGTCCCCTGGCGAGATGTGTTTGCAGCAGCTCTCTCTGCGCAAACATTGGCACATTAAAAATTATTTAAAATACATTTTTATTCATAGTGTAGATGTGCAGGGGTCTCCGGAGCTGAACCGCGTTGGTTTCAGGTCCGGGGACCCCCTGCTTCCCGAGATACAGCCCCGTATATGAGGTGCCGGTATCCCTCTGCATTTAAGGTCCCGATCACGTGACCGCGACATGTAAAGCAAGCAGAGGGATACCGGCACCCCCTAAAGGGACCTGTATCTCGGGAAGCAGGGGGTCCCCGGACCGAAAACAAAAACGTTTCTGCTCCGGAGACCCTCTGCACATGTACAGTATAAATAAAACATATATATAAATAAACACTCGTTCCTTACCTTAGCGGCTATGTGCTATGGTAACGAAGCAGCATTTCTGTATTTTAATAATATTGTACAGTGAGCAGGGGGTTCCCTGAGCCAGAAATTAATGCTCAGGGGACCCCCTGCTCCTGCACAATATTATTAAAATACAGAAATGCTGCTTCATTACCATAGCTGATAGCCGCTAAGTCAATGAAGGGGTTAACCCACCGTGCCCGCTTTATTGTGTGTAGCGGGGGTGGGTGAAGGGGGTATTTAGCCCTTGGTGTGAGTTTAGGACTTGCGGGGGGGTTGCGGGTGCACTTAACCCCTTCACGACCGTAGCAGTTAATACCGCTACGGTCATGAAGGGGTTAACCCCTACCGCTACCCCCCGCAAGCCCTAAACAACCACATTGGGGCTAATACCCCCTTCACCCACCCCCGCTACCCACAATAAAAAAAAACTCACACATAGCAGCAGCACAATAAATAAATAAATAAATCTAAATAAATAAATAAATGAATATAAATAAATACATTTAAAATACATTTTTATTCATAGTGTAGATGTGCAGGGGGTCTCCGGAGCTGAACCGCGTTGGTTTCAGGTCCGGGGACCCCCTGCTCCCCGAGATACAGCCCCCTTTATGAGGTGCCGGTATCCCTCTACATTTCAAGGTCCCGATCACGTGACCGCGGCCTGTAAACCAAGCAGAGGGATACCGGCACCCCCTAAAGGGGCCTGTATCTCGGGAAGCGGGGGGTCCCCGGACCTAAAACAAAAAAGTTTCTGCTCCGGAGACCCTCTGCACATCTACAGTATGAATAAAACACACACATCAATAAAGAATCGTTCTTTACCTTTGCGGCTATGTGCTATGGTAATGAAGCAGCATTTCTGTATTTTTAATAATATTGTACAGTGAGCAGGGGGTTCCCTGAGCCTGAAATTAATGCTCAGGGGACCCCCTGCTCCTGCACAATATTATTAAAAATACAGAAATGCTGCTTCATTACCATAGCTGATAGCCGCTAAGGCAATGAAGGGTTAAGGCAGAATAAACAATAAATACATTAAATACATATTTTTAATGTGTGTGTTAAACCTCCCTGCCTTGACTGTAACCTGTGTAAGACCCCCTCCCCCTATTGTGTGTGTTAAACTTCCCTGCCTTGACTAATCTATATAAAAACCCCTCCCCCTATTGTGTGTGTTAAATTTCCCTGCCTTAACTGTAATCTATGTAAAACCCCACCCCTCTATTGTGTGTCTTAAATTTCCCTGCCTTGATTGTAATCTATGTAAAAAACCCTCCCCATATTGTGTCTGCTAAGCTTCCCTGCTTTGACTAATCTGTGTAAGCCCCCCTCCCCCTATTGTGTCGGTTAAATCTCCATGCCTGTGTTTCTGAGTGCAGTGTACTGTATGTAAATGTGGGGAGGTGGATCCCGTGTAAATAACCACACCCACACCCACTACCCACTACCCACTACCCACTACCCACAATAAAAAAAATTCACACACAGCAGCAGCACAATAAATAAATAAATCTAAATAAATAAATTAATACATGAATATAAATAAATACATTTAAAATACATTTTTATTCATAGTGTAGATGTGCAGGGGGTCTCCGGAGCTGAACCGCGTTGGTTTCAGGTCCAGGGACCCCCTGCTCCCCGAGATACAGCCCCCTTTATGAGGTGCCGGTATCCCTCAGCATTTAAAGGTCCCGATCACGTGACCGCGGCATGTAAACCAAGCAGAGGGATACCGGCACCCAATAAAGGGGGCTGTATCTCGGGGAGCAGGGGGTCCCCGGACCTAAAACCAAAACGTTTCTGCTCCGGAGACCCTCTGCACATCTACACTATGAATAAAAATTTATTATAAATGTATTTATTTCTATTCATTTATTTATTTAGATTTATTTATTAATTGTGCTGCTGCTGTGTGTGAATTTTTATATTGTGGGTAGTGGGGGTGGGTGAAGAGGGTATTATCCCCAACGGTGGTTGTTTAGGGCTTGCGGGGGGGTATTGGGTGCACTTAACCCCTTCATGACCGTAGCGATATTAACTGCTACGGTCGTGAAGGAGTTAAGTGCACCCGCTACCCCCCGCAAGTCCTAAACTCACACCAAGGGCCAAATACCCAAAGAGGAGGACTTCGGTGTGATGTCCGCGGTGTGTCTTGCTACAATAGCCCCTCTATGTCCCAGCAGGTGTAATTGAATATATTTAGCCAATCACCTGCAACTGCTTATTGAGCAGTTTGTGGCAGGCCAGCCCCTCCTCTTCTAGGTATATAATCTCCTAGCAAGGTCCCCTTATTCCACTTCACTTACATGTGAGTATCTGTACTGGTATATACCAGTTTTTAATTGCACTAGGTTATACAAGCATATGCTTTGATATGTTAACCCCTTCTGGGCTTATTTCACATAACACTAGTATGCATTTAGCGTAGGGACCTGCTAAAGAGACTTACCTTGACGTGGTTAGCAGGCTTGGCATTATTTGATCAAAGGATGTATACCAAAAGTCTCCTTTTTTCTTATAGGTATTTACACCATACATATATATATATATTCCCCATTGATTGCTATCCCTATGGGAGAAGCGCAGGGATTCACTTTCTGTTTTGCACATTTGTATGGCCATTTCCTTCACTAGCTGCATGCTCTTTACATGGAGAAGCGCAGTGATTATATTTGTTTTACATTATTTGTTGGGCCGATTTTAATCCTTTGCAGCACACTCCTAGAGGGCAACACTACTATGGTGTAATTGAATATATTTAGCCAATCACCTGCAACTGCTTATTGAGCAGTTTGTGGCAGGCCAGCCCCTCCTCTTCTAGGTATATAATCTCCTAGCAAGGTCCCCTTATTCCACTTCACTTACATGTGAGTATCTGTACTGGTATATACCAGTTTTTAATTGCACTAGGTCATACAAGCATATGCTTTGATATTTTAACCCCTTCTGGGCTTATTTCACATAACACTAGTATGCATTTAGCGTAGGGACCTGCTAAAGAGACTTACCTTGACGTGGTTAGCAGGCTTGGCATTATTTCATCAAAGGATGTATACCAAAAGTCTCCTTTTTTCTTATAGGTATTTACACCATACATATATATATATATTCCCCATTGATTTCTATCCCTATGGGAGAAGCGCAGGGATTCACTTTCTGTTTTGCACATTTGTATGGCCATTTCCTTCACTAGCTGCATGCTCTTTACATGGAGAAGCGCAGTGATTATATTTGTTTTAAATTATTTGTTGGGCCGATTTTAATCCTTTGCAGCACGCTCCTAGAGGGCAACACTACTATGGTGTTATTGAATATATTTAGCCAATCACCTGCAACTTCTTATTGAGCAGTTTGTGGCAGGCCAGCCCCTCCTCTGATAGGTATATAATCTCCTAGCAAGGTCCCCTTATTCCACTTCACTTACATGTGAGTATCTGTACTGGTATATACCAGTTTTTAATTGCACTAGGTTATACAAGCATATGCTTTGATATTTTAACCCCTTCTGGGCTTATTTCACATAACACTAGTATGCATTTAGCGTAGGGACCTGCTAAAGAGACTTACCTTGACGTGGTTAGCAGGCTTGGCATTATTTGTTCAAAGGATGTAAACCAAAAGTCTCCTTTTTTCTTATAGGTATTTACACCATACATATATATATATTCCCCATTGATTGCTATCCCTATGGGAGAAGCGCAGGGATTCACTTTCTGTTTTGCACATTTGTATGGCCATTTCCTTCACTAGCTGCATGCTCTTTACATGGAGAAGCGCAGTGATTATATTTGTTTTACATTATTTGTTGGGCCGATTTTAATCCTTTGCAGCACGCTCCTAGAGGGCAACACTACTATGGTGTAATTGAATATATTTAGCCAATCACCTGCAACTGCTTATTGAGCAGTTTGTGGCAGGCCAGCCCCTCCTCTTCTAGGTATATAATCTCCTAGCAAGGTCCCCTTATTCCACTTCACTTACATGTGAGTATCTGTACTGGTATATACCAGTTTTTAATTGCACTAGGTTATAAAAGCATATGCTTTGATATTTTAACCCCTTCTGGGCGTATTTCACATAACACTAGTATGCATTTAGCGTAGGGACCTGCTAAAGAGACTTACCTTGACGTGGTTAGCAGGCTTGGCATTATTTGATCAAAGGATGTATACCAAAAGTCTCCTTTTTTCTTATAGGTATTTACACCATACATATATATATATTCCCCATTGATTGCTATCCCTATGGGAGAAGCGCAGGGATTCACTTTCTGTTTTGCACATTTGTATGGCCATTTCCTTCACTAGCTGCATGCTCTTTACATGGAGAAGCGCAGTGATTATATTTGTTTTACATTATTTGTTGGGCCGATTTTAATCCTTTGCAGCACGCTCCTAGAGGGCAACACTACTATGGTGTAATTGAATATATTTAGCCAATCACCTGCAACTGCTTATTGAGCAGTTTGTGGCAGGCCAGCCCCTCCTCTTCTAGGTATATAATCTCCTAGCAAGGTCCCCTTATTCCACTTCACTTACATGTGAGTATCTGTACTGGTATATACCAGTTTTTAATTGCACTAGGTTATACAAGCATATGCTTTGATATTTTAACCCCTTCTGGGCTTATTTCACATAACACTAGTATGCATTTAGCGTAGGGACCTGCTAAAGAGACTTACCTTGACGTGGTTAGCAGGCTTGGCATTATTTGATCAAAGGATATATACCAAAAGTCTCCTTTTTTCTTATAGGTATTTACACCATACATATATATATATATATATTCCCCATTGATTGCTATCCCTATGGGAGAAGCGCAGGGATTCACTTTCTGTTTTGCACATTTGTATGGCCATTTCCTTCACTAGCTGCATGCTCTTTACATGGAGAAGCGCAGTGATTATATTTGTTTTACATTATTTGTTGGGCCGATTTTAATCCTTTGCAGCAAGCTCCTAGAGGGCAACACTACTATGGTGTAATTGAATATATTTAGCCAATCACCTGCAACTGCTTATTGAGCAGTTTGTGGCAGGCCAGCCCCTCCTCTTCTAGGTATATAATCTCCTAGCAAGGTCCCCTTATTCCACTTCACTTACATGTGAGTATCTGTACTGGTATATACCAGTTTTTAATTGCACTAGGTTATACAAGCATATGCTTTGATATTTTAACCCCTTCTGGGATTATTTCACATAACACTAGTATGCATTTAGCGTAGGGACCTGCTAAAGAGACTTACCTTGACGTGGTTAGCAGGCTTGGCATTATTTGATCAAAGGATGTATACCAAAAGTCTCCTTTTTTCTTATAGGTATTTACACCATACATATATATATATATTCCCCATTGATTGCTATCCCTATGGGAGAAGCGCAGGGATTCACTTTCTGTTTTGCACATTTGTATGGCCATTTCCTTCACTAGCTGCATGCTCTTTACATGGAGAAGCGCAGTGATTATATTTGTTTTACATTATTTGTTGGGCCGATTTTAATCCTTTGCAGCACGCTCCTAGAGGGCAACACTACTATGGTGTAATTGAATATATTTAGCCAATCACCTGCAACTGCTTATTGAGCAGTTTGTGGCAGGCCAGCCCCTCCTCTTCTAGGTATATAATCTCCTAGCAAGGTCCCCTTATTCCACTTCACTTACATGTGAGTATCTGTACTGGTATATACCAGTTTTAAATTGCACTAGGTTATACAAGCATATGCTTTGATATTTTAACCCCTTCTGGGCTTATTTCACATAACACTAGTATGCATTTAGCGTAGGGACCTGCTAAAGAGACTTACCTTGACGTGGTTAGCAGGCTTGGCATTATTTGATCAAAGGATGTATACCAAGAGTCTCCTTTTTTCTTATAGGTATTTACACCATACATATATATATATATATTCCCCATTGATTGCTATCCCTATGGGAGAAGCGCAGGGATTCACTTTCTGTTTTGCACATTTGTATGGCCATTTTCTTCACTAGCTGCATGCTCTTTACATGGAGAAGCGCAGTGATTATATTTGTTTTACATTATTTGTTGGGCCGATTTTAATCCTTTGCAGCACGCTCCTAGAGGGCAACACTACTATGGTGTAATTGAATATATTTAGCCAATCACCTGCAACTGCTTATTGAGCAGTTTGTGGCAGGCCAGCCCCTCCTCTTCTAGGTATATAATCTCCTAGCAAGGTCCCCTTATTCCACTTCACTTACATGTGAGTATCTGTACTGGTATATACCAGTTTTTAATTGCACTAGGTTATACAAGCATATGCTTTGATATTTTAACCCCTTCTGGGCTTATTTCACATAACACTAGTATGCATTTAGCGTAGGGACCTGCTAAAGAGACTTACCTTGACGTGGTTAGCAGGCTTGGCATTATTTGATCAAAGGATGTATACCAAAAGTCTCCTTTTTTCTTATAGGTATTTACACCATACATATATATATATTCCCCATTGATTGCTATCCCTATGGGAGAAGCGCAGGGATTCACGTTCTGTTTTGCACATTTATATGGCCATTTCCTTCACTAGCTGCATGCTCTTTACATGGAGAAGCGCAGTGATTATATTTGTTTTATATATATATATATATATATATACAAAAACACAGAAAAAACAGGCGCACTCATAGCGTAAAATTGTATAACAATAAATTTATGGAATAAGGGATAAAAATACACACTCATAAACAGAGCTGAATAAAATGCATTTTTGAGTACAACTCAGCCCGTTCAGACGCAGGAACCCAAAGAGGAGGACTTCGGTGTGATGTCCGCGGTGTGTCTTGCCACAATAGCCCCTCTATGTCCCAGCAGGGACCGAAAGCCACGAGGGACGCCGCCTTCCCCTTGCTCCCGCGCTACACAGAGCATACACTGAATCAAATCTCGCGTGAGCTCGATGACATCAGCGAGGTTTCAGCCGGAGATAGTTCACAGTGTAAACAGGAACTTGAATGTCTGAATGGCTGGTAGCAAAATGCTAGCAACGCAGCAAAAGTGCAATATATGCAGATGAGTGTCAGTATAAAATATACAAACTGGACAGTAGGCTCAACAGCAATCTCTACGCGTTTCGTCTCGAACGAGACTTCATCAGGAGTATATATATATATATATATACAGTATATACTCACACATGATGAACCATACTGTCCTACAAATAACACTTCTCCATACAGACACACTACATTACAATGAATTTCCATTAATAATCCTTACTGATCTTACAATCTAAATCATCAAATGACAAAGAAAAACCTCACATTCCAATCAATACATTGCATTTACATTGTATTTATGATGCATAAATTTGTTGGGCCGATTTTAATCCTTTGCAGCACACTCCTAGAGGGCAACACTACTATGGTGTAATTGAATATATTTAGCCAATCACCTGCAACTGCTTATTGAGCAGTTTGTGGCAGGCCAGCCCCTCCTCTTCTAGGTATATAATCTCCTAGCAAGGTCCCCTTATTCCACTTCACTTACATGTGAGTATCTGTACTGGTATATACCAGTTTTTAATTGCACTAGGTTATACATGCATATGCTTTGATATTTTAACCCCTTCTGGGATTATTTCACATAACACTAGTATGCATTTAGCGTAGGGACCTGCTAAAGAGACTTACCTTGACGTGGTTAGCAGGCTTGGCATTATTTGATCAAAGGATGTATACCAAAAGTCTCCTTTTTTCTTATAGGTATTTACACCATACATATATATATATATTCCCCATTGATTGCTATCCCTATGGGAGAAGCGCAGGGATTCACTTTCTGTTTTGCACATTTGTATGGCCATTTCCTTCACTAGCTGCATGCTCTTTACATGGAGAAGCGCAGTGATTATATTTGTTTTACATTATTTGTTGGGCCGATTTTAATCCTTTGCAGCACGCTCCTAGAGGGCAACACTACTATGGTGTTATTGAATATATTTAGCCAATCACCTGCAACTGCTTATTGAGCAGTTTGTGGCAGGCCAGCCCCTCCTCTTCTAGGTATATAATCTCCTAGCAAGGTCCCCTTATTCCACTTCACTTACATGTGAGTATCTGTACTGGTATATACCAGTTTTTAATTGCACTAGGTTATACAAGCATATGCTTTGATATTTTAACCCCTTCTGGGCTTATTTCACATAACACTAGTATGCATTTAGCGTAGGGACCTGCTAAAGAGACTTACCTTGACGTGGTTAGCAGGCTTGGCATTATTTGATCAAAGGATGTATACCAAAAGTCTCCTTTTTTCTTATAGGTATTTACACCATACATATATATATATATTCCCCATTGATTGCTATCCCTATGGGAGAAGCGCAGGGATTCACTTTCTGTTTTGCACATTTGTATGGCCATTTCCTTCACTAGCTGCATGCTCTTTACATGGAGAAGCGCAGTGATTATATTTGTTTTACATTATTTGTTGGGCCGATTTTAATCCTTTGCAGCACGCTCCTAGAGGGCAACACTACTATGGTGTAATTGAATATATTTAGCCAATCACCTGCAACTGCATATTGAGCAGTTTGTGGCAGGCCAGCCCCTCCTCTTCTAGGTATATAATCTCCTAGCAAGGTCCCCTTATTCCACTTCACTTACATGTGAGTATCTGTACTGGTATATACCAGTTTTTAATTGCACTAGGTTATACAAGCATATGCTTTGATATTTTAACCCCTTCTGGGCTTATTTCACATAACACTAGTATGCATTTAGCGTAGGGACCTGCTAAAGAGACTTACCTTGACGTGGTTAGCAGGCTTGGCATTATTTGATCAAAGGATGTATACCAAAAGTCTCCTTTTTTCTTATAGGTATTTACACCATACATATATATATATATATATTCCCCATTGATTGCTATCCCTATGGGAGAAGCGCAGGGATTCACTTTCTGTTTTGCACATTTGTATGGCCATTTCCTTCACTAGCTGCATGCTCTTTACATGGAGAAGCGCAGTGATTATATTTGTTTTACATTATTTGTTGGGCCGATTTTAATCCTTTGCAGCAAGCTCCTAGAGGGCAACACTACTATGGTGTAATTGAATATATTTAGCCAATCACCTGCAACTGCTTATTGAGCAGTTTGTGGCAGGCCAGCCCCTCCTCTTCTAGGTATATAATCTCCTAGCAAGGTCCCCTTATTCCACTTCACTTACATGTGAGTATCTGTACTGGTATATACCAGTTTTTAATTGCACTAGGTTATACAAGCATATGCTTTGATATTTTAACCCCTTCTGGGATTATTTCACATAACACTAGTATGCATTTAGCGTAGGGACCTGCTAAAGAGACTTACCTTGACGTGGTTAGCAGGCTTGGCATTATTTGATCAAAGGATGTATACCAAAAGTCTCCTTTTTTCTTATAGGTATTTACACCATACATATATATATATATTCCCCATTGATTGCTATCCCTATGGGAGAAGCGCAGGGATTCACTTTCTGTTTTGCACATTTGTATGGCCATTTCCTTCACTAGCTGCATGCTCTTTACATGGAGAAGCGCAGTGATTATATTTGTTTTACATTATTTGTTGGGCCGATTTTAATCCTTTGCAGCACGCTCCTAGAGGGCAACACTACTATGGTGTAATTGAATATATTTAGCCAATCACCTGCAACTGCTTATTGAGCAGTTTGTGGCAGGCCAGCCCCTCCTCTTCTAGGTATATAATCTCCTAGCAAGGTCCCCTTATTCCACTTCACTTACATGTGAGTATCTGTACTGGTATATACCAGTTTTAAATTGCACTAGGTTATACAAGCATATGCTTTGATATTTTAACCCCTTCTGGGCTTATTTCACATAACACTAGTATGCATTTAGCGTAGGGACCTGCTAAAGAGACTTACCTTGACGTGGTTAGCAGGCTTGGCATTATTTGATCAAAGGATGTATACCAAGAGTCTCCTTTTTTCTTATAGGTATTTACACCATACATATATATATATATATTCCCCATTGATTGCTATCCCTATGGGAGAAGCGCAGGGATTCACTTTCTGTTTTGCACATTTGTATGGCCATTTTCTTCACTAGCTGCATGCTCTTTACATGGAGAAGCGCAGTGATTATATTTGTTTTACATTATTTGTTGGGCCGATTTTAATCCTTTGCAGCACGCTCCTAGAGGGCAACACTACTATGGTGTAATTGAATATATTTAGCCAATCACCTGCAACTGCTTATTGAGCAGTTTGTGGCAGGCCAGCCCCTCCTCTTCTAGGTATATAATCTCCTAGCAAGGTCCCCTTATTCCACTTCACTTACATGTGAGTATCTGTACTGGTATATACCAGTTTTTAATTGCACTAGGTTATACAAGCATATGCTTTGATATTTTAACCCCTTCTGGGCTTATTTCACATAACACTAGTATGCATTTAGCGTAGGGACCTGCTAAAGAGACTTACCTTGACGTGGTTAGCAGGCTTGGCATTATTTGATCAAAGGATGTATACCAAAAGTCTCCTTTTTTCTTATAGGTATTTACACCATACATATATATATATTCCCCATTGATTGCTATCCCTATGGGAGAAGCGCAGGGATTCACGTTCTGTTTTGCACATTTATATGGCCATTTCCTTCACTAGCTGCATGCTCTTTACATGGAGAAGCGCAGTGATTATATTTGTTTTATATATATATATATATATATATACAAAAACACAGAAAAAACAGGCGCACTCATAGCGTAAAATTGTATAACAATAAATTTATGGAATAAGGGATAAAAATACACACTCATAAACAGAGCTGAATAAAATGCATTTTTGAGTACAACTCAGCCCGTTCAGACGCAGGAACCCAAAGAGGAGGACTTCGGTGTGATGTCCGCGGTGTGTCTTGCCACAATAGCCCCTCTATGTCCCAGCAGGGACCGAAAGCCACGAGGGACGCCGCCTTCCCCTTGCTCCCGCGCTACACAGAGCATACACTGAATCAAATCTCGCGTGAGCTCGATGACATCAGCGAGGTTTCAGCCGGAGATAGTTCACAGTGTAAACAGGAACTTGAATGTCTGAATGGCTGGTAGCAAAATGCTAGCAACGCAGCAAAAGTGCAATATATGCAGATGAGTGTCAGTATAAAATATACAAACTGGACAGTAGGCTCAACAGCAATCTCTACGCGTTTCGTCTCGAACGAGACTTCATCAGGAGTATATATATATATATATATACAGTATATACTCACACATGATGAACCATACTGTCCTACAAATAACACTTCTCCATACAGACACACTACATTACAATGAATTTCCATTAATAATCCTTACTGATCTTACAATCTAAATCATCAAATGACAAAGAAAAACCTCACATTCCAATCAATACATTGCATTTACATTGTATTTATGATGCATAAATTTGTTGGGCCGATTTTAATCCTTTGCAGCACACTCCTAGAGGGCAACACTACTATGGTGTAATTGAATATATTTAGCCAATCACCTGCAACTGCTTATTGAGCAGTTTGTGGCAGGCCAGCCCCTCCTCTTCTAGGTATATAATCTCCTAGCAAGGTCCCCTTATTCCACTTCACTTACATGTGAGTATCTGTACTGGTATATACCAGTTTTTAATTGCACTAGGTTATACATGCATATGCTTTGATATTTTAACCCCTTCTGGGATTATTTCACATAACACTAGTATGCATTTAGCGTAGGGACCTGCTAAAGAGACTTACCTTGACGTGGTTAGCAGGCTTGGCATTATTTGATCAAAGGATGTATACCAAAAGTCTCCTTTTTTCTTATAGGTATTTACACCATACATATATATATATATTCCCCATTGATTGCTATCCCTATGGGAGAAGCGCAGGGATTCACTTTCTGTTTTGCACATTTGTATGGCCATTTCCTTCACTAGCTGCATGCTCTTTACATGGAGAAGCGCAGTGATTATATTTGTTTTACATTATTTGTTGGGCCGATTTTAATCCTTTGCAGCACGCTCCTAGAGGGCAACACTACTATGGTGTTATTGAATATATTTAGCCAATCACCTGCAACTGCTTATTGAGCAGTTTGTGGCAGGCCAGCCCCTCCTCTTCTAGGTATATAATCTCCTAGCAAGGTCCCCTTATTCCACTTCACTTACATGTGAGTATCTGTACTGGTATATACCAGTTTTTAATTGCACTAGGTTATACAAGCATATGCTTTGATATTTTAACCCCTTCTGGGCTTATTTCACATAACACTAGTATGCATTTAGCGTAGGGACCTGCTAAAGAGACTTACCTTGACGTGGTTAGCAGGCTTGGCATTATTTGATCAAAGGATGTATACCAAAAGTCTCCTTTTTTCTTATAGGTATTTACACCATACATATATATATATATTCCCCATTGATTGCTATCCCTATGGGAGAAGCGCAGGGATTCACTTTCTGTTTTGCACATTTGTATGGCCATTTCCTTCACTAGCTGCATGCTCTTTACATGGAGAAGCGCAGTGATTATATTTGTTTTACATTATTTGTTGGGCCGATTTTAATCCTTTGCAGCACGCTCCTAGAGGGCAACACTACTATGGTGTAATTGAATATATTTAGCCAATCACCTGCAACTGCATATTGAGCAGTTTGTGGCAGGCCAGCCCCTCCTCTTCTAGGTATATAATCTCCTAGCAAGGTCCCCTTATTCCACTTCACTTACATGTGAGTATCTGTACTGGTATATACCAGTTTTTAATTGCACTAGGTTATACAAGCATATGCTTTGATATTTTAACCCCTTCTGGGCTTATTTCACATAACACTAGTATGCATTTAGCGTAGGGACCTGCTAAAGAGACTTACCTTGACGTGGTTAGCAGGCTTGGCATTATTTGATCAAAGGATGTATACCAAAAGTCTCCTTTTTTCTTATAGGTATTTACACCATACATATATATATATTCCCCATTGATTGCTATCCCTATGGGAGAAGCGCAGGGATTCACTTTCTGTTTTGCACATTTGTATGGCCATTTCCTTCACTAGCTGCATGCTCTTTACATGGAGAAGCGCAGTGATTATATTTGTTTTATACAGTATATATATATATATATATATATATATACAAAAACACAGAAAAAACAGGCGCACTCATAGCGTAAAATTGTATAACAATAAATTTATGGAATAAGGGATAAAAATACACACTCATAAACAGAGCTGAATAAAATGCATTTTTGAGTACAACTCAGCCCGTTCAGACGCAGGAACCCAAAGAGGAGGACTTCGGTGTGATGTCCGCGGTGTGTCTTGCCACAATAGCCCCTCTATGTCCCAGCAGTTACCAAAAGCCACGAGGGACGCCGCCTTCCCCTTGCTCCCGCGCTACACAGAGCATACACTGAATCAAATCTCGCGTGAGCTCAATGACATCAGCGAGGTTTCAGCCGGAGAGAGTTCACAGTGTAAACAGGAACTTGAATGTCTGAATGGCTGGTAGCAAAATGCTAGCAACGCAGCAAAAGTGCAATATATGCAGATGAGTGTCAGTATAAAATATACAAACTGGACAGTAGGCTCCACAGCAATCTCTACGCGTTTCGTCTGGAACGAGACTTCATCAGGAGTATATATATATATATATATATATACAGTATATACTCACACATGATGAACCATACTGTCCTACAAATAACACTTCTCCATACAGACACACTACATTACAATGAATTTCCTTTAATAATCCTTACTTATCTTACAATCTAAATCATCAAATGACAAAGAAAAACCTCACATTCCAATCAATACATTGCATTTACATTGTATTTATGATGCATAAAATCTATGCACCATATACATTCTGCAAATGAATGTGAACAATATCATTGCAAGCAAAATACAGATAACTCCAAACAAGTCAACTATTTTAAGCAATCAAGTAAACAAAAATCAATATATAAGTACCAACCAGAATACAAAATTTAAAACCAACGCTAACCCTTAAAATACCAAGGATTACATCTATCTAATTGTAAAAAGCATTATACTGTACACACATTGAAGTATTGCAATAAACAACATACATTACAGTACATCCCCTGTATCTCCCTGCCTTGAGTGTAATCTGTGTAAAGCCCCCTCCCCCCTAATGTTTCTGTTAAATCTCTCTGCCTTCAGTGAAATCTGTTTAAAGCCCCCTCCCCCCTAATGTTTCTGTTAAATCTCCCTGCCTGTGTTGCTGTGAGTGCAGTGTATGTAAATGTGGGGAGGGGGGGACCCGATGTGCATACTGTGAGGTCTAACCACCCTCACCCCCTACCCACATACTGTTACCCCCCCCATCCTGGCCATGGCCCCTCCGCTTCTGCAAAACAGACACAAAAATTAAAACATCCAAAGTAATGTCCCCTAACCCCTTAATCACCATAGCGGTTATTAACCGCTACAGTCAATAAGGGGTTAACCCACCCTCACCCACCACTCGGGATACCTACATACCCTCCCACACTAACCCCCCCCCGTGAGGCCTAACCACCCTGACCCAGTACCCACAAGGGAGGCCTACCACATACCGTTGGGGAAACACCCCCCACCCCAACCCACATTACCCACAATAAAAACAACACAGTGACCCACAATAAACATCATTCTATTTATTAAATACATTACCCACCCCCTGTGCCCCCCCATAAATACAAGATTTATCCTTTTACATACAGGGTTCATAACGCAGCCCCACGTGAGTCCCCGGTGGGCTGGCGGGGCACCTGGACAGACCTACAGGGTACCAGCAGCCCTTTTAAACAGGTTCTGGAGGCCTGCTGGTGGGTCCTGCCAGCACCATGGCCCCCAGGTGGTCTCCTTGGGTCACCGTGGGCCACAATTGGGTCCCCACGGTAGGCCCAAGAATGTCTGGGAGCCCCGGGTCAGACCCACAGGTGTCTGCGGGGCCTCGGGTGGTTCCCACAGGGGTCTGGGGAACTCACGGGTGCTCACTACGGGTCCACGGTGCCCCCACAGAAGTGGGACCACACATCATCATCCCCGCACCTACGGGTCGGCGGTGCCCCCACAGAAGTGGGACCACAAAGCTTCATCCCCGCAGACTATGGGTCGGTGGTGCCCCCACAGAAGTGGGACCACACAGCTTCATCCCCGCATGTGTCACCCGTGGAACCACCAGCCTGGTACCTGTGAGTACCCGAGGAAACCACAGGTGGTCTCCAGAGGTCCCACGCAGAACCACTGAATAAACCCTGAATTTAAAAAAAATAAACCTGGCCTATACATTCAATACATACACCCCCCCCCCCCAAAAGCTAAAGTACAATAATGTGCAAAATAACTATTATCCAGATATGGATAATAGATTAATTGCCCATTATTAAAAACATTAACTAGCATATTCAAATAAATAAAGTACTACTGACCTCATCAATACGAAGTGTCCGTCGCCAGCAACATCCTTGTCTTGTCACAAAATACATTGCCAAAACAAAGCCAATACATTGCAATTACATTCAGATATCAATTAACCCCTTGAACACCTTATCGGAAAATAACCGCAAAGGTAATTAAGGGGTTAAGCCACACTGGCCCGATACCCACCCTTCACCAATGAATTTGTACAGTGGCTTCATCATGCAACTATATATACAGTATATATATATAGTTGGACCTCCGGACAAGAAAAAAGACCAGGGCTTGGCCGCAGATGGAAATAAGACCCCGCCCGGAAGAAGATAGAAGAAAGAAGAATACAGATTAAGATAAAGATGGATTACAAATAGAAGACCCGTGGATTGATTTTGATTTTTAGCTTAATGGTTATTATTTTATGGTTTTTTATTTTATGGGTTCCTGTTCGTGGATTGGTTCGTGAGTAAGCTGTGCAACGGGAGTCGGTGGGGGCAAGTAATGGTAAGTGAACTAAAGAAATGTATTTTATTTAACATGTTAATTTTTTAAAAAGCTTTTTTAACATGTGTATTTTTTTTTTTGTGGTATATCATTTCTTGCCACTGTATGTATGTATGTATATATGTCTAGAGAGATATGTACATACAGGGGAAGAAATGATGTTGTTTTAAAAGCTTGATTTGATGTGTTTTAAATTAATTTGTCTATGCTACTATGCTTTATTGTGAGTTTAAAGTATTTTAAAATTAGATAGGTGTAATTGTTGATATTGTATTTTGTGTTTGAGGGAGGTCAGGGCTAGCCTTGGTTTTAAAGTTTGTATTCCGGTTGGTACTTTGCATATTTTTTCACATGCTGAATTGTTCTGCTCGAGGCGTGAATTAGTTAATTGTTTCATTGTTCGGGATGGACTGTCAATTGTTTAGGGATGTAAATAATGATTGCTAATTGATTTTTGTTTACTTGATTGGTTAAAATAGTTGACTTGTTTGGAAGTGTTTGTATTTTGCTTGCAATGATATTGTTAACATTCATTTGCAGAATGTATATGGTGCATAGATTTTATGCATCATAAATACAATGTAAATGCAATGTATTGATTGGAATGTGAGGTTTTTCTTTGTCATTTGATGATTTAGATTGTAAGATCAGTTAGGATTATTAAAGGAAATTCATTGTAATGTAGTGTGTCTGTATGGAGAAGTGTTATTTGTAGGACAGTATGGTTTTGATAACTCTTCTACATTTATTTGTATATTGGTTCATCATGTGTGTGTATATACTGTGTATATATATATATACTGTATATATAGTTGCATGATGAAGCCACTGTACAAATTCATGGTTGAAGGGTGGGTATCAGGCCAGTGTGGCATAACCCCTTAATTACCTTTGCGGTTATTATCCGATAAGGTGTTTAATGGGTTAATTGATATCTGAATGTAATTGCAATGTATTGGCTTTGTTTTGGCAATGTATTTTGTTGACAAGACAAGGATGTTGCTGGCGACAGACACTTCGTATTGATGAGGTCAGTAGTACTTTATTTATTTGAATATGCTAGTAAAATGTTTTTAATAATGGGCAATTAATCTATTATCCATATCTGGATAATAGTTATTTTGCACATTATTGTACTGTAGGTGTTGGGGGGGGGGGGTGTATGTATTGAATGTATAGGCCAGGTTTATTTTTTTTACATTCAGGGTTTGTTCCGTGGTTCTGCGTGGGACCTCTGGAGACCACCTGTGGTTTCCTCGGGTATCTCACGGGTACCAGGCTGGTGGTTCCACGGGTGACACATGCGGGGATGAAGCTGTGTGGTCCCACTTCTGTGGGGGCACCGCCGACCCGTAGTCTGCGGGGATGAAGCTGTGTGGTCCCACTTCTGTTGGGCACCGCCGACCCATAGGTGCGGGGATGATGATGTGTGGTCCCACTTCTGTGGGGGCACCGCGGACCGTAGTGAGCACCCATGAGTTCCCCAGACCCCCGTGGGAACCACCCGAGGCCCCGCAGACACCTGTGGGTCTGACCCGGGGCTCCCAGACATCCTTGGGCCTACCGTGGAGACCCAATTGTGGCCCATGGTGACCCAATGAGACCACCTGGGGGCCATGGTGCTGGCGGGACCCACCAGCAGGCCTCCAGAACCTGTTTAAAAAGGGCTGCTGGTACCCTGTAGGTCTGTCCAGGTGCCCCGCCAGTCAACTGGGGACGCGTGTGGGGCTGCGTTATGAACCCTGTATGTAAAAGGATAAATCTTGTATTTATGGGGGGGCACAGGGGGTGGGTAATGTATTTAATAAATAGAATGATGTTTATTGTGGGTCACTGTGTTGTTTTTATTGTGAGTAATGGGGGTGGGGGGGGGTGTTTCCCCAATGGTATGTGGTAGGCCTCCCTTGTGGGTACTGGGTGAGGGTGGTTAGGCCTCACGGGGGGGGTTACTGTGGGAGGATATGTAGGCTTCCCGAGTGGGGGGTGAGGGTGGGTTGACCCCTTAATGACTGTAGCGGTTAATAACCGCTATGGTGATTAAGGGGTTAGGGGACATTACTTTGGATGTTTTAATTTTTGTGTCTGTTTTGCAGAAGCGGAGGGGCCATGGCCAGGATGGGGGGGGTAACAGTATGTGGGTAGGGGGTGAGGGTGGTTAGACCTCACAGTATGCACATCGGTTCCCCCCCCCCTCCCCACATTTACATACACTGCACTCTCAGCAACACAGGCAGGGAGATTTAACAGAAACATTAGGGGGGAGGGGGCTTTAAACAGATTACACTGAAGGCAGAGAGATTTAACAGAAACATTAGGGGGGAGGGGGCTTTACACAGATTACACTCAAGGCAGGGAGATACAGGGGATGTACTGTACTGTATGTTGTTTATTGCAATGCTTCAATGTGTGTACAGTATAATGTTTTTTACAATTAGATGTAATCCTTGGTATTTTAAGGGTTAGCGTTGGTTTTAAATTTTGTATTCTGGTTGGTACTTATATATTGATTTTTGTTTACTTGATTGCTTAAAATAGTTGACTTGTTTGGAGTTATCTGTATTTTGCTTGCAATGATATTGTTCACATTCATCTGCAGAATGTATATGGTGCATAGATTTTATGCATCATAAATACAATGTAAATGCAATGTATTGATTGGAATGTGAGGTTTATCTTTGTCATTTGATGATTTAGATTGTAAGATCAGTTAGGATTATTAAAGGAAATTCATTGTAATGTAGTGTGTCTGTATGGAGAACTGTTATTTGTAGGACAGTATAGTTTTGATAACCCTTCTACATTTATTTGTATATTGGTTCATCATGTGTGTGTATATTGTATTGTATTGTATTTGCAGCCCAAATCCAAGTGGCCCATTATAAGTGGCATGTCTACTGAACAACTGAAGTTTAAAAGGAAGGAACTCTTACCCTAATGGATCTTATCCTTCTTCTCTCCTCAGGTAAAATCCATCTCTAAATCCTCATTGAAGCCTCTGCTGTGTGTATTATATAGTATATGCAAGTGATCCAATGCTAGGTAAAATCCATCTCTAAATCCTCATTGAAGCCTCTGCTGTGTGTATTATATAGTATATGCAAGTGATCCAATGCTAGGTAAAATCCATCTCTAAATCCTCATTGAAGCCTCTGCTGTGTGTATTATATAGTATATGCAAGTGATCCAATGCTAGGTAAAATCCATCTCTAAATCCTCATTGAAGCCTCTGCTGTGTGTATTATATAGTATATGCAAGTGATCCAATGCTAGGTAAAATCCATCTCTAAATCCTCATTGAAGCCTCTGCTGTGTGTATTATATAGTAAATGCAAGTGATCCAATGCTAGGTAAAATCCATCTCTAAATCCTCATTGAAGCCTCTGCTGTGTGTATTATATAGTATATGCAAGTGATCCAATGCTAGGTAAAATCCATCTCTAAATCCTCATTGAAGCCTCTGCTGTGTTTATTATATAGTATATGCAAGTGATCCAATGCTAGGTAAAATCCATCTCTAAATCCTCATTGAAGCCTCTGCTGTGTGTATTATATAGTATATGCAAGTGATCCAATGCAATGTAAAAACCATATTTGAATGCTGTTTTCTGTCTACCCCTAATCAAATTAAGTGTTGCCACCTAGGCAGGGAACACCCTGTGTAGAAAACCATTTGTTTGAATGTGCCTCAGATGTGCTAATTAAGCTGACAGAACCACACTGTCAGGTGACTTTTTAGGCCTATATAAACCCAGTCAGAACAGCTAGTCTGCCTGCAGCCCAAATCCAAGTGGCCCATTATAAGTGGCATGACTACTGAACAACTGAAGTTTAAAAGGAAGTTCAAAAGAAGTGAGGAAGAAGTGGACATCCCATCTGGTCCTAATTCCTGCATTTGAACTACGCTGGAAAGGAGGATATCATCAATACCAGACTGCATCATTACTGCTGTGATGCTGCCTTTACCATTTATATTTGCTGTAACTTCACTTCTTCTCAAATTATGCACTTCTTTCTACCAGCCTCAGTATGTCTCAAACTCTATTCATATATCTCCATCTCTCCTTCCTTCCCCACTTCTCAGTTCACATGAACTCCTTTCTTACCTGCGTCCTCTGACACCACACAGCTTTATCCCCTGCACTAAAAAACACCCCCACAAATCCTCCTCACACATCCTCTTTCTATCCATGCTTCTCCTCCTTGCTTCTGGGGATATCTCTCCCAATCCTGGTCCCTGTCTTATTTCTACTTGCTCTCGTCCTCGCCTCCCACATGCAACTTCTACTCCTTCTGGTGTCAACCCCTCCAACCTCATACCCATCCCCTGCCACCCTCCCTCCTCTCTCCCTTTCTCCTGTGCCCTTTGGAATGCTCGCTCCCTCTCTAACAAGTTCCTCTCTGTACATGACTTCTTTCTCTCTCACTCCCTGCTTCTCTTTGCTATAACTGAGACCTGGCTCACTCAGTCTGACTCTGCTCTGGAAGCTGCCCTCTCCTATGGCGGCCTTTCCTTCTCCCACACTCCGCACACTGATGGCAGGGGTGGGGGCGTGGGGCTCCTGCTCTCCTCTCTCTGCCATTACCGAACCCTTTCTATTCCCCCCTCTCTTGCTTTTCCCTCCTTTGAGGCTCACACTGTCCAGATCTTCTCTCCTCTCCCTGTTCATGTGGCGGTCATCTATCGCCCACCTACCTCTACTCATTCCCCTTCTGCCTTTCTCTCTCACTTTGAATCCTGGCTCTCTTTCTTTCTCTCCTCAGACTCCCCTGTTCTTCTCCTTGGGGACTTCAATTGCCACATTGATGACCCCTCTCTCTCTTGGGCTTCCTGCTTTCTTTCTCTTACCTCTTCTTTTGGCCTTCAACAGTGGACTGCAGCCAGCACCCACAAGGATGGCCACTACTTAGACCTGGTTTTCACTAAAAAACTTCTCTCTCTCTGATTTCTCCATTTCCCCTTTTCCTCTCTCTGACCATCATCTCATTTCATTCTCTTTATCTCGCTTCTCCCCTTCTCCACCTCCATCTACCCCCCGGTTCTGCAGAAACCTGCGCTCTATTCACTTACCTGACTTTGAGTCCACTTTACACTCCTCCCTCTCCTCTCTCAGCTCTGCTACAGACCCTGATAACCTTGTCAGAAAGTACGACTCTGTCTTGTCCTCGTCTCTTGATCTACATGCCCCGCTTTCTCTCTGCCGCCCTCGCCCTTCTAACCCTAGACCCTGGCTAAATTCCCACACGCGCATGCTTCGTTCCTCCACTCGTTCCTCTGAACGCCTCTGGAGGAAGTCTCACACTCTCGCAGACTTCCTTCACTACAAATTTATGCTATCCTGTTTCAACTCTGCCCTCTCGCAAGCTAAACAAGCCTACTTTTCTGCACTAATCAACATGCACAAGTCTAACCCACGCCGACTGTTCTCTGTCTTTGATACTCTACTCAAACCACCCTCAGCTGCCTCTCCTTCCTCCATCTCCGCTCAGGACTTTGCTGACTATTTTAAGGAAAAGGTGGAATCCATACGGCAGAACATCCCCTCTGTTTCTTCCCCCCATCCTACACCTCTTCCTAACTCTCCTCCTGCCTTCCTTGACTCTTTTTCCACTGTCTCCCAGGAGGATGTGTCGCTGTTGATCGCCTCTTCTCCCTCTACCACTTGCCCTCTTGACCCCATTCCCTCCCATCTCCTAAAACCTCTAGCTCCTACTATAATCCCTACGCTTACACACATTTTTAACTCCTCCCTCTGCTCTGGAACCTTTCCATCCTCCTTCAAACATGCAACAGTCATACCATTACTCAAAAACAGCAAGCTTGACCCTACCTGTCTTTCTAACTATCGACCTGTCTCCCTCCTGCCTTTTGCCTCTAAACTCCTTGAACGTCTTGTATTCTCTCGCTTGCTCCATTTTCTCAACACCTATTCTCTCCTAGACCCTCTACAATCTGGCTTCCGCACTGCTTACTCCACCGAAACAGCCCTCACTAAAATAACTGACGACCTCCCTGCTGCCAAAGACAGAGGTCATTACACTCTGCTCATATTACTCGACCTCTCTGCAGCATTTGACACAGTGGACCACCCTCTTTTCCTCCACATTCTCCATACTCTAGGTATTCGGAACAAAGCTCTATCCTGGATCTCATCCTACCTCTCCCATCGTACTTTTAGTGTCTCTTCTGCTAACACCACCTCCTCCTCTATTGATCTCTCTGTGGGGGTACCCCAGGGCCCTGTCCTGGGACCTCTTCTCTTTTCTCTGTACACACTCTCTCTAGGTGACCTAATAACATCTTTTGGGTTTAATTATCTCCTCTATGCCGACAACACACAAATATACTTTTCAACACCTGACCTTACACCTGCTGTACAAACCAAAGTTTCTGAATGTCTCTCTGCTATATCATCCTGGATGGCCCTCCGACGCCTTAAACTCAACATGGCTAAAACAGAGCTCCTCATACTTCCTCCCAAACCTGGCCCTACTACCTCCTTCCACATTACTGTTGGAACTACAATCATTCACCCAGTAGCCCAAGTACGCTGCCTAGGGGTCACACTCGACTCCTCTCTCACATTCGCCCCTCACATTCAAAACATTTCTAAAACTTGTCGCTTTTCCCTCCGCAATATAACTAAGATACGCCCTTTCCTCTGTTGTTCGACTGCTAAAACTCTGACTCAGGCCATCATTCTCTCCCGTCTTGATTACTGTAACCTCCTGTTTCTGGCCTTCCTGCCTCTCACCTGTCTCCCCTACAATCTATCCTAAATGCTGCTGCCAGAATCACTCTGCTCTTTCCTAGATCTGTCTCAGCATCTCCCCTCCTGAAATCCCTCTCCTGGCTTCCGATCAAATCCCGCATCTCACACTCCATTCTTCTCCTCACTTTTAAAGCTTTACATTCTTCTGCCCCTCCTTACATCTCATCCCTAATTTCTCGCTATGCACCATCCAGACTCTTGCGTTCTTCTCAAGGATGTCTTCTTTCTACCCCCTTTGTATCTAAAGCCCTCTCCCGCCTTAAACCTTTTTCACTGACTGCCCCACACTTCTGGAATGCCCTTCCCCTCAGTACCCGACTAGCACCCTTTCTATCCACCTTTAAGACCCACCTTAAGACACACTTGCTTAAAGAAGCATATGAATAGCACTGTGGATATTCTGAACACAGGATACATAAAGCTTGGCCCCCTGCAGACGCACTTACCAGAACTCCCTCCTACTGTCTCTGTACGTTCTACCTACCTACCAATTAGACTGTAAGCTCCTCGGGGCAGGGACTCCTCTTCCGAAATGTTACTTTTATGTCTAAAGCACTTATTCCCATGATCTGTTATTTATATTATCTGTTATTTATTTGATTACCACATGTATTACTACTGTGAAGCGCTATGTACACTAATGGCGCTATATAAATAAAGACATACAATACAATACAATGGCTGGAGGTGTCAAAGGGTAACTGAAAGCAAGTGAAGAAAGAGTGTGTATGCGTATCAGTGTGAATAAAAATGAATGGAGAGCTCACAGTATAAACAGTGCTCTACACAAGGTGTGTGTGGAGTGAGAGGGGATATAAATGGTGTGGGTGGGTGTGGAAATGTGAGAGTTTGTAGCACAACTAAAAGTGTGTGTGGATACTATGTGGTCCCTATTGGTGTATAGGGATGGAAAAATAAGGAGTAATTGTATGTGTGAAAGACAGCTGTGTGTGCATACATATAGCACAGTATGTACATACATGGCCTTTAGCGCTCATGGGAAGAGAGTTCGCAAGTGTCAGTAATGACTCATAAAATTTCGATCTCTGTTTAGGCCACTGCTAAGTGCCCGAACAGTTGCATAAATTTATATTCATGCAACCGTCTCTCTTTCGGGGTTTTAAGATTACCTTTGAGTATGGCAACCCTTAGATCGTTCATCTTATGGCCAGAGTCAGAGAAATGTTCGCCAACAGGACTGTCTCTTGTTCCGCGTGTGATGCTGTGGCGATGCAGGTTCATTCTCTTGTTTAGCCCCTGTCCTGTCTCACCTATTTCGATCTCTGTTTAGGCCACTACTAAGTGTCCCGAACAGTTGCATAAATTTGTATTCATGCAACCGTCTCTCTTTCGGGGTTTTAAGATTACCTTTGAGTATGGCAACCCTCAGATAGTTCATCTTATGGCCAGAGTCAGAGAAATGTTCGCCAACAGGACTGTCTCTTGTTCCGCGTGCGATGTAAACCAAGCAGAGGGATACCGGCACCTCATAAAGGTGGCTGTATCTCGGGGAGCAGGGGGTCCCCGGACCTGAAACCAACGCGATTCAGCTCCGGAGACACCCTGCATATCTACACTATGAATAAAAATGTATTTTAAATGTATTTTTTTATATTCATGTATTTATTTATTTATTTATTTAGATTTATTTATTTATTTTTTGTGCTGCTGCTGTGTGTGAGTTTTTTTTATTGTGGGTAGTGGGGGTGGGTGAAGGGGGTATTAGCCCCAACGATGGCTGTTTAGGGCTTGCGGGGGGGTAGCTGGAGGGGTTAACCCCTTCATGACCGTAGCGGTATTAACTGCTACGGCCGTGAAGGGGTTAAGTGCACCTGCAACCCCCCTGCAAGTCCTAAACTCACACCAAGGGCCAAATACCCCCTTAACCCACCCCTGCTACCCACAATAAAGCGGGCACGGTGGGTTAACCCCTTCATTGCCTTTGCGGCTATCAGCTATGGTAATGAAGCAGCATTTCTGTATTTTAATAATATTGTGCAGGAGCAGGGGGTCCCCTGAGCATTAATTTCTGGCTCAGGGTACCCCCTGCTCACTGTACAATATTATTAAAATACAGAAATGCTGCTTCGTTACCATAGCACATAGCCGCTAAGGTAAGGAACGAGTGTTTATTTATATATGTGTTTTATTTATACTGTACATGTGCAGAGGGTCTCCGGAGCTGAACCGCTGTGGTTTTAGGTCCGGGGACCCCCTGCTTCCCGAGATACAGGCCCCTTTAGGGGGTGCCGGTATCCCTCTGCTTTGTTTACATGCCGCGATCTCGTGATCGGGACCTTTAAATGCAGAGGGATACCGGCACCTCATAAAGGGGGCTGTATCTCGGGGAGAAGGGGGTCCCCGGACCTGAAACCAACGCAGTTCAGCTCCGGAGACCCCCTGCACATCTACACTATGAATAAAAATGTATTTTAAATCATTTTTAATGTGCCGATGTTTGCGCAGAAAGAGCAGCGGATCTCTCTCTGCTGCAAACACATCTCGCCCCCGCTGGCCTATACTCTAGTATCATTGATGTGCATATACAGTACTGTATGTGTACAGTACTGTATGTTAGGGGTTATAGGGGTTGTTGTTATACAGTATATATATATATATATATATATATATATATATATATATATATATATATATATATTTATACATATATATACTGCATTACAATTCATGAATTTATGCCATCTGGCGGACACGCGAAGCATTGCAGCCTAGTAAATCCTGAACAATTATCAATTAACACATCAACCGCGCGTCAGCCAGGCATGCGCCTGGCTGGGAAGGCAAAAGGAGCACGGCATGCTCCAGGTGAACAGCATGGCATTCCAGGAACATGCCAGATAAAAGCCGGTGATTTATAAGAATAAAACCTGCCACAACAGTAGTTCCCATGGCTGTTCCTAAAACCTGTAAATGATAAACAGAATCAAACAGAAAATAATTGTGTGTTAAAATAAATTCAATTGATTGTAAAATAAAATCAATTTGAAGACGTGGTAATGTTTGGTTATGCATAAAACATTGTTCCACAGCTTGCACACCTCTGGAGTGAGGGATACTCAGATAGAGAGCCTGGACATCCAGAGTTGCCAGTCTGCATCCCTCACTCCAGGTAAAGTCCTCTAATGTCTGAAGCACCATGGTAGTATCTTTCAGGAAAGAGGGGAATTTGGAAACTAATGGCTGTAAAAATGAATCTAAATAAAGTGATAAATTAGAAGTAACAGAATTAATGCCTGAAATAATAGGGCGACCTGGGGGGAATGTGAGGGATTTGTGTAATTTTGGAAAATAATAAAAAATAGGGACAGTGGGAAAAGAAATGAACAAAAATTCATACTCCGCCTTGTCAATGATACCCATATTTCGTGCCTTCTCTAAATGTAGTTTTAGCGATGACAAAAGGGATTTGGTGGGATCCACCTGCAATTCCCTATAGGAACATATTTACCTATGCTAAATTTAGATGACAGATATTTTTCCCATATTTGAATTTGCAGTATTTTGATCGAGAGGAAGGCTAATAGGGCTTTTGCCCATTACTTTAGGGGTGGTATTTTGGGGGGATAGGAGACTGGGTGATGGGTGTATTTGCCCATTGTGGTTACGCCTACAACGGGGGGGGGGAGCAGTGGTGGTATTACTTTAGTGGTTAGTAAAGAATTGCTTAGCAATAGGGTAAGTAACGTATTTAAATATTGTAAACAAAAAATAAATTGAAATACAGCTTTCCAATGGTTGCCAATTAAGCCCCCATTATTATACATTATCTCAGCCCCTATTAACTAAGTCACTTTGCGAGGGTCTTCTGGAGTCTTCTGGGGTCTTTGGGGTCTTCAGCTGTCTCTTTTTCTTTATCTGTACCATGCCCTTGTCCTCTACTTTCTCCGGAGGTCTGTCCTCCTCAGCTTCTTGCTCTCAAGTAAGGCGTCATAGGCTTTTATAGGCCTATGACATCACATTTCCATCAAATGGTTCCCATGGCCCTTATTGGGCAGGGAAAACCATGTGATTTTGTGTTTTTTTTTTAATGACGTCATGTAAAGGAAATGAAGCCGGCCATCAGAATGCTTGTGCTTCATTTCCCTTTAAGATAACGTCATCAAAAGCAAGATGGCCACCGTCCATGGTACTTGAGCCAATCAGATCGTGGGAACAAAATCCCCAATCTGATTGGCTGTATGAAGACATGTGACAGAGGTTTATGGGAGAAAGGATGTGACATCATCCAAAGGGAGTCCCATGGTACTTGAGCCAATCAGATTGGGCTTTAGTTCCCACGATCTGATTTTGTGTGTTTTTTTAATGACGTCATGTAAAGGAAATTAAGCCAGCCAATCAGAATGGCTGTGCTTCATTTCACTTTAAGATGACGTTATCAAAAGCAAGATGGCACAGGGGGTGGGTGGTGTATTTGATATAGTTATGTTTATTGAGGGCCTAGGAGGTGGGTAGTGGGGCTGTAGTGTGTATTGTTTTTATTGTGGGTAGTGGGGGTGGGTGAAGGGGGTTTTGGCCCCTTGTGGGTGCTTAGGTCTTGCGGGTTGGTAGCGGGAAGGGTTAACCCCTTCATTACCTTTCCCCTCAATAGCCGACTAGCACCCTCTCTATCCACCTTTAAGACCCACCTTAAGACACATTTGCTTAAAGAAGTATATGATTAGCACCGTAGATATTACTTGACACATGATACATAAAGCTTGGCCCCCTGCAGAAGCACTTACCAAAAGGCCCTCCTACTGTCTCTGTAAGTTCCTCCTACATACCAATTAGATTGTAAGCTCCTCGGAGCAGGAACTCCTCTTCGTTAATATTACGTCTATGTCTGAAGCACTTATTCCCATGACCTGTTATTTGTATTATTTGTTATTGATATGATTACCGTGTGTATTACTACTGTGAAGCGCTGTGTACATTTATGGCGCTATACAAATAAAGAAATACAATACAATACAATACATTACCTTAGCGGTATTAACCGCTAAGGTAATGAAGGGGTTAATTTCACCCGCAGTCCCCTCGCAAGGCCTAAACCCCCACCAAGAGCCAAATACCCCCTTCGTCCACCCCGTATATCCACAATAAGCCTGGCACGGGTGGTTGACCCCTTCATTGCATTAGCCGTTAGCCGCTTAGGTAATGAAGTGGCTTTGAATGCATTTTTCCTGCATCGGATTCATGCCGGGGGTTTCCGGTATTGGTATTAATGGTTATCTGCTCCGGAGACCCCGGCATCAATCCAATGCTGGAAACATGTATTTTTTTTCTATGTCCCATCTCAGCACTTCTTGCCAGCTTCTCCCCACCTTCTTGCCAACTTTTTTTGGCGAGGTGTTTTCTAGAGAAATTCTCAATTTTTGAGAGGCGACTAGCTGCTAGACGCTGATCGGGGCTTGTAGAATACTATGAGTTTCAAAACCTGATGAACAGCGGCGAGAGGTGGCTTCTCGACGAGCGTATGGCAATTTTTTTTTCACCAAAAAAAAGGCGAATCAAGAATTTTACGCCAGCTTCTCTGAGCTTACTTAATAGTAGTAGGCACTTTTAGCGAGAAACTGGTGAAAACTGACTTATCGGAGCTCTCTGCATAGGCCCCTAACACGGGGACTGCCGTATTGGAAGGTGTTTCCGGATAAAAATCTTTACTATAATTGGAAGGACAGACCCCAATTTCTGTGCTTTGAGATACTCAACAAATTTTTCCTAGATCTCACGTCTCTAGTCATTGAACAAGTAGGTAAAAACTTGAATATAATTGAAAAAGAAATTGCGAAATTTGAAACAGTCAATTAAAACAACCAGAATTCTGACACTTCACAAAGCCGGCTACAGAAACTGGAGGTTAACATCAGTAAATATAAAGAGACCTAGTTAGCTTTAAAAATAATAAATTACACAAGGTAGTGGCAGATTAGAAAAACATACAGTGTATGGAAGGCTACAGGGTTCTACTGATAATTATGCTAGAAGATGTAATAGACGTCCATTACCTATTAAATATGGTTATACAGTAGATCAGGCTTCACTAGCCTTTCATCAGGCAGTGAGACCTAAACTAATGAAAACAGACAGTTTGCTACACCTAATCAACATTTTTTAATGTTAAGTCAACATACAGTACTCTGTGACTAAGACCTACCGCACATAAAAGAAACATTGGAAGCATATCAGAAGGGGGGGGGGAGGGGCGACAAAATCTCAGACAGAAGGCCTCCCCATCCCAAAATTCCTTAATTTACAGTTTTTCTTCCTATGTACTATCCCCTATAGAAATTAAATTACTTGATAAGGTACTGTCTTTCATTCCTACGATAGACCCAAATGATTTCTCCATACATGTGAATTTGTACAAATTTAACCATAGCATGAAACTTAAAGAATTGTTTAATGTCAGTGGAACTATACAAGCCCCAACATACCAGCTAATACATTTCATAAAAGCAGTAATTTTGATCTGATTTCCACAAATGGTTCTAGTCCCATTTTTCAGAGACTTGTTACATACGTGACTCAGAGACACCTTAAATGACATAACAGGCACACTCTAATATTACACATAGTGAACGCACTGGGTTTATTAATTTAATCTCTAACAACAATATAATTATCCGCTCAGCTGATAAAAGTGGTGGGATAGTTGTACAAGATTACGCAAAGTACAGATTACAGGTCCTCAAGCAGTTCAGTGCTACCACGACGTACAGACAACTGATGTTTGATCCTACACTTAGGTTAAAATAACAAATTGACAGCTTAATTTCACTTGGCACGCAACTGAATTGGATAAATAAAGGCACAGCATTATTTCTCACTCAGACACATCCAGAAAAGGAGGGGGGATTCGGGAGTGATCACTGACTCATACTAATTGAAATAATAAATGAATAGAGTAGCAAAATTCGAATCGATAATTATAAAGTGGGTGGAGACTGTGAACTGAAAAGTGAATCAGCAGAAATAAAGAGTACAAAATGATTGTACTCTGAAGGATATTCACTTATTTGCACACCACTAGTTAAGATATAACCTTTAATGAATTACTTAAAACATATATTACCGAATGTGTATATAACATAATTAAAAAGAAATTAAATCGAATAACAAAAGCACCAGAGTCACCATAAAATCAAAGATGAAAATCCTCCAACTAAATAATGATAGTAGGGTAAAGGGGACTGATGGTGCAATCAGCCAGGGTGAAACCCCACAGGATCAACTTATAGCACAGATGGTAAATTAATAGTGTTAGCAGTAGGGATATTAGGATGAAAATGAAATCATAGATTTTTATCGCCACCAAATAGTAGTGGTATATTATGTACTGTTCAAACCACACTATTAAATCATAAATAATAAATGAAAAATGTATGTTGTATGGGTTCAGCCATAATTAACTATGGGATCTGCGGAAGAGCAAAAAGCATCTAGCACTCCTTGCACAGCAAAAGTGCAGATGTCATGTATTAGCAGCACAAATGCATCAGGAGGCACACGGAGAGCCCCTAATATAACTAAGTGGCGAGCAGATATACTACCCTCACTGCTTAAAAAAACACTATAACCAATAGCCAAATGGCATGTGAAATCTACAAGATTGATCCATTGACTGAAAGCACTGTATTAAAACAGCTCCAAGTAGGAGACTGACAACATTGCGTGCCCAACGCACGTTTCAATCCGGCTATGGAGCTTCGTCAGGGACAATTTTGCAGGGGAGGGTGAGCGGAGCATGTTTAAACCCTACGGTCTCCATAGAAATGCTATGGACGCAAACCGCCATTGCGGATGCGCAAACAAGCGCATGCGAAGTCAAATAAAAACATTGGATCGTGCAAATGGTAGGCGCCCGTGTGGTTGACAAAATAAATACCTACAGGGACTGTTGATAAGTCCTACAGTTCGGGGTATACTGTCCAGTAACAGCTACTCAGCTGGTATTGTTCAATATCGCTATTGCGCATGCGCATGGAAATAGAACACTGAATGGCAAGAATTTCCTCCATTCATATTCAGTGCGCATGTGCACTTAGTGGACAGATCTCCCAGAGCGCAGATGGGAATTCCTGCAATGAGGCTAGTAGGATGCTGGCTTTGTGCCAGCAATAAGCTATGCGTAGCTGTACTTTTCCTAAAAACTTTCGTTTGGATGTTCCGGTCAGTATCGACATATATATTCAAATCGAGAAAGGTGATGGATGTGGTACTCAGTACAGTAGTTAGCCTCAAATTCAACGTGTTAGAGTTAAGATGCTCCACAAATTCAAACAGGAGATTTTGGGGACCCTCACACAATAGGAGGATATCATCTATGTACCTGAGCCACAGTGAAATGTGGTCAGTATACATAGATAGTTCCTCATTGAAGACGTGGACAAATTCCCACCAGCCCAGGTACAGATTAGCATATGTGGGCGCACATGCTGTGCCCATAGCTGTACCCTGGGTCTGGTGGTAATAAATGCCATCGAAAACAAAATAATTGTGAGTAAGGACATAATTAAGTAAGTCCAATACAAAAGAATTATGTCTGTTGAATCTACAATCTCTTGTTGTCAGAAAATGTTTTACAGCGCCTAGACCATTCTTGTGAGTAATTGAAGTATACATTGACTCAACATCTAAACTCACAAGAATGGTCTCCGATGTGATGTTAATTCCATTCAGTCTTTTTAAAGTATCTTTCGTGTCTTGCACGTACGATGGTAGACTGATGACAAAGTCCCTCAGGACTTTGTCCAGATAGATGCTGCTACTTTCCGACAAACAATTATTGCCCGAGACAATTGGGCGTCATGGTGGGGACTGTAACCGTTATGTACTTTGGGCAAAGTGTAGAATGTTGCCAGTTTCATGATGGAGATATTAATAGCATTAAGTTTTTGGGTATATACCAACTTAAATGCCCTGCGAGAGGGGGTAATACTGATCAAATGCTGTTGCGTATTGAAGCTGAATGGATTTATAAACTTAAAACCAGGAGCACAAATGGGCTCAATGAAGGTTTTACATACACTCCGTTCATCTGAACTCATTGTCCTCATTACAATCTCCTATTAAACCTTACTGACTGTATTCTGGTCCGGATATATCTGATCGTGTCTATCACGATAACTGTCTCTGATCGGTCTGTGAGATTCCATTGTCCACTATGTAGGTAACTCGTCCATGGTATTGATTTATACTGTAAGGATTTAACTACTGGTTTAACTGTAATCTTATTAGTGACTATATTACTAATGCTATAAACCCTGTCTGGGTTTATTTAGAGTGTAACTATTACATATATGCAGCTTATTGCGAAATAATTGCTTTATGATATAATTAAGATCCTGCATGGATGTATCTAATTTCATTTTATTAACATACTTTCACTGTATATCTTGAAACATTGCATTGTTTATTGAGGGTGTTAAATATGAACATTTGATGTATAACATTTAAACTTGTATTTAAGGTAAGGTGTCTGCCCATCCTTTATATGATGTTACCTTGGTTACAGCTGTTAATGTTATTCTACATATGTGCAGTACAATTGTGTGAGTAGTTTGAGACTATCAGCTCACATCTGCGCTCTGGGAGATCTGTCCACTAGGTGCGCATGCGCACTGAATATGAATGGAGGAAATTCTTGCCATTCAGTATTCTATTTCCATGCGCATGCGCAATAGTGATATTGAACGATACCAGCTGAGTAGCTGTTACTGGACAGTATACCCCGAACTGTAGGACTTATCAGCAGTCCCTGTAGGTATCTATTTTGTCAACCACACGGGCGCCTACCATTTGCACGATCCAATGTTTTTATTTGACTTTCGCATGCACTTGTTTGTGCATGCGCAATGGCGGTTTGTGTCCATAGCGTTTCTATGGAGACAGTAGGGTATAAATACGCTCTGCTCACCCTCCCGTGCAAAATTGTCCCTTACGAAACTCCATAGCTGGAGGGAAACATGCGTTAGGCACGCAATGTTGTTGTCAGTCTCCTACATGGAGCTGTTTTAATACAGTGCTTTCAGTCAATGGATCAATCTTGTAGATTTCACATGCCATTTGGCTATTGGTTATAGTGGTTTTTTAGGCAGCGACGGTAGTATATCTGCTCGCCACTTAGTTATATTATGGTCTCTCCGTGTGCCTCCAGATGCATTTGTGCTGCTAATACATGACATCTGCACTTTTGCTGTACAAGGAGTGCTAGAGGCTTTTTGCTCTTCCGCGGATCCCATAGTTATTATGGCTGCACCCATACAACATACATTTTTCATTTATTACTTATGATTTAATAGTGTGGTTTGAGCAGTACATATTATATCACTACTATTTGGAGGCGATAAAAATCTATGATTTCATTTTCATCCTTAAATCCCTACTGCTAACATTATTAATTTACCATCTGTGCTATAAGTTGATCCTGTGGGGTTTCACCCTGGCTGATTGCACCATCAGTCCCCTTTACCCTACTATCATTATTTAGTAGGTGGATTTTCATCTTTGATTTTATGGTGACTCTCGTGCTTTTGTTATTCGATTTAATTTCTTTTTAATATCGTTATATACACATTCGTTAATATATGTTTTAAGTAATTCATTAAAGGTTATATCTTAACTAGTGGTGTGCAAATAAGTGAATTTCCTTCAGAGTACAATCATTTTGTACTCTTTATTTCTGCTCAGACTCATCCCAATCGCGCTATAATTTACACACTTCCTAAAATACATAAATCCCTCACTGATCCTCTCAGCTATCCCATTTTCTCAGCACGGGGTTCACTTTGTCAAACTCTCTTGCAATTTTTGGTTTTAGCCTTTAATTAAACAGTTATCCAGTTACTTAAAAGACACTAATGATTTTTCTTAATGCTATTGGCTCCATTTCCTATATCACAACAGAAACACACTTGATCACCATGGACATTAGTAGTTTATATACCGTGATTTCTCATTCTGATGGCTTTAAAGTTGTAACTTTCACCCTCACCCAGTCTGTAGATTATAAAGGCCCACCTATACATTTCATACTTGAACTTCTCAATTTAGTTCTCACCTGTAATTATTTCAAGTTTTATAAAACGTTCTACTTTCAACTAACGGGCATGGCGATGGGCTCCAATCTGACCCCATCTTCACCAATCAAAATTTGAGCAATATGAACAGAATAACATCTTGAACAGTCACTGTTATAGCAAAACCCCATCTTTGCATTTAAATGAATTTTGAACCTGAAGGACTGCACTATATCACCTTGATAAAGAGCTTAGCGGGAAACATGTAGGTGGCTTGTCATACCTCCATTTTAGCATGATCAAATAAATATTTTATACAGAAGTCACTCTCTATTTATTCGTATGGTGGTGTGTCATATTTTTTTTTTTTTTGCCACTTGTTCCAGTACCCGGGCGGATTTACACACTAGAGGATATCCAACACTGAAGCATGTGAGATTCTTTGACCATTTAAACATTTATCCATTGAGATGGGCTAAGTTTGTAAACCATAAGGGTTTTAGAATACATTTTGTATGTACATTTCCTGGTTGCTGTATATTCTCATAGAGAAAGAACCAGGTAGGCGTTATCTTCATTAATATGCTGTATCATTTGTATGCTGTATACTGTATGAACATTTCATAAGGGAAAATCTCCTTAAAAGAAAGTAAAAAAGAAATGTTCTCATACTTGCTTTCTTTGAGCCCCAGATTCCTTTTTTGGACTTTCACTTTTAAATAAATGGGACTAAATAAACCTGTGTATAACAGCATTTTTCCATTTAGTCAATGATTACTTATGCCTTTTAAATGTTTTTTTTTCACCTTACGTATGTGGAGATTTATGTGGGTTGCTTCATACTATTACTCCAAAAGATAAGGATGTTTATTACTCATTTCTCTGTTGTATCTTGCTTTTATGACTCAATAACACTGAATATATTTCAATAAATGTGGCTTCTGTTCTTTATTTGAGTTCTGGGGATTATATATGTAACAGTGGAAAACTTTTGCAAATTGCATAATTTTTTATTCTACGTCACTGTATCGAGGATCTACATTAACTTCCACAATTTGCTACATTTGAGATATGAGTTTTTTGCAGAGGGGTTATAGGAGGTGTTAGGGGAAGAGAGAGTCAGCACAAGTTTGTAAGGAGATGTTTCAAAAGGAGTGCATTTGCATTTATATTTGAAAAACATTCCTGTTATTTATAGTGCTTGGTTTAGTATTGTGGTATACAGTATATACAGTAGTAAAAGTACAGTACAAGTAATCCACAGTATACCTTTCAGCTGGTTCTCCAAAACTATATTGCGGAGTCTAATAGAACTTCTAGTTCCATGCTGGGATTGCAATATCTAATTTAATCACAACATGTCAAATAATATCTGATGGATGTGCTAAATTATTTTTCAAAACACATAATCTGTATCTCAGTAATATATGCAATAAGGCAACCTGTTTTTAGAGAATTAATTTATGTGATATTTATCAAGAAATATTTTCTATGGTGAATTTAATGATTATCCTACATCTAGTAGACCAAATGTGCAGAAATATAATCTTGTGAATGCATTTTCTGTTGCTACCACTCAACTAGGAAACTATATAAATGAATAAGTGCCTTATTTAAAAAAAAAAAGAAAAATAATGTATTATGCTGTATATCTCTGAGTATATGATTAACCTGCATCAAGGTTGTGTGAATTGTAATAAATCTTAAGGATAATAACACATTTAAGTCTTGGATTTGCTAATGAACACAAAATACATGAGCAATTCGCACAGAAAATGGATACATTTGAATCTTCTGTTTATTTATGCACTAGTAATTGCAAATGTGAAATATCCAATGAAGATAAATATGAAATGTACAGGGACATTCTTCACCCAACGCTCTGCAAGAGATGAAGTAATATACCTTACAGCAATTGAGATCAATTCTTCTGTTAGTAACTTTGCTTATCACAATTTATTTGTATTAAGTATTTGCCACAATGAAATCAATCTTCCTTTCAGTAAAGTGCCACTTACTTAACATGTACTACCTTGACTACTGCAATATTCTCTTACTTGGAATTCCCCTTATCCACCTATCTCAACTCCAATCATCCAAAAGGCAGCTGCCATACTCACCTACTTTACTCACGTCTCCCCTTCTGCTGCTCCACTATGCATATCCCTACACTGGCTTCCCATATGTGATGGTGGTCGTTTCTAACCAGGATCCTGACCCGCAGAGCTGAGGCAGGATATGGGTAATGTCTATAGGCCTTGGGACTTATTCCTGATGGAAGCGAATACACAGGTCACAAGTGAGGTTCAGCAGCATAGTCGGGGTCATGGGTCCAAGGTCGAGGCAGGAGAGAGGCAAATGGATTCCAAGTACAGGCAGAGGTTAAGCAAAGCAAAGCATAACAGTATGTCAGATGGGACCCAGGAGTGCAAGGGATAAGATACCTTGCCCAGGCGCTGCCTGACAGGAAATGGCTTCTTTATAAAGCCTAGTTAGAGATGCAGCTGCTTACAACCTTCATCCTGGTTTGGGTGGAATTAAGCCACTTCAGCCATTTTGGGTGAGGATAAAATGACCTAAGATGTCAGTCATATTGGTAGAGGCAAGAACTTTAGAGATGTGTTGGTGCCGAAAGGCAACCAACCCAACAGTGGACCCTGAGACCATAGCCTCAAATATTCAATTTAAAATCCTACTAATGACTTACAAAGGTCTCAATGACACTGTCCCTCACTTACTTCTCAGCCCTCATCCCCAAATACATACCTAAATTCCCCGATGTTTTGCCCACGATATCTGCCTTTCCTCATACCTTATTATCTCCTCTCACTCTTGCCTGCAAGACTTCTCCCATGCGTCCCCATTCACTCTGGAATTCACTAGCACATACTATCAGACTCTCCTCCAGCTTTCAGATATTTAAAAACTCTCAGAAAACTCATCTTTTTCAAGGAAGCCTATCAGACATACCCCTAGAAATTAACCTACTCCAATACCATTGGACTAGTAGTGCGGCAAAACCAATCTCAACCCTATTGACCCCCCCCCCAAACCTTCATGGAATCAGCTATTGGCCATATTTCTACCTGAGATACACTCCATCCTACTGTATCCCCTGGACTCCCCCCCCCGCCAATCTCACATCGGGTACCCTAGGGTGTCTCAAGCTCTGGCTACATGTCTGAGAGTGGTGCATACCTGATGGCAACAGGAGGGACTGAGTCTCCCGCGGTTACATGGGGGACAACAGGGCAGGTTTCTGGGGTTGTGCCTTTGTTCTCCTCAATGGTGCAGCGCCTCCATCTGTGCAGGCCCCAGGGATATGGGGTGCAATCCCTACAGCAGAGTCCCCTCCCATGGATGAGAGATTCCAGTCTCACACACTGTCTCTTTTCTATCAGAACTCTTTATTCAAGTCCCCAGCAGCAGCAGCTTACAGCAGGTACAGCAATCACTCTCAGCTGGCTATTTCCCTTCAGGGTGTCCCCCTGAAGCCACTCTGGGTCTAGGGCACCCAGAGTGGGTCTAGCTCTTCCCCTGCCCCCTAGGCAGGGCAGGAGGTATTTGGTCCACCTATTACCCTATAGCCTAACAGCTCCACTCCTATCAATAGCTAACACTACAGAACCAACCCTTCACTCTCACCCTAAAAAGGAAGTGACACTGCACTAAATAGCTTCAGCAAGCATCGCCCCTGTGTCTCTTGACTGGACACAGGGTCAGGTGACCTACCTTCACTGATTCAGTGCAATGTCTAAAGCAGGGAAAATCCATGATTACTCCTGGCAAACCTACCCTTAACAGGAATTACTGCCAGGAGGATAGCAGAAATATAGACCAAACTACACATGGCTACATAGCAATGAGCAGCCACTTAACATTCTTGTTTCAACATTGTCCTTAATTCCCTGTAGATTGTAAGCTTTTGCAAGGAGGGTCCTTATTACCTCTTTGTATCTGTTTTTTTTTTAAATATACATTATTCTGTACTCCATTGTACCATGCTGCGGAATGTGTTGGCATATTACAAATAAACAATAATAATATTAATAATAATAATAATATTATTATTAATAATAATAATAATAATAATAATAATAATAATAATAATAATAATAATAATAATAATTAGTGATTGTTGGCAGAACCTGTATATTTTTACATGTAATAATTTGTGAGTTATTAAGGAAATATTATGTGGAGGACTGAATTTGGTTTTAACTTTATATTTAATAGATAGGAACAAACACTATTATAGGTTTTATATTAAAGTTTAATTAAACAATGCACTCTAAACTAAATATGCAACAAGCCATAGATTAAAAAACAAACATCTAAATCTCATAATAATTTTATATGATACAGAGTATAAAAGGGTAATAATTTTAATGCACACTTAGAAGAATATAATAAAATAAATAAAAAATGGTGTAATTGTCACCTGAAAATTAAAGCAAAGATAAAATTTCAATGAGTGTGTTTCATGTCTTCCGTAAGGCCTCCTCATTCAAACCATTGTCATACATTATAGACAAAACTGCTAAAAATTACAGGTATGAGTTCCAGCAGCAGAGAGAAGAACTCGCGAGACCGGAGGTCACGTGATGCGGACGTGACTGTGTGATTTTGCTGGACTCGGAGCCGGAGCCAATTCATCATAGAGTGTGAGAGACTCATATACAAAGCTCTCAACTGCTTTTATACAACTCACAAAGTGTGAGTTGATTACTTATTTAGGTTGTTTTACCATTGTTTTAATAAAAGGTTTTATGCTATGCTGTTCCTTTTTCCTACCTTATCCCTGTATGGGATCCGTCTGTAAGATGGAATCTATACACTCAGGTACACTGTGACAACTGTGAAGCACTGTGAAGTCAGCTGCTTGGAAGTACAGAGAGTCCCTGGCAGAGAGACAAGAAATCTTCAAGCTGAGTTCCTGATCCCAGAGTTGATAAAAGGTGTATATTAACAAAGCTTGCTGTAAGTGTATATCTCACCTATACTGCGATTGTGATTTATTGACATACTACCCTATGATGGTTCTTTTTCTCTTTTTCTCTTTCTCTCCCTGTTTTTTTTGCGCCTAGGTCATTCTTCTTTGTACATTTGTTATCGGCGATTGTGGAGCCGTGGACCTTAGTGGCAGCAGATTGATTAGGGTCAGTCAGTGTATTAAGGGTTAATACCTCTCGTTTATTTTATAATTGGCCAGGTACAGTTTTTATATTAATTACTCTGTTGGATTATTGTTTGAAGTTGCGCTTTATGTATCTTGCTATATATATTATATATATATGTGTGTGTGTGTATATATACTCCAATAGGTGCTGGTAAGACACAGGTGCACATCCCATATAGAGAATGTAGTTATACGTTACCGTTCCAAGGATTGGTAAACAAGAGACAGCACTCAATGTTGAAAATTAAAGTGTATTAGTGATAGCAAAAATACATCCAGAAACCAATTAATATTGTTTAATACAATTAACACTAAAATATAGGGAACATTATAGATCTGATGTTACTAGATGACATATAGACTAACAGCCATCAACTACAACAATTTCAACCGTTTGATATTAACATCTTCATATAGACAAATATCACAGAGTCAGACTTACAACAGAATATCTACAGAATATCTACATATTATTAACTATTAGTGGGGAGCATTGCATATTGTAATTAGTATGTATCTGCTCACAATCAGACACAATATACATAATATAAAGCACAATGTAAAAACATTGTGACAGATTAAATTTATATAGAATCACAGAATTAGATACTCGATAACAATGAGAATTAACATTCAGATTTTATATTCATATATACCTATTCAACAAGACAAAAAAGGGGGGGGAGGAAAAGATACAGATATGTGGAATATTGGAACTTTAAACGCCATTAATGAAATGCAATAGTGAACACATTTTATACAGAGAGAGGCTATTTAATCTTTGAGGAATGATCCCAAGTCGATATCGATATTCATACCTTGTGGTATTAAGGTTTTCAATGTATAAATCCAAAATGTTTCTTGTATGGATATTTTAATGACTTTGTTACCACCTCTCCAATTCGGGTGGATTTTATCAATTCCAAAGAATTTTAAACTGTTTGGATTCTCTGCATGATGTTCTTTAAAGTGTCTTGAGACACTTTGTTGCATAAAGCCTCTCTCTATATTTTTAATGTGCTCTGCTATTCTGAGTTTGAGTTTGCGGGTTGTTTTCCCTATATACTGTTTATTACACGGACATTGTAACATGTAAATTACATAGTTTGAATTGCAGTCTATAAAGTATTTTATTTCATGTTCTTCCTGTGTGATCTCTGACTTTATTTTTCTAAAGGATTTTTGAGAATTGGGATTCAACTTACATCCTCCACAGGTTTGACATTTAAAAAATCCTTTAGTGACTGTCATGGGCTTCACGCATTCCTGGTTCAAACAAGGAATCACTAGCATCATTCCTGGCATACATTTAAACACTGAAAATCTGCTCAGCTTCATAACCTTAGCGTGAGCATCTTCCTGAACCCCTACTCTAGGCTCAGGATACCTGGGCATGTACAGTATGGGGGTACCTCTGTTATACTGGGGAGTCCCATGCTATACTAAGGACTCTGTGCATACCTGCAGATATATTTTAACCCCATCATACCCATTTACCTTGTCTGGAAGATGCTGCAGCAGGGACTCTGGCAGTGAGTCATAAGAGCGTTTTCAGGGTACAAGGTTGGCGGAGTAATGCGCTTAGCAGTATCAGAGGATATCACTCAATCTCCGTATACAACTTTTGGGGTATCCCATAACCCAGAACCCCGCTACATAGCCGCATTCTGCAAAGACTTTCTCAGCCAAACCCACCCTGAAACTTACAGCCTAGAAATCTCCCAATCCCAGCATCCCCGGAGAGGAAATAAAATCACATCATTCTTTAATGTCGCAAAATCAGTATACAGTTGCAGTAATACATTTTTGACATCTGGGTCCCAGGGCTGACATTCTAAGACCCTAACACACGGGTCAGGGTTAACCAAGTGGGCCTGAACTTTATTACAAGCCCAGTTAACATCTTCACCGCCACAGTGGCCATTACACTCCCTCCTCTCCTACTCATCTGTCTTCTCCTCTCCTTGCTATCTCTCTGTTTCTTGTGTGACAGAGTCACTGACTCAGTAGCCTGGAATAGTGAATGGAGAGACGCTGCAGCCAGTACAGAGCGTTAATCTCCTCAGAGAAAGAAAGCACAGCTGAAGACTGATTAAACAGCAGGAAGTTGCTCACACAAGGTGAACTTGTTTTTCCACAGGAGGGTGGAGAGACTTCTTCCGGCTAGGAAGCCCTAGCTGTTGCTGTGGTCCCCCAGTCCTGCGAGGAGCTATGCTGCTGGGACCAGTTGGGACCCCAACCCAGGATAAAGATAAAGATAAGATTGCTGCGAGCTGGACACAGGAAGAAAGGTGAAGATGTGTTGCACTGCCTCAGTTTCCAACTCCCAATGAGACCGGAAAAAATACAAAGTGAGCACTCAGCTAAACAACAGGTCAGGTTTATTGCAGGGTGGTGCAGCAAGGGGACAGCAAAGCCACACGAACGCACCTACGCGTTTCGTGCACAAGGCACTTTATCAAGTTGACAAACAAGTGTAAAACTGCTTGATTTATACTCACCTGTACTGTGCCTCGCAGTACAGATAAAGATAAGATTGCTGCAAGCTGGACACAGCCTGCTCCCCGGAACCGTGATCCTGTTTGCTGTTGGAGCCGCATTACAGATAAGACTTATTATGATACTTATTTGTTATACTTTGTAGAGCATATGTTTTGGGCATAACCAGATTAGCTGGCTGCCCTATTAGTAAGGGCTCAAGAAGTGAGTTAGTTTCCCTAACGGGAACAGGCTTTATTTTCAAGAAAGTGGTTTCTTAAAGGGACAGTGCACTCGTACTTTATTTGGTTGTGGCTAATAAACCACTACAGTTTAAAGTTTCCCATTAAACGTCTAGCGTCTTACTGACCATTGCCACAGGTGGTGTCAGAAGTGGGATGCTATGCCTCTGGGGGTCAGTAGATGAAGATGTGTTGAGACACTGAACTCAAGCGGGGAAAAAAAAAAGCGCGTTATTTTGCTGAAGCATTGAATATACAGCTAGCAAGTGCTGAGTGTAAAGTTTGCCCCGTCGGGTATGAAAGGATTGCTGTGTAAAGCTAATGCCTTTTGCTGAAGCGAGTGAATTTGCAGCTAGCAAGTGCTGTGTGTAAAATTTGCCCTGTCTGGTATAAAAGAAAGTGAAAATGAATTTTGTCAAAGATGTTGCCCTAAGAAGAACCCAGAAGGTTCAAACATTGTAAAGCACGTGTGTTGTGCAAAGTCTGCCTCGGCGGGTGTGGAAAAACAAAACAAAAAAAATGGGGATTTAAAATGGCCGCTGTCAAGTGTCAGTTTTGCAATGCACATAACCATACAAAACAGTGTCCCTTCAGGCCATATGATGATTATGATGACGACGCATATGTGGCCCCGAGAAGAGAGACGTACCCGCAGATGAAAGCTGCAAAAGTGACCAGTGTGTGTGTGCCCAGCACCACTGATGTCTCTGGAACTAATAAAACAAAGAGAAAGAAGAAAAAGAAAAATATTTTTCAAGTCACAGAGGAAGTGACCGAACCACTTGAGCCTGCGATATCAGGACAACAGGCGTCAGCAAGCCACCGAGTTGTGCTGCAGACCGGAGTGATGGGCAGAATTGTCACGGGAATGGTGGCAAAGGAAAAAGGAGCAAAGGGAAGCTGAATCCTTGATCCAGGACAAGGAGGCCTTAATTTCTGCACTCCAAACTGCCCACCGTGATTATGATGTCTTGCAGGAGCAATTGAATAGGGAGCGAGAAGCGAACGCCGAGGTACAGAGGTGTATACTCCCAGCTATACTTGAGTATTAGGCGTTAAAGAAAACAGAGCGTCTCTTACAGAGTGAGTTGAAGGAGCTGACGACAAGTTTGGATAAGGCCAACACCGCAATTGCTAACATGGAATCAGAGAGAACAAGTCCTGACTGAAGACTATGCTATAAGATGTCCCAGAGAGATGTGCAAAACTTCATCAAAGACTTAGACGTTTCTCACCAAGAGGCTTGCGTGCTCAAAACCGAGCTGGAGTTCTCACGCCAGGAGGGCCACTGTCTAACTACAGAGCTGGGTACTTTGAAGAAAGCCAATGAGACGGTCCTAAGGGATACACTGGCGACACACTTTATTCGAGCTCGGCTAGTACCACGAATTCGGGTATACTCGGGTGTATTGAGGTTTGTGACTGTTTTCTGCCCGAGTGCATTGCGTTATTTTCCAGGCAGGGATTGAAGCATTTTATTCCCGCTGGCTGCAATGCTGCACAGTATATATATATATATATATATACTGCATTACAATTCATGAATTTATGCCATCTGGTAGACACGCGAAGCATTGCAGCCTATTAAATCCTAATCATTATCATTTAACAGATCAGCCGCCCGTCAGCCAGGCATGAACCATGGCTGGGAAGGCAAACGCAACGGAGCTTGTCTGAGGTGAGGAGCGGCGCATTCCAGGTATCTGCCAGGTACATACTGGGTATTTGCTCGAATAAAGTGTGTCGCAGCAGTATAGAGACTGTGAAAATGGAGAATATACACCTGAAGGAAGAGGTTTTAAACCTGACTGGTCAGGTCAGTAATGGGACTGAGAAGCTTCACAAAGCACAGAAAGTGAAGACGCAATTGGCGCAAGAAAAATTAGAATTACAGGCTACACTGAAGAATGCAGAGAAATGCTGGAAAAAGAATGCCTCGCCCTGGAGCAGCTGAAGGTCACGTTGAGCAACACAAGAGCATCGCTGGAGGCGGAGCTTAGAAGCCAGGTGACTCTGTGTGAGAGGGAACATGAGAAAGTCCAAAGACTGAAGCAAGAGCTGGAGAAGCAGAGAGGCAGCGCCATCCCAATGAGTCAGTATACCAAGGAGAAAAACGCCTGGAAAACAGAAGCAGCAGCGATCCTAGCAACAAGAACTGCAGAGCTCCAAAAGATGAAGGAGGCGCTGATGCAAACCCAGAGTAAGCACCGGGAAGAGGTGAAGGCCCCAAGAGGGGACTGGCAGCATCAGATTGAAGAGTTGCATATACAAATGGCTGAGCACGAGATGCAGCGCGCCAAGAGGGAGGAGGTGTCCGTCCGTCAGGTGGCCTGCCTGACATTGCACCATGAAACCGAGATGGCTGATATCCACAAGCAGCTGGACTACATGATCAATGAGGGGGCCCGGCTACAGCTGGAGCTGGACAAGGTCCGGGAGGAGCACCAGCATCTGCAGGTCCGCCTTGCTCTGAGTCTGCTAGGAGATGTAGAATCGCGACTCAATTCTAACGAAGCTGAACTAGCAGCCGCACTGAGTGAAAGAAGAAAGGAAGAAGGACTGCTTCAAGACCTGAGGAAGGACCTGGAGTCTGAGCGTGCTGGCCGCAAGATGGCAGAGAAACAAAAGTGTGACCTAGGCAAGGAGCTTGAGGCTCTGAAGACTAAGCGGGATGCTACGTTGGACTCAACTGCTGCCCAGCAGGAAGTTTCTCAGATGAAGCTGGGGAAAAGCTTACAACCCCAAGACAGACGTTTCGGTCACTGAAGCAGTCCAAGGCAAAGGTGGCGGTAGAGATAAAGCAAGGGAGACGCACCAGGAAGCATGACCGTGATACCTTTGCAGTACTACAGTCTAATTTCCACAAGGCACGGAAGGCGAAGGCCAAGTGGCGATGCAGTAGCACAGTAAGAATCCAATCATACTACAGTGTCCGTGATCGTAAGAGGCGAAAGACCGCACAGATTATCCAGCGACTCTCTCAACAGAGTAAGTTAAAGAGTCAAGACAGAAATGCCCAAGCCTATGAGTCTGCTGATGGTAAAAGAGAGGTGCCATGGGGTGCACTTCGGGTTAATAAGAATCCCGACCAAGTTGACATTCTAAAGATAAATATTGTGGAACCCAACACTGAAGGTACACTGATGAAGAAAGGTCCAAAAGCCATCACCGCTAAAACAGAGTTGCTGTCTTCACAAGAGAAGGCCAAACAGTCACTGGCAACTGTATGCAATGAGCTGACCGAGGTCAAGGCTCTTCTACAGGATAAGAGAGACTCTGAGCACAAGAGAACGATGCATCTTCAGGATTTGCAGATCAAGGTCACAACGTGGCGTAGAGTCCTGGCAGAGAGAGCTAATAGACAGCAGGATGCTCAGGAACCTTTGCAAGAAGAGACACAACAAAAGCAGGGCATCAACTTAAACTGGCACAACAGTCCTCAGGCCCAGATCGCCTGGTAATTACCCCAAAAAGAAAATGCCTAAATTGGAAGGCAAGAAAAAAAAAGGGGGAGGGAAGGGCCGACGTCGGACATTTTCGACAAAGATGCTGGTGCACGGGAATGGTGCACGGGCCGCTCCACAGGACAATGTTTTGCTGGGGGGGAGGGATATGTGACAGAGTCACTGACTCAGTAGGCTGGAATAGTGAATGGAGAGACGCTGCAGCCAGTACAGAGCTTTAATCTCCTCAGAGAAAGAAAGCACAGCTGAAGACTGATTAAACAGGGGCTGAACTCATCAGTGAAACAAGTGCTTTAAAAAGCATGAAGTTGCTCACACAAGGTGAGCTTGTTTTTCCACAGGAGGATGGAGAGACTTCTCCCGGCTAGGAAGCCCTAGCTGTTGCTCTGGTCCCCCAGTCCTGCGAGGAGCTATGCTGCTGGGACCAGCTGGGACCCCAACCCAGGATAAAGATAAAGATAAGATTGCTGCGAGCTGGACACAGCCTGCTCCCCGGAACCGTGTTCCTGTTTGCTGTTGGAGCCGCATTACAGATAAGACTTATTATGATACTTATTTGTTATACTTTGTAGAGCATATGTTTTGGGCATAACCAGCTTAGCTGGCTGCCCTGTTAGTAAGGGCTCAAGAAGTGAGTTAGTTTCCCTAACGGGAACAGGCTTTATTTTCAAGAAAGTGGTTTCTTAAACGGACAGTGCACCCGTACTTTATTTGGTTGTGGCTAATAAACCACTACAGTTTAAAGTTTCCCATTGTGTCTAGCGTCTTACTGACCCCACCGCGAGGCCGTCCTGCCACACTTGTCGTACTCACCTTGCTGGCTTTCCTTCCCTATGTGCACACTGCTCTCCACTGTTTCTCTCTGTCTCCTCTCCCCTCCTTGTTTTCTCTCCTCCAACCTCCATCATATCCTTCTCATCTTTGCACTTTCTTCCCCCCTATCTTTTCACTCCCTGTTTTACTGTCTGCTCTACTCTGTGCATATTATACCCCTTCCTCTACTACGCATCTCACCTTTCTCCTTCTCTCCTGGCTGTCTCTACTGCCATTAAAATGCCCTCTCCCAGATTCCTGGGTGAGTGAAAGACCGCTCAGTTTATCATAGAGGGTGATGGATATATATATATATTATATATATATATATATATATATATGCATATCTTTATTTATATAGCACATGTCAGGATCCGCAATGTGCTCAGCACACTCATAACTTAACCCAACCCGTGATGGGGCCCCCTCTCCTTCCGTCATCCATGACGCTTCTCTACCTTTTCCTGGGACCAGCCGTCATGCTAGGCACGCGCGCATCCCACGTGGATGTTAATACCACTCTTTCCGGTCCAGCCTCCAGAATCCGCCCACGTAGCAACGTCATCGGTGCGGCGCGCGGTCAACGTGGGCACGGGCCGCATCATCTTTCTGCTTCTGGGATCCTCCCCACACGTCTCCTGCACCTTATCCTCCAGTCACATTCAGTCTTACTGACATGCTTCCTCCAGTCTCTTACAGTACATCATTGTTTCCTGTGTCCTTTATATGCTCAGCCAGCCCACTGGAAAATTGGCTGAGCATAAACTTTCCTATGCGCAAAGTGTTCATTGCTACCCTTGCTTATACAGTCTTGTCTTGTACTCCAGTTCCTCTGATCTGCAACTCTCCAACCCCAACCTCTGCAAAGTACCACAATGATCCACACCTCTCCAATCCTGATCACGACCAGTACCTTCAAAGATCTGCACCTTTCCAACCCTGAGCTCGGCAAGTATCTCTGACCATCCATACCTCTCCAACCCTGACCCGGCTACCTCGACCTATCTACACACCAGACGTGCCCATGCGGCTGTGGGTTGGTGTTGTATATCTATCCCCACCTTGGCCTCATGGTCACGCCTTGTTTGTAGTGAGCACTCTGTTACAGTATGATCAGCCCCACAAACATGGACACTGCTGAGGTGGGGCGAGTCTTGAGCACGCATGCCAGCATATTTTCTAAAATTGAAAAATATTTAGAACAGAATGACTGTTGCATGGACACAATGCAACAGAACCTCCTGTCTCTTACTGACCATGCACAAGCCCCTCTTCCTAGTCCTGTCCCTTTGGGCCTGCTGCTGCCACTCTACTTTCTACTGTATATCCATGATCTTGACATCAGAACCCGACTTCCCACACCCAACCGTTATCATGGTGAACCCCATGGGTGCTGGGGCTTTTTGAACCAATGTTTCATACAGTTCGAACTAATGCCTTCTCGATTCATTTCTGAAAGATCCAAAGTGGCATACATTATCTCGCTACTCACCAATGATGCCCTGGCCTGGGCTTCTCCCATCTGAGAACAAAGATCTGACCTCACTCAGGTTATTGGACAATTTACCTGGGAATTCCACAGAGTCTTTGATATGCTTGGTCGCAAGGTAACTGCAGCTTCTTCCCTTTTCCACATTTCCCAGGGAAATCTCTCCGTGGCTAGATACGCTCTGTAGTTCTGCACTATCGCCGCAGAGACCGGATGGAAATACGAGGCGTTATCAGCTGCCTTCTGGCAAGGTCTCTCTGAGATTTTAAAGGACGAGCTCGCTGCACATGAATGCCCTACCGATCTCGAAGAACTCATCGCCATATGTATCCGCCCTGATCAATGACTGCAGGAGATGAGGTCCGAAACAACCCGTCACCAGCAGCTCACTCCGAGATTCCCTTCTCTCCATGCTGGTACCGCTGATCCTCTTCCGCCATATATTCCTGAGCCCATGCAACTTGAGGGCAACAAGTTGTCCTCCAGTGAGAAACAGCACTGATGCAATGCCGGTCTCTGCCTGTACTGTGGCAATCCGGGACATCAGGTACTCTATTGTCCCCACGAGTCAGGGAAATGCCAACTCCCAATGAGGTCCAGGGGAATCACATTGGGAACAATTTCTACACTGGCGACACACTTTATTCGAGCTCGGCTAGTCCCACGAATTCGGGTATATCCGGGTGTATTGAGGTTTGTGACTGTTTTCTGCCCGAGTACATTGGGTTATTTTCCAGGCAGGGATTGAAGCATTTTATTCCCGCTGGCTGCAATACTGCACAGTATATATATATATATACTGCATTACAATTCATGAATTTATGCCATCTGGTAGACACGCGAAGCATTGCAGCCTATTAAATCCTAATCTATATCATTTAACAGATCAGCCGCCCGTCAGCCAGGCATGAACCCAGGCTGGGAAGGCAAACGCAACGGGGCTTGTCAGAGGTGAGGAGCGGCGCATTCCAGGTATCTGCCAGGTACATACCGGGTATTTGCTCGAATAAAGTGTGTCGGTGCAGTACCTCCCCACCAAAGAGAAACCCTTGCCAACCATTATCCTTGTACCTATTATGCTGATCGGCGAGAACTTCCACACCACCGCTCTAGTCTTTGTGGATTCCGGGTTGGGAGGCAATTTCATTGACAAGTGCTTTGCCGAGAGGAATTACTTCCCCCTCATCCACAAGAAATGCCCTGTAGGATTGGAAGCAATTGGTGGTCGACCGCTGCAACCAGCATTTATCTCTTTACAGTCCACTTTCTTTCATTTACGTACAGGTGAGGACAATATGGAAGAGATCCAGCTGGATGCCATCATTACTCCATCGGTCGACGTGATTCTTGGCCTCCCGTGACTCCAACTTCACAACCAATCTATTGATTGGACTGACAAGGAGCCTGTCCTGTGGAGCACTTCATGTTCTAAGAATTGCGCAGTGCTCGTCAAACATATATACGGGGTTGCTGCTCCTAATGAAGAGAAGGTAACTTTGCCCAAGGTTTACACCGATTTAAGTGAAGTTTTTGATAAAGCAAGATCGGAGCGTCTGTCACCTCATTGTGCCTTCGATTGTCCTATTGACCTGCTACCCAGTTCAGTGCCTCCTAGGGGAAGCTAATATCCACTTTTCCTTCCAGAGACTAAATCCATGAAGGAGTACAATCAAGAAAATTCTTTGTGAAGAAGAAGGACGGGTTTCTACGACCATGTATCGATTATAGAGCTCTTAACAAGATCACCATCAAAAATCGTTACCCCTTGCCATTGATTTATGAACTTTATCGCCTCCAAGGAGCCACCATCTTCCCCGAACTAGACCTGTGTGGGGCCTACAATTTGGTAAGAATTCACCAGGGTGACGAATGGAAAAAGGCTTTCAATACTTGAGATGGCCATTATGAATACCTTGTCATGTCCTTTGGCCTCTGTAATGCCCCTACCATCTTTCAAGACTTTGTTAATCAAATCTTCAGGGACCTGCTCAATCAGTTTGTTATCGTCTATTGGATGACATAATTATTTTTTCTAAGTCTTCACAGGAACATGTCAGCCATGTCAAACAGGTTACGCCTACGTGAAAACCATTTGTTCGCAAATATGGAAAAGTGTCAGTTCCACCAAACCTCCACGGCATTTCTCGGATACATCATTTCTGACACTTGTCTCACATGGATCCAGCTAAAGTGAAGGCGTTCCTGGATTGGCCATGTCCCACTACTCTCAAGGCTGTACAGCGCTTGTTGGGCTTCGTGAATTACTACCACATGTTCATTCAAAATTTCTCTTCTGCGGTAACACCCATTACGGCCTTAACGAAGAAAGGTGCGGATCCTACTTCATGGTCGCCGGCGGCTAGCCAAGCCTTTGATCACCTGAAAGCCACCTTTGTTTCTGCACCCATCCTCATACATCCGAATCCCAAACTACCGTTCACCTTGGAAGTGGATGCATCAGACGTCGGGGCTGGAGCTATTCTGTCTCAGAGAAGGACTCCTCAAGTTAGACTTCATCGTGTGCCTTTTTCTTGAAAAAAATTTCTCCAGCCGAACAAAATTATGACGTAGGTAACCAGGAAATTCTAGCTATCAAGTTAGCTCTAGAAGAATGGAGACATCTTTTAGAAGGCACTGAGAATGCTATTACCATCTTGACCGACCACAAGAACTTACTCTACTTTGAGGGTGCTCGTCGCCTAGGGGCTCGACAAGCCCGGTGCTTTCTTTTCTTTTCCCGTTTCAATTATATTATTTATTTCCTACCAGGTTCAAAAAATGTCAAGGTCGATCCCCTCTCCCGTCAGTTTTTGGTGGACAACAAAATTGTCAGGAAACCATACTTCCCTTTAAATACATACTTTCCGCTAACACCTTTGATGCCTTGAGAGAGATCGTACAAGATCAGTCCCACAACCCAGAAGGTCTCGTAGTTCCAGAAGGGTGATTCTTTACCTCACCACCTCATCAGAGGAAGGTTCTTGAATGGGGTCATTCTTCCAAGTCATCTGGATATCCTGGTACTTGAAGAACCACCGATCTTGTGGAGTGGACCTTTTGGTGGCCTGGCATGCAGAAGGACCGACATTAAGGAATTTGTTGCTGCATGCTCGACATGTGCTTAGAATAAGACTCCTCGGAACAAACCACTAGGACTCCTTCAAACTCTTCCCATCCCGGACTGTCCATGGACACACCGGTCCATGGAATTCATAGTAGAACTGCCCATGTCTAAATGGAAAAACGCAATCTTAATAGGGGTATACTGCTTCTTTAAGCAGTCCCACTTTATTCCGTTTAAGGGCCTTCCCAACTCTCCCAAAGTGCAGAAATTATTGTCAAAGAATTTTTCCGCCTCCATGGGGTGCCACAGGTCATCGTTTCCGATCGTGGATCACAGTTTATATCCAAGTTCTCGCGTTCCTTCTCCCAACATTTAGGTATTTCTCTACATTTTTCTTCGGGTTACCATCCCCAAACCAACAGTCAGACAAAGTGAACCAACCAGTCACTAGAGCAATATATATGTTGTTTCATTTCAGACACCCAGAGTGACTGGACTGACCTCCTCCCTTGGGCCGAGTTCGCGCACAACAATCTGCGAAGTGAATCCACCATGAAATCGCCCTTCTTCATCAATTATGGGTTTCACCCATGTCTCAGCCCAAATCCAGCCCAAAAACAGTTTGCAATTTTACAATAAACAGCAAGGTTAATGAGAAGGAGTGGCTCAGTGAGTAAAGACACTGACTGGCACTGAGAGTTTGAAGCAGGGGAGCCTGGTTCAATTCCCAGTGCATGCAAAATGTCTCTGTAAAGGGCTGCGTAAAACTAGCAGCACTATACAAGAACATGCTTTTATTATTATTCTTTATTATTATAATGTTTATACATAGCTATTTATTTAAAAAGCACACTCTAAAATCAATCATTAACTTTATAGTAGGACATACGTGTTTCAAAAGACAATTCTTGAACAGTGCTGCATAACATCACATTGTAGAAGTAGAAAGGCAGTGTCTTTGCTACGCAGAAGATGTCTATAAGATATCTACAGTACAGCACTGTAGTGATGTGTTGAAGTTAATGCAAAAATGTATTCCTGTAGCATCAGTGTGCTGAATACCTGACATTACAAATTTGAAAGAATATGATTTAAATTTCATAAGATGTTGCTTCAACAGGTTTTGCATTACTGCAGTCAAGTGTGTAACCAATGAATAAAAAATGTTTTTGAAACCTAACTTAAGATCCCTCAGGCACTCTCTAAGGCAATCTCATGAGAGATAATTCCAGCAGGGAACCAAGTGAGTCAAAGACGACAGAACTCTTGAAACCAATTTTTGTTTTGCTTGAATATAAGAGCAATTTGAACACAGTTTATAATGTATTCTGAACCATATCTATTTCCTACAAGATCAAATAAAGAAATGGTCTGGTATTTTGAACTTTTGATATATCTATTCTGTGTGTGTAGCTAAAATATGATATTGGTCTGTTTTTCAAGGACTTGTAAGATTTGTAATATGAGGTGTTATGTTTTGCTAACATACATTGTTGAAATTATCTTTAATCTACTTTTACACTGAATACATTCTGTAACACTGCATTTGTACTTGTACCTTTGTGATATTAATACTGCACATTCAGTATTAATAGATTCAACATTAAAGTGGTAGAACATGCCAGCTTTTAGGATTGGTGGGAAAGACACTTTAATACAGCATTTTGGGACAAATCCAGAATCTCGATTAAGTGACCAAATGTGGCATTTTGTCTTAATATGTATCTTCAAAGTCCAATAACGTTAAGTTATGTTTTCTCCCGGAAACAGCATTGCCTTATCTATAATAAAGTGTTAACCACTAACAACATGTTAAGTTATACCATACATTAAGTTATTCTCTGCCTCTGTATTTACCAGGGAAGAATGAATTGCAATAATAGTGATGCCAGAGGAAGCCACAATCTCTATATTAATGAACAATTGGTTAAATGAGGAAGAAGTTCATAAGTGGTTTGATGCAAATCAAGTAAATAAGGCACATGTACCCAATGGCATCCATCCATGTGTTCTTAAGGAGCTAAGTTCAGTAATAGCCAAACCATTACATTTAATATTCAGTGACTCAATTTCTAAAGACACAGCACCACAAGATTGGTGTAAAGCAGACATGGTGCCTATATTTAAGAAATGAGCTAGATCTCAACAGGGGAATTACAGACCTGTAAGCTTAACATCAATAGTGGGGAAGTTACTTGAAGGTTTAGTATGGGATAATATTCAGGAATACCTCAGGGAAAACAAATTATTAGCAATATTCATCATGGGTTTATAAAGGAGAGGTTATGCCAAACTAACCTTATTAGTTTCTTTGAGGAGGTAAATAGGAATTTAGACCAGGGTAATGCATTTGATGTGGTCTACTAAATTTTGTGATGGCTTTTGATACAGTTCCACACAAGAGGTTAATGTCCAAAATAAAACAATTTGGACTGGGTAAAAATATTTGCACCTGGATTCAAAACCGGTTGAAGGATATACTATAGAGTTATCATAAATTTAAATTTTTTAAGTTGGGCGAAAGTTGTGAGTGGAGTACCTCAGCGATTGGTACTGGGACATGCTTTAAAACATGTTTATTAATGACCTTGAGGTTGGTATAGAGAGCATCGTTTCCATCTTTGCTGATGACACTAAAGTGTGAGGAAGTAGAATCAGGGCAGGATAGAAGGATATAATTTCTCTCCAGAAGGACTTGGAAAGACTGGAAACTTGGACAGGTAAATGTCAGATGAGATTTAATACAGATAAATATAAGGTTATGCATTTGGGAAACAAGAATAAACAGGCAACTAAATTAGGGGATAAACAGGGGATAAATTAAGTGAACCCTTGATGAAGAAAGATTTAGGAGTGCTTGTAGAGAGCAGGCATAGCAATAATGCCCAAAGTCATGCAGTAGCTGCAGAGGCAAACAAGATCTTATTTTGCATTAAACAAGGAATGGATGGACTGGAAGTTACCATAATTATGCCCCTCTTTAAAGCATTAGTAAGAACACACCTTGAATATGGAGTACAATTTTGGACACCACTCTGTTAAAAAGACATTATGGAACTACAAAAAGTGCAAAGAAGAGACACCAAATTAATAAAGGTGATGGATAATCTGATTAATTAGGAGAGGCTAGCTAAATTATATTTGTTTACATTAGAAAATAGGCATTTGGGAGGCACTCACGTGTCGAGAGCGGACGTCTGCTAGAGCTACTCTGTGGATTCTTTGCATACTTCAGAAGATAATCAACCCAATCTGCTTTTAAAACAAATAAAAAACATACTTGCAGGCAGGAGATCAGTGAGGGATGCCAGCCAAAGGTCCCATAAGAGCCTCCTCTCAGGAGGTATCCAGATTGTTCACTTGGGTGAGACTGCTCAGCAGTGTGGAGCCTGAGGATGCACAAGATTGTGGCGCTCCATCCCTGGAACTGCACGAGGAGGCAGAGGAAAGCATGGATGAAGAGGAATGCAGAAGCAGACCAATTACCCTGAAAGCTTACAACTGATCTCAGAGACATTAAAGGGACGGTACAGGCTGAATTCTCCAAAGCTGTGACAGAATTTAAATCTGAAATAGCAGAGCTGTCTGGGAGGACACAGCCCTGGAACAGAAAATGGAGGAATCCCTGCAACTACAGGCAAGCACTGATGATGAAGTACTTAATTTACAGTAACTGAGGAATTAAGGCCACTGAAAGATTATATGGACGATATAGAGAATAGGGAGAGAAGACAACATTTGTGGGTCAGACATATCCCTGAATCAATCACTCCAGAGAAAATACAGGACTATCTAAAAAGACTATTCCTCCACCTGGAGCCTATACTCTATGAGTCCCTCTTGCTGCTAGAGCCCACAGATCACTTGGCCCCAGATTATTGGATCCAAACAAATCCAGATATAATCCTCAAGATGAACTATTATTTAGCCAAAGAGAGGATTCTAGCCTCCAGCAGATCTAGAGAATCAATTCTCTTTGAAAATACAAATCTGCAAATTTTCAATGACATCCAGAGTTACCATCACTAGAAGAAGAGAACTTTGCCCAGTTACCTCTCTACTGCAGGAAAAAGTATTTAAATACCGTTGAGGCTTCCCCTTTTGCCTAGCGGTGGATACAAATGGCTGTCAACTATCCATGTGATACCCTGAGGAGGCAGAGGGCTTCTTCAAAGAACTGGGCATCCAGCCCAGACGCTCTGGTGGAGACCAACCAGGACATCGAGGCCCTTCAAGAAATATGGAGAACAAAATCATCAAGATTGCTGTGGGCGACGGATGGCGAACCCACAGAAGATGACATAACTGGAAAAGAGAAGACTAGAGACACTGCAGCAAACACATAGATAAAGGTAACTGGGAACCCCAGAACATGCGACCAAAAATTTTGGTGCAAATGTTTTCCCTGACAAATCTGGGTTCGTGATTCTTTGCTGTCCCGGAGATGGGAGGCTGTATTCCAGGACCAACAACAAAAAACTTTGGCTCGTCAAATTCCTATCTTTAAGTTTGGCCTACGGAGTCTTTGATGGAGAGACATTCCAGTAGAAATTGTCAACTTGTGGGAGAGACAATCTAGACAATTCAGGAGGACAATTACTTTTCCCACCCACCCCTCTTTGTATTTTTTGATGTTGATAACCTAAATATGTATATAGTATCTATATTCTGTAATAATGTTGTATATCACTGAAAACTTTAATAAAAAAGAAGTTATGAAACAAAAAGAGTAAAAACAGAAGATCAGTAGTGCAGCCGCCCCTAATTGATGCAAAACTTACCAGAGGTAGGTAAGATTAAAAGAAATGTATTCTACTACATAAAATGATTCAAAATAGGAAAAACAGAAATAGAATCCTCCTCCCACGCATTTCACGCCGTAACTGGCGGTATCTGAAGGAGTATGGTAGAGGGGGAGGGAGGGTACTATTTAAATTTCTACCCCGTGATGACTTGTAGAAAAAAACATCTGAAAACAATTATTTCATTTAAAAAAGAAAAGGGTGTTGGACATAATGGTTAGTCATATACTTCTCCCTCTGAGAAATCCTTCTTAATATTAGAGGTACATAAAATAAAGCATGTATAGAGAAGTTCATTCTATATATATATGAAGTAATCCAATGTTTTTCCCTATAGATAGGATTTATATCTATATATTACAGAGATGGTAAACATTTAAGGTATGTGTGTGTCACGGGTGACCAGGGTTAACAACACCTTTTCCTACCGGGATTATTTGATTGAACAAGACACAGCAGTAAAATAAATTGTAATTTATTCCAGCATTTGATATAACAGATGTGGGGAGCGCAAACCATAAAAAAGAAAATAACAGAACAGATATCAATAGTAATACTGTGAAGAATAGATTGACAACTGATATAGTGCAGACATGCAAATATATGCACGGACGGTTGGGGAGGAATGCACCGTCCGTGCATATATTTGCATGTCTGCACTATATCGGTTGTCAATCTATTCTTCACAGTATTACAATTGATATCTGTTCTGTTATTTTCTTTTTTATGGTTTGCTCTCCCCACATCTGTTATACCACTCACCACAAGGATCCAGGGAGATTCCCTACCGGGTAGAGCTGCATCCAGACAAATCCGGGCCATTATCAATCATTATTTATTATACCTCTATTTGTTAAACGGCATCTTGCGTTTATATTCCAATAATGCCTTACATTCATTTGAGAAGCGCCCCAGTTTCTTCCACTTATTCCAGCATTTGACATACACACAAAGTAACACAATTGACACTGTTAACACACTTACTGGGAACGGGGCTAACCAATAAAATTGCCACTTAAACAAAATTCTCAAAAATGACCTCTCTAGGAGCGCTTTCCAATGACCGGGGTTACTCACGAAATCCTGGAACTGATTTCAGCATGCAATGCCAGCCGCGACCGCTATGTTCTCAAAATGCGGGACTTAGAAACTTTTCTGACTCAAAATCTCTGTAGCCGGCTCATGTCTATTCAGCACAGAGCATCTTTGAATTTGCCGCTGATGGTTTGGTGCTTGAAATCTGCCCTCCTGATTGGCTGGAATGTTTCTTATGGGTTTCAGTGTCCCATTCACAAACCTCTATAGCCTATCAGAGCGTGGGAATTTTTCTGCCAGCATATCACCGATTTGCCGGTATTGTAAAGCCGGACGGGTACCTTTTCTCATTATGCCAAGGGGCATGCGCCAACCTGCCACCTCTGCCTCTTAGCATACTGAGCCCACCCACTGTCCAGGCTCCACAGAGTCTGGGATTGAGCAAATGGTGGCCGGATAGCCCTGTGTTAGCCCAGGATGGAGGTACTCGAGTATAACTGCAGTATCCTGCCTGTTGAAGTACCTTGGCATCTCTGAGGCTTTCAAGTCCGGACTCCACACAGACCCATAGGCACCAAACTTGGTAGCCATCTGGTACCTCGGAATCCAGGACTCGCAAATCCCACAGTTCATTCACAGGTTATCAGTACATACCTATTAAATATAACCCTTTATTAAAATATACTGTGTCCTGTATCTTGTGTGATAAAAATGTGTAAGTCCCTGTTCTGGTGTCAGGGATGGAGTAAGGGGATATACTGCCTACACTCACTAGCCTCATCCCTACCACACCCTAGAAAAAACTTTTAAACCTTTTACACACAAAAACCACTCACAGCTTTATCATATAGCTGGAGCATCCCCTGAACCCCTATACTAGGTTCAGGGCACCTGGACATATACCTGGACACCCCTGCTTATACTAGGGATCCCCTGTATGTTGCAGGTATGCATTAACCCCTTCATACCCCGTTAACCTTGTCTGGAAAATGCTGCAGCAGGAAGTGAGTCGCAATAACGGTTTCAGGATAGGCGGTGAGTCGCAATAACGGTTTCAGGATAGGAGTTTGACAAGAGCAATGTGCTTTGATATATCCGAGAATTTCACGTGATTCCCATATACATCTTTTGGGGTATCCCATAACTTTGGATCCCCGATACATAGCCACATTCTGTAAAGACTTTCTCCGGCAGCCCCACCCTGAAACTTCCAGCCTAGAAATCTCCTGGTCCCAGTACCCCGAGAAAGGCAAAACACAAAAAATCTTTAACATCGCATAATTTGCACACAGTCACCGGAATGCATTTCCAACATCTAGGTCCAAGAGCTGACACTCTAGGACCTCAACACACGGATAAGGGGTACCCAAATGGGCTGAACCTTTTTTAGTGAGCCGGGGTACCCCTTCACCATCACAGTGTGACAAAGAAAAACAAATGTATATATATATATGAAATACAGAATAGATGCCGCAGTCAAATCAGTTCTGAATGACCTAATAGTACATAAAACCAGACATCAGGGTGGGAAATACCTTCTGGCAGTGCTACCGACCCAAGGATAATATAATCACAAATGAAGAAAAAAAGGGTCAAAACAATGGAGCACTCAAAATGTATGTAATGAAAAATAAAAAAATGGACTTTATTAACAATGCAAGAATAAAACACAAGAGACAAACTCAAACACATACCACATATAAGATTAACTGCTGTAAAATAAAACTTATAATAACTAAACACAAAAAAAAACCAAACCTGGAAAAACCAAATAATAAGAGTCCTAATAGAGTTTAACAAAACTAGGGGAAAGAAAATTCCCCTAGTAGTGTACAGTAATAAAGATCGGCCGATCATGAGGTAAATAGGAACTCAAAATAATAAATGGGAATACCAAGACACAAAATAATCAATCAAAAACCTGCAAATAAAGCAGCTATGAGAAAACACTCTAAATGCTGCATGATGTAACACATAAAAATGACAGGCAAAAAAATAAATACTAGCTGGGGAAAATAAGTGTAACAAACAGCAAAATACCTAAATGGCTAAGGAATAAATAATAAATAATATTAACAAAGCCACAAAGGTAAATAGAAAAGACCCTGTGAGATTCTGAGATGAGTAAATAAGTCCTGATACTTATAGTGCACTACAAACATGTAGTCGGCAAGGTAGGGAGGAAGTCCGGAAGAAGCCTGTCATGGAACAGAAATACCCCTGTCTGCCTTTTCTGTTTCAGCCCCCCTTCCCTTGGCAGTTCCCCCTGCTAGCTGCACTAGGATGTTACTTTCCTTGCAGTTCTCTCTCAGTGCAGATGGAATGGATACATTATGTATCTCTTTTTCCTTCCAGTCTGTCATACCCCTGGTTGCTCTGGCAACCTCTCCAGTCCTCCTAGTTTTGAGCTTTCCCATTTTCCCCCCTGTCTTTTGCTGACAGTTAGTGCAGTCTCACTGAACCTTTAGTGTGACCCTTGCCCCTCACTTCCTTTTCCACCATTACCTCTGGATGAGTGAGCACTGCTGTATACTCCTGTATGGTAGAATTATCTTCTCACCTGCTCTTAACTACCAAGGCACCCACAGAGAGACACTATTCATACATCAACATCTCTTCACAAGTGACTGTATTTTATGCTACTTTCCCCAAATAAAGTAAGAAAAGAAACAGAACTTGTTGTGATTGGAAAAGAGGGCCGAGTTGACACTATCTGGGCTAAATCATCTTACACATGACCCCTGGCTTCCAGAATAAGCCTCACGGCGAAACGGCCGTCGGAGCGGAGCTGCGACATACCCTCACTACCCCCTGACCCGTGTGTATTGTGTGAAGTGTCACGTCTTTGTGTATCTTCACTTACCATATTATTGATGCTGGGACGTCTGACGCTGATCTGTATTGCTGGACTCCCTTTCCACTATGCTCACTACATGCTTGTAGTGTTCACTGTTGCTGGGGCATCCGATTTTGACCTTTGCCTACCTAATTATTGCTTCGAATGTTGGGGGTCTGTTCTGACTGCACATTGTGCTATATTTGGACTTCCTCCCTACCTTGCCGACTACATGTTTGTAGTGCATCATAAGTATCAGGACTTATTTACTCATCTCAGCATCTCACAGGGTCTTTTTTATTTAACTTTGTGGCTTGCTAATATTATTTATTATTTTTTCCTTAGCCATTTAGGTATTTTGCTGTTTGTTACACTTATTTTCTCCAGCTAGTATTTATTTTTTTGCCTGTCATTTTTATGTGTTACATCATGCAGCATTTAGAGTGTTTTCTCATAGCTGCTTTATTTGCAGGTTTTTGATTGATTATTTTGTGTCTTGGTATTCCCATTTATTATTTTGAGTTCCTATTTACCTCATGATCGGCCGATCTTTATTACTGTACACTACTAGGGAAATTTTCTTTCCCCTAGTTTTGTTATGCTCTATTAGGACTCTTATTATTTGTTTTTCCAGGTTTGGTTTTTTTGTGTTTAGTTATTATAAGTTTTATTTTACAGCAGTTAATCTTCTATGTGGTATGTGTTTGAGTTTGTCTCTTGTGTTTTATTCTTGCATTGCTAATAAAGTCCGTTTTTTTATTTTTCATTACATACTTTTTGAGTGCTCCATTGTTTGACCCTTTTTTTCTTCTTTTGTGATTGTGTATATATATATATATATATATATATATATATATATACTGTTTATATGTGTCTGTACATATTGTTCATAGGGAAATACAGAGCACCTACTGTAATAAACAAATATATAGTACTCAGTGGTATTTTAGTTATGTATCATTCGCCATTCATTAACCAAGTAAAAATACCTTGTGTACATATCTTGGCCCATATAAATATACATGCAATATATATCCAGACACTAATTGTATATCAGATATATATTAATCTATAGAAAGTAAAAAACAGAACCAGCTATAGTATTGCAAAACAGACAAAACCAGTAAGCTCCTAATTTATATACCCCCATCTATAGAATTACAAGAATGTTTATCTTACTCTGATAGAGGTAAAGATATCAATATTGAATCTCCTAACTTGATATATACAGATATGTAGCTGTATTCAAACAGACAAAACATTTTTAGGGACATATCCAGTCCTCCGAATAAGTGTTTTTAAAGATTTGCTATGCAATACATTAATATTCACTTAGATATATATAATTGCTATAAACATTTACATTGATACAACAATGTATTCATCTGAATAGAACAAAACATATATACATATACCCCGTGGAGAAAGAAGAAAGATTGCATAATATGATAATATTATGGACAATAATTTAACTACATACTGTATATAGAGATGTTCAAGACGAAAAAACATATCATATGTATAAAAGTATGCAGATGCAGCCACCAGTATTAGAGCACTTGCCTTGGAAAATCTGGGGCAATCTCACAGTAAATGCCTCAATATTTCTGTGAGATTCCTAATGGCCCATTGGATTAACATAGCAGGGGGTCCGTGCAGTCCCCTTCAAACTGAATGTAATTGTCTATGTCCAGGCTGCAACTACCATAGCATTGTCCCTCTGAGTTTATAGTCGTTTTTTTCTACTCTATAAAAAAAGAGGCATCTAAGAGGGGATATAATAACTATATACAAATATATTTGGGGACAATACAAGGAGCTTTCAAAGAACTATTCATCCCAAGGGCAGTAGAAACGAGTACAAATGTTTGGAAATATGTTTTAGAAAGGAAAGTAAACATGAGCAGGATGTTGATCTAGGAAATAATCTGCTTGCCAATATTTGGAGTCAGGAAGGAATTAATTTCCCCCCCTTATGAGATATTATTATATGATATTTCACTGGGGTTTTTGTTTGCCTTCCTCTGGATCAATATAATGTAAGTGCAAATATAGGATAAAGTATCTGTCGTCTAAATTTAGCATAGGTTGAACTTGATGGGTGCATGTCTTCTTTCAACCTTATATACTGAAGCAGCGGCCGTTATTCAAACACATCACGGTGCCTATTTCATGTTCTCTGCTGTTGTCCACGCAGCATGAACGCGGCCAATCGCCCCAGGCACCCGCGCTTATCGCAGATGTTTTGTTTGAATTTCATGGATTCTGTTTCTTCGTTTGCAATAAAATGGATGAATTTTATGTCAATTTCATGTTTTTAAAAGCCAGAACACTAAAATTCGTTTTTCTGCCCTCGCCGCGCTCGCATCTTAGTGTGGGAAAGCTGGAATTCATCCCGCGGTTTCAAATCGGGATTCTGATATATATGACGCGTGAAGTGTTCGAATAACAGCCGCTGCATCAGTACTATGTAACTATGTAATACATAAACTTGGTGTTACTCACATCCAGACCCTTAAAAGGGCTCTTGAAGGGTCTGGATGGATTAATACCACAGTTGGGTATGATGTAACTAATATTGCATTATTTCAGATGTTATTTACCAATCCTTTTCTCTCCCTTTTAACTTTAAACAAGTATTTCAGGGTCTTGGGTGGAGTAAGGCTAAGAGAAGTCACATTATTGTAAGCTAACACAATATTCCACTACAATACTGTGACTTTAAGCCCCATTAATGAGATAAAAACAGTCTTAACACTTGCTTGCTAACTTGGAAAACCTGGGATGTACTCAGCTGGAAAAAAAGAGAATTTGTTCTGTTATACAGATTTTTAAATGAATTTAGTAATATTTTTGTCTTCAACTCTGAGGGTTTTCAAAATGCTTTCTTCACAAATGTGTTGAAACTTTCATGAAGTAAAGACGGACAACTTTGCACATCCCTATTGGGAACTGAGTCCAGATGCAATTGTAATTGATTTTGCTGTCATACTTACTGTATGATGTTGAAAGGAAAAAACGATTTGGTTTTGTCCAAGAACAGAGAAGTTGATTTAGGACTGAAACTCAAGTATTTGATTATAGTATGGTATTCTTAAGACCATGACATGGCATGTTCAGGAAGAAAGTGCTTTGGCAGCAGTTATAAGGATAAACGGATATTGATACTACTAGGTGTGTAGCAATCTGTATGTTTAATGCAGTGTTATGCACTTTGATAAAGCTATTTGTTGGTGAAACATGTCAGTGTAACTCTCTTCTATTTTTGGCACATTAAATCGTTTTTTATCATCTCCCTTGTCGCTTTCTAAATTTGTGGTGCAGCGTTTTTTTCTGGGCTTTTTGCCTTGTCTACTTTACTGGTTATCTACCTTCATCGTTTTTTGCACACAGACTGCCAAGTTAAAAGGATCTTATACAATGCAAGTGAAGAAACTCCTGCGGTTGTGGTTTCCACTAGGGAGTGACAAACTATTGTACATCTGGCTGTGAGTATCATTCCATTTATTGCTCGCTCATATACTGTACTAGAGGTGTGATGTTTATGCGTTTGAATATATATATGGTCAGCTGACTGCAGTTCAATGCTAAATACTCTATAAGTACATCATAAGGACTTATATTGTCAAGGCTTGCATAAGGGTTTTTTTTCCTTTTTCCTGCTAATTACCATATTGGATTATAGAAAAGATTCCGGATTTATACCAGTGGGTTCTTTTCTTCATAGTGAATCTCATTTATTTGAGCCCCAGTCCTCCCCTATCCGGGGAAACCTACAGTCTAAAGCAATTATAAACCACACACGCCGGGATTCACTAAACACTGTCAAGATTGTAAACTTTCACAAGCAGGACCCGCCTTAACTTTTGTGTCAGTTTCGAGCTTGTTTGTCCTTACTTGAAATGTCATTCTGTTTATGTAATTTATATCACTCTGTAACCCCCACTCTACCTGCTACAAATTACATGGGTGGATAACAAATATACAATCATTTTTAAAATAAGCACTGATGTAAGGTATCCCCCCTTACATTAATGTCTATGTAGTTAAGGCTTGACCAGGGTGTGATACCCCACATTTGTGTGTGTGCTTCATGTTATTTCCCCAAAGTTATTTACAGTTCTGGTGGAAAATAAATGTTGGAAAATATTCAGGAGTGGCTTCCCATTCATGCGGTGTGTGTTAGTTGTTAAATGGTAGAATTTATTATTTTAGTTTTATCTTTCCTTTCCTCAGATGAATACGAGCTAGAGACCACATAAAAAGGTCCAGTATAGAGCAGCGGCATGAGGGGCGCAGTCCAAAATGTAAAGAATGTGTTTGCAGTATACAGTAAGTGAAGAGAGGTTCAAATGAATCTGCATTTTATATGTTCTTGGCAGGTCAATCCACTGGTCCTTGTCCAGTGATTGAATTATTGGTTACATTTCAATCTTTAAACTAGAGAGATAAAAAGCACAACCCCACTTGAAAATAGTGAATTTGGCTGCTGTAAAGCGAACTGTGTGTTTCAATTTATAGTAGGTAAATTATTCAACCATAATGAAGAGCAACTCCAGCTCAAAAATAAACTGATACAGATTCTGTCAGATGGTTTGTCACATAGTCTTTGTGGATGAGGCATCCACCTCCAGTGCATTTAATTTGTTGCTCGGGAATATCACAGTGACAGTGGATTGACAATGCAGTTTTAGCGTTGGTTGCAATACTAATCAGAAATCTAAATGCAATGTAACCCATCCCTTATTCCCGTTCATTTTCGTACTATCCGATATCATATCATGCTGTATGTAATAGTATTGAAATGTAGTAAATATATGAAATGAGATGTAAAAACATGAGATGATTAAAAAGTAGTTTGAAATAAGAAATATTTTTATTTGATAACATTAGGCTTTATGTTACACATACACATTTCTTCTCTCTTCTTCCAAATGTACAATCTTCTTTTTTCTGCATCTTTTTTGACCTGTCTGGCTCTTTGACATTTTGGCCCATAAAGAGAGAATATACAATATTAATAATCATGTGCTGTATGAATACAGTAGTGTACTGTGCCCATTACATTACATGTGTGGTATAGTGCATGTGTGTTTATGCCCATGCATGTCTCTATGGAACCTGGGTTAAAAGTAAAGGCCAGAACCTCTGAAAATGTGCCCTTGTATTCTCCAACGTCTTAGCGTGAAAATACACCGTCTGCCGACTCGTGATGACTTTCAACCTCCGGAGGATTTAGCCCACTCTTAAAGCACTGATGATCTGGGAAAACAAAATGGTGGACGAGCTCGGAGGAAAGCAGTAATTGAGTCAGACAGTGAAGCTTTGTCAAAAACTGTTCTCCTGTTTATTGAAGGGTATACAGCCAGTTTATATAGCAAACTTGAGCATAGAAAAAACACACATATGAGAACATACTTCCTCTTTTAATTTACAGTCTGTCTATCTCAGCAAAATAACAGTTAGACAGCATAGACAGTTTATAGTCTGGGAAGGGGCCTTAATACCGAACTTGGAGGCAGTTAAAGGAAATGTCAGTCTTTAGGACAGTATGTTGAGTAATGCATTCTTGTGTAACTCATGCTCAATATGGCTGGGAAGAAGTTCCTGTTTCTACAGGGCAAAAAATAAGTCTGAACAAATACAGTTCAGCTAGTGATAAGTGGGTGATAGGTCAGGTCATTTTCTCAGACCTGCCTGGACAGCACAATTACGTATGGCATATAGCATGTGGTTAGTTCCTGAGACTTAAATGTTAGTACAGAATAGTTATAGAAAAATGGTTATCCAGCAATCAAAATGGAGTCCCCCCTTATATGCACATTTTCAATCCCCCCTTTTGTCATGACTAAATGACAATTAACCTCTAGGATATGGGGGTCTCGTATTGGATTTGAATATTATCATAATCCATCAAAGGTATCTGGACTCTAGTGGCAGTAGGTCCAGAGTCATGTATCATATTTGGGAAACTGTGAATGGGGGCATTAACGTCCAGTGATGCATATGTGTGATCAATTGACTTACCAAAAGGCATAATCATTTTACATAAAGATAAACACATTAATTTGTAACATGAAATAATAACAACTAATACTACAAATATGCAAACGATAAATATCAGTCCCATAACAATTCTCTTTCCCTCATTTTGTCGTGGGTCCATAACCTAACAACTACTATATTGTTTTTGATATTGTTGATATATTTTGTCGTATTGAAATAGTGGTGCAGGTTTTGGGGGTCCGAAGAAAATAAAAATATATATATATATATATATGGCCACAGGAGTTCTTGTTTGTAGAGAGATATATATCGGTGTGGCTGGTATGATATCTTTTCTGTTTACCAGGTTGACTATTACTACAAAAACTATTACCAATTTCTAAATTACTATTCACACTGCTCTTCTGTAACTACTAGCACATTATGGCGGCTAAAATTTGTGAAAATTGGTGGGGGCTAATTTCTACCGGGAGCGATTGCACAAATATCCATCTTGCACGCATCTTTCATACTGCATTTATTCAGAATGGCAAAACAGCAAAATGGCTGCTATGGTAAAACATGGCTGACTTATGATCCTTTCCTTGTGGCTGACACACGCCTCTGGGTGACCTCCCACTTTCCTCATAGCCTCATATCCAATCTTCTTAGTCCCCTCTTATTCTTTAGAGACAGTCTATTTAAAGAACAGTTAACCATTGCATAGTCCTGCTGGACCAGGAGATTGTCCAATTGTGCCTTGTCATTCTTTTTCGGCCATTATATCGGCACAGTTGATTTCTTCTCTGTCTCTTCTTCTGGGGGACTGCTGACATCACCGAAAAGAGGCATAGCGTCGGTGGGGGTGCAACGCACTTCTGGATCAAAGTTTACTGCATATGACACATACATAGAGAGTGATGAGTAGGACAGACACACACACAAAAGCATCCAATAGCTTCGCTTCCAGAGAACTAATCCAACCACCAAGTCCCAACAAATCCCATCCGTCATCTCTACCTTTAAACACTGGACTATTTTCCCCAAATAACATGACCTGTTCTAGTTGCAGGGTAATATTCTATCTGTCCTCCTATCACAGAGTCAATAACTTCCCTAGGGCAAACTCTTATTTCTACACCCTTCGTAACCAATTTCTTATAGATGGTTCTACAAATGTCTTATTTCATATTGTCTTTTTCTGAAGGGGTTAAATATAACATTTATTTTCCCTGGGGTGCAACCTATTGAATATAGATAGTATATTGGGTTATATTATACATAAAATATGGGCTTTGTTTACTAGGATTCCATTGTGTGACAAAAGGTGTGCATATATGCTATACACAAATCAATAAAAACAAAATAACAATTACTAAACAAAATATACCTGTTCCTACCCTATCGTCTTTGTGTGCACACTATTTACACAAACCTAATAGACTATACATTTATAATTAAAATAACAAAACCTGTAAAGAAAAAAAAATTATTAAAAAGTTCAAAGTTCATATGTTGAGGCCTGGAATTTTGGCTGTGTCTCTAGGCTTTTCCACTTTGGATACGGTGCAGATTGAAGCAACTGTGGGTGGTGCTGGGATAAGTTTCATATGCGTAACGTGGATCCAAAAAGAGACCTCTGCCACTTTATTTGCTGTAGTGGTGATGAGTAGTACTTTTAATAGTAGTAGTAGCGCCTTTTCATCTGGGATGAAGAACGTTCTTGCGTAGGAAATGCTTGACCATTAACCCATCTCTCGTAGGTGCACTTTCAACTTTGACATGTGCCTAGAGAGACTCAAAAATATATTAGTTGCATACAATACTTACTAATTGTTTTACTAAACAGTCACTGTGGTCTTGACTTTGCTACAATCTAAATTCATTAAAATTGGTGCCTCAGCTATCGCCTAACCAAAAGAAAAAAATGGCTAAAATAATTCTGTATAGAACTCCAAACTAATTACTTGTAATATAATTTCTTTGAAAAGTGCCGAGCACACTGCCAACCTTAAAAGGCACTCAGCATTATTCTTAAACATAAATAAATGATAATTTCAGATTTCGTTCATCCCGGGCACTAACCCATCTAACTTCTGGGCATAGACAGCTATATGATAAACAGCAATAATACCCCTCCTTTGTTCACATAATTTTATATATGAACAATATTACAGAAAGGATAACAGCATTCAAAACATAACTAACTATTGTTGTTTGATCTGTAGCTAAACTAACTTGAATCCTTTGGGTATAAAATTTGCATTAAAAACACTGAAAACACTACTGAATATAAATATAAGCAACTAATGTCTTCTGACAGAAACATCCTGTAATATAAGAAATTATAGACACAGATTTAAAACTTTTTTTTTTCCTCGGATTGGAACAAGCTTGAAATAGCTTTCTGGGCATCCTGCCAAAACCTTGGAACAAAACAGATAAGAAAAAAAAAAACTGTTAATTACATTACAATATAATTTGGGACATCTAAAAATGCAGCTCCTCACACGGCCTGATAACAGAATAAAATGTGACACACAAAAGAAACAAAAATAATACAACAAAAATTACCAAGACAAGGCAATGCAAAACTGTTTGATCCTGCTCGCAAACTATATTAATAAAACAGTTAAACCTAATTTGTAGCTACAGAGCTTCGGTTAACTTTCGTGTCTCAAATGTATCTCCGCACATTTTTTTTTAACTGGAGAAGGGGGGCTGTCTGGGCTGCTATTCTGATTCTCTATCTCCCTCTCTCTCTCTGGTCATGGAAATAGAGAAGTTGGAAAAGGATGTCTTTCTGGTTTTTAAGAAATCATCGTCTGGCCAGAACGAATAAATCCTCAAAATATACCAGTGACCGGGCTGAATTATAATTTTTTTTTTTCCTTTTTTTCTGACATTTGCCCATCTTTTTGTCCTTTTCTCTATAACCAGTCAAACTCTCCCTTTCCCATTATTGATTAGTTTGTGTTATAGTGCGGGTGTTTCTTACCTTTAAAATTTAAACTTAACATGAGCAATTAATTATGTTCTTATTTCAGAAACACTTGCAAGTACCTAGATAAAATTGTATATATACAATAAACCGACATTCATATTATTCAATGCACATAAAACTTTCACATAGTTAGGATTCACTCAGATTATACAAGCACACAGGGATTACTCAATCAACCTTTTTACCATATTTATAAAATTTAATAAAACATTCTGGGGAAAAACTAATTTTCCTACCTTAAATTTACACTACTTGAGATTCTCAATACCGGCGGGATAGACCCGTCTGAATTTAGACAAAAATATTCTACTAAAAAAAATTCTCTGGTTCCCTTCTTAGGGGCTGGTTTGCAATTACTGGAAAAATATCTTGTCTCTTTACAATCATAGCACTTCCTGTCCTTTCTTTTCCCTTGCTTTCTTAGCTTCTCTGCTCTTTTTTTTTTTTTCCTTCTTACGTTATGTTAAATATAAATACAGCAGTTTGGAGTTATAACACATTTTTTTTTTTTTTTTTAGCGTTGTTTGACAGACCTGCATAAAACTGTGCCACAGTGTCAGTATCTGATTCTGATTCATCCTGTGACTTTTCCCTGTCCCATGAACGGTCCCTGACAGGGGTTAATTCCTGCCTAGAGTCCGTCTCTTCCCCATCCGTACCGATCTGCCTGGTAGGCAAATCAATAGGGAGTGGTCTAGGGAGCCTATTGCTTCGGGTTCCCCATGAAGCCATAAGAACTTCTTTATCGGAGACTGCCTCAGAGCCTGTGACCTAGGAAAGGTTAAGGGATCAGGGTTTTTTTTAATTTTTTTTTTAGAACAGGGACACTGGGGTAAATTGGGGCTACCTATGGAAATGGTAATTGTCCCGATGCCATAGGGGCAGGGGGCAAATATGCATTTTGAGAGTTATATATATATAAAAAAAAATTCAGTTGACAGCACTTAAAAGATGCAATTTTGACACAGGCTGCAGCATATTCCTTATCAGTTTTAACAATGCTAAAATCAACCTCTGCCTCAGCACAATCCTGTGTGTCAGCTAACAATGATTCATATTCGCGTTTTTTTAGCAGTGCGAATCAAATCGTTCCTAGTAGTATTTTTAGGTATGAAAACAGATGATTGCGGTGTAACTAGGACAGGTTTGGCATTACTATGTGCGGGAGTTAATGTTACAGCACATGAATCAGTCAATACCTCTTTAAATTCCTCAGCTAGTTCCCTTACAGAAGCACAAAAATCCTTAACTCTATGATTGCTGGCTCCTGCAGATGACTCAGACGTCACAGAACCTGCTGAAGCAGTGGTTTCTTTAAGTTTCCTTAAAGGCAATTGGTTACGGGGTGATGGTATATCGGAATGAGACGAATCTGAAGTATCGTCTTCCCATTCACTCTCCCTGGAGACAGGGGGTGAAACGAGAGATGAAACTTTTGTGGAGCTTACGGCATTGGGAAGCTTTCTGTTTGGGCTTTCTTTACAGGACGACTTATGATGCTCAGATTCAGATAGGTGTGCCACCTCTGATTCTGCATTGTCTCTCAACTCCACATAGGTGGGTAGAGAGGGCTGTGGGCAAATGCCATTACTCTCCTCCCTGCGTACGGATGCAGGAGGTTTGGGGTGATGACTTGCAGCATAGTGTGATAACGCTGCCAACATGTTAGGATCAAAACTTGGAAAATAGTGGCACAGGTGTGATAGGACTATACGGGGGTATTTGTAACATCACAGAAGGCGGCGGTGTTGGGGGTAAAATATCTGGAGGTAAAAACTCCTGTGGGGGTGCATTAGGGGCTTGGGAATACATTGTAGTGAGATTATCAGGCGGGGGTGGCCAAATTGGCTCCTCGGATTTTGGGTTATCATTAGGTTTTGCCTCATTAATGTGAGGTGCAACTTTTACCCAAATGCGGCCACATAATGCCATATAATGCATGTCCCACTCGGGATCAGGCTGAAACCATAGCCATTCAGGATCTCCACCCAAACATAATCCTTTTATCATTGTCATATGATATGCGGCAAAACTACCTTCCCATCATTTAGACAATACAATACACACTTGATTAAAATAACCAAAATCAAGCAAGCACTGCACTGTAAAAATATATGAGCAACACAACGTAATATCATGCACTTATATACTTAGCACTTATATACTTAGCACTTATATACTTAGCACTTATATATCTTACGCACTGATATACTTAGCACTTATATACTTATGCACTTATGTATACTTAGCACTTTATATGTCTTATATATCTTATTTTATATATATAACGACATGCCCATGCACAATAATACAGAAAAAAGAAAAAAATCCCTTAAAAATCCCTTACAATCCTCCTCCCCCCTTTAAAAAAAAAAATACACTTTTCCCACAGACACTTTAAGAGTTTTTCAAGCAGATACCCAACTATATCGCTTGTTCCTATCTCTCAACAGGGACTATAACCCTGTGTATATACTTCCGTCAAGGATTCATGTAATCCTGACTTCACTTTGAGTCCTTTACTCAAGTGTCTCTATGGTTTTTCCTTAACCTTGAATCATCCGGTGCAGTGGTAACTCTAAAAAAACTTCTAAACCTTAAAACCTTATGGGCTCTTTGGGCAAGGAGACACAGACGGATAATATACAGATAAAATATATATCTTGTATGCTTACCCCGAATGTGGCTTCTGTCCCAAATCTGACACCATGAAAATGTGCCCTTGTATTCTCCAACGTCTTAGCGTGAAAATACACCGTCTGCCGACTCGTGATGACTTTCAACCTCCGGAGGATTTAGCCCACTCTTAAAGCACTGATGATCTGGGAAAACAAAATGGTGGACGAGCTCGGAGGAAAGCAGTAATTGAGTCAGACAGTGAAGCTTTGTCAAAAACTGTTCTCCTGTTTATTGAAGGGTATACAGCCAGTTTATATAGCAAACTTGAGCATAGAAAAAACACACATATGAGAACATACTTCCTCTTTTAATTTACAGTCTGTCTATCTCAGCAAAATAACAGTTAGACAGCATAGACAGTTTATAGTCTGGGAAGGGGCCTTAATACCGAACTTGGAGGCAGTTAAAGGAAATGTCAGTCTTTAGGACAGTATGTTGAGTAATGCATTCTTGTGTAACTCATGCTCAATATGGCTGGGAAGAAGTTCCTGTTTCTACAGGGCAAAAAATAAGTCTGAACAAATACAGTTCAGCTAGTGATAAGTGGGTGATAGGTCAGGTCATTTTCTCAGACCTGCCTGGACAGCACAATTACGTATGGCATATAGCATGTGGTTAGTTCCTGAGACTTAAATGTTAGTACAGAATAGTTATAGAAAAATGGTTATCCAGCAATCAAAATGGAGTCCCCCCTTATATGCACATTTTCAACCTCCATCTTGTCTGCCTGAACTTTTGCCTGAACTAAGTGATATATGTATGTAAGAAACAACCTCCAGACAGGCAGAATTGTTCTGTTGGCTGGACACTAGTACTGTGTTTTCTTTGAATCGGATTGCCCGCAGGTTTTGTTTACAGAATGCAAGGCTAGATGGAAAGTCCCCAGGAAAAGTTATTTAGTAATATGCTAATATTGTTACGCCTCTAATTTACACCTCTAATTAACACTTTATCTTCCTGTATAAATAGTATTGCTTTTCCGCAATAAAGTTGAGATGAAGAATCAGAATCATACTCTCTGTGTCTCTTTCTTCATTTTCCGAGCGCTCGTACATCATCACATCAGATTTCAACAGCCCAAGGCGTGGTTAAGCCTCCCGGGGTAGAGAAACACTGTTTCCAGTCACGGCCGGCTGTCCGAGGTGGTCCCCAGTGTATTTTAAGTTTATGAACCTTACAATGGTTGAAACGCATATGTGTGTTATTAAATTTCTTCCCATGTGTGTTTTTATGGAACCTGTTTGAAAACCATACTGTATGGGTGTCATTGAATTTTTGCTCATTAGAGGTTCTATGGAACCTGGTTAAAAATAAAACAACGGTAGATGCATGAATTACAGTACTGTACATTACCTGACAGTGTCACTGAATGTATTTCCTGCATGAACACAGTGTTGCCATCTGCCCGCCGTTAAACCTGCAAAACATTAATGAGCCGAAGAGTTTAAAAAAGACTACAATATGAATTTTTGCATTATTTTAGCATTTTTTGCATATAGCACTACAGTAGAATAAGCCAATAATAAAATATTCTTTAACCGCCAACTGACATGTTATTGCTGTATCTTTTACATATTGAAATGTTACATAATATAATTGCGATTTTTTTTTAGAGAGAAGAAAATACTGTAGATGCATGAATTCAAGAACAGTAATTACCTGGCAGTTTTGATGAATGGGTTTCTTGCACAAAAACAGTGTTGTCATCGGCCCACCTAACCTGCAAAAAAAAAAAGAATGAAAAGAAGAATTAAACAATAACTACAATAAAGTACTCAATTAAAAACATTTTATGCACAACTTTATTTATTAGATTTCAAACATTTTTATATATTCTTTATTTATTTAATAAACATAATCCTCTTCATTGTCCTGATTACTCCAGCGACTAGCCCTATGAGGCCGCAAAAGGCCATTGATGGTGTCTTTGATGGCTTTGAAATGTGCAGGGTAATTTTAAACTGCTTCTTGAGTTTGTCCATAATGGCTCTGCTCAAATTTGTCAGAAGCGCTTTCTTCCCCCTCAAGCCATCAAAGTTGACTTGTTGGCACCACTGGGAAAATAGGTCAAAACATACTTGGTGCTTGAAAATTAGCAGCTTATAATACTTTTCTTCACTAATCAACATGCACAAGTCTAACCAACGCCGATTCTTCTCTGTCTTTGACGTTCTACTCAAACCACCCTCAGCTGCCTCTTCTTCCTCCATCTCACCTCAGGACTTTGCTGACTATTTTAAGGAAAAGGTGGAATCCATACGTCAGAACATCCCCTCTGTTTCCTCCTCCCATCCTACACCGCTTCCTAACTCTCCTCCTGCCTTCCTTGACTATTTTTCCATTGTCTCAGAGGGGGATGTGTCACTGTTGATCTCCTCTCCTCCCTCTACCAATTGCTCTCTTGAGCCCATTCCCTCCCATCTCCTAAAACCTCTTGGTCCTACTATAATCCCTACTCTCACACACATTTTTAGCTCCTCCCTCTACTATGGTACATTTCAATCCTCCTCCAAGCATACCACAGTTATACCATTATTCAAAAACAGCAAGCTTGACCCTACCTGTCTTTCTAACTATTGGCCTGTCTCCCTCCTGCCTTTTGCCTCTAAACTCCTTGAATGTCTTGTATTCTCTCACTTGCTCCATTTTCTCAACACCTATTCTCTCCTAGACCCTCTACAATCTGGCTTCAGCACTGCTTACACCACTGAAACAGCCATCACTAAAATAACTAATGACATCCATGCTGCCAAAGACAGAGGTCATTACACTCTGCTCATATTACTCGACCTCTCTGCAGCATTTGACACCATGGACCACCCTCTTCTCCTTCACATTCTCCATACTCTTGGTATTCGGAACAAAGCTCTATCCTGTGTCTTCTCTTACCTCTCCCATCATACTTTCAGTGTCTCTTCTGCTAACACCTCCTCTTCCTCTATTGATCTCTCTGTGGGGGTACCCCAGGGCTCAGTCCTGGTACCTTTTCTCTTTTCTCTGTACACACGCTCTCTAGGTGACCTAATAACATCTCTTGGGTTTAAATAGCACCTCTATGCTGACGACACACACATTTACTTTTCAACCGGATCTAAAATTATAAGGGAACATGTTAATGAAGGGAATGATGAAAATGTAGAGAGCTTGTGGATAGAAATTAGCATTGGAGGTAAAAGTATAAAGTATAAAGAAAATGTTTTTAAGGATATGCTATAAACCACCAAATATCTGTGAGATTGAGGAAGCTAAAGTACTTTTGAAATTGGAGAAGGCATCAAAACTGGGTGATGTTTGCATAATGGGGGATTTTAATTATCCAGACATAGATTGGGGAAATGAGATTAGCATTACAACAAAAGGAAACAGGTTTTTGGGGATGCTTAAAGACAAATATATGACTCAAAATAATGAGGAACCAACCAGGAGAGGGGCTGTACTGAATTTGGTAATATCAAACAATTTAGACGTAATAACAAATATTCAAGTCCTGGAACATTTGGGTAACAGTGATCATAACATGGTCTCATTTGAAATAAATTATCAAAAAAAAGATTACTTGGGTTTAAAAAATACCTTAAACTTTAGAAAGGCAGATTTTAATAAACTGAGGGTTAATCTACAAATAATACACTGGGATGATGTTTTTGCAGGGAAAAATGTAGAAGATAAATGGGCAGTCTTTAAAACATTGTTAGAAAAGCACACTTGGGTAATAAGTATAAAATAAATAAGTCAAAATCAATGTGGCTAAATGAATAGGTAGGGGAGGAAATGTACGAGAAGAGGAAGGCGTTTAGATTCTTTAAGGCAGAAGGGACGGAGACATCGTATCAGAATTATAAGGAATGTAACAAAAATTGCAAAAGGGCAATCAAATTAGCAAAAATGGATAATGAAAAAAGGATTGCAATAGAAAGTAAGGTCAACCCTAAAAAGTTCTTTAAGTTCCGTAATAACAAAAAAATGAGAAAAGAAAATATAGGACCCTTTCAATATGAGATGGGTAGGCAGATTATTGGAGATAAGGAAAAAGTAGAGCTATTAAACAAATTATTTGCCTCTGTGTTTACCAGGGAGGAATCAAGTTCAATAGTATTGCCGCAGCAGGAAGCCACAACATACATATTAATGAACAATTGGTTAACTGAGGAAGAAGTTCATAAGTGGCTTGAAAAAATGAAAGTAAATAAGGCACCTGGCCCGATGGCATACATCCAAGAGTTCTCAAGGTGTTAAACACAGTAATAGCAAAACCATTATATTTAATATTCAAGGACTCCATTTCCACAGGCTCAGTACCACAAGATTGGCGTAAAGCGGATGTGGTTCCTATATTTAAAAAGGGATCTAGATCACAAGCGGGGAATTACAGACCTGTAAGCCTGACTTCAATAGTGGGAAAAATACTTGAAGGTTTAATACGTGATAATATTCAGGAATACCTAATGGAAAATAACATTATTAGTAATAGTCAGCATGGATTTATGAAGGATAGATCATGCCAAACTAACCTTATTTGGTTCTTTGAGGAGGCAAGTAGGAATTGAGACCAGGGTAATTCTGTTGATATGGTCTACTTAGATTTTTGCAATGGCTTTTGATACGGTTTCACACAAGAGGTTGGTGTACAAAATAAAGAAAATTGGACTCAGAAATACTGTAATATATGCACCTGGATTGAAAACTGGTTAAAGGACAGACAACAGAGGTTTGTCATAAATGGAACTTTTTCAGGTTGGGCTAAAGTCGTGAGTGGAGTACCTCAGGGATCGGTACAGGGACCCCTGCTTTTTAACTTGTTTATTAATGACCTTAAGGATGGATCGAGAGCAAAGTCTCCATCTTTGCTGATGATACTAAATTGTGTAAGGTAATAGAATCAGAGCAGGAAGTTCTCTCCAGAAGCACTTGGAGAGACTGGAAACTTGGGCAGGTACATGGCAGATGAGGTTTAATACAGATAAATGTAAGGTTATGCATTTGGGATGCAAGAATAAAAAGGCGACTTACAGTACAAATTAAATGGGGATAAATTGGGGGAATCCTTGATGGAGAAGGATTTACGAGTGCTTGTAGACAGCAAGCTTAGCAATAGTGCCCAAAGTCATGCAGTAGCTGCAAAGGCAAAAAAAATCTTATCTTGCATTAAACGTGCAATGGATGGAAGGGAAGTAAACATTATTATACCCCTTTACAAAGCATTAGTAAGACCACACCTTGAATATGGAGTACAATTTGGGCACCAATCCTAAGAAAATACATTATGGAACTAGAGAGAGTCCAGAGAAGACCCACCAAATTAATAAAGGTGATGGACAATCTAACTTATGAGGAGAGACTACCTAAAATAGTTTTATTTACATTAGAAAAGAGGCGTCAAAGAGGGGATATGATAACTATATACAAATATATTTGGGGACAATACAAGGAGCTTTCAAATGAACTATTCATCCCACGGGCAGTACAAAGGACTCGGGGCCATCCCTTAAGGCTGGAGGAAAGGAGATTTCACCAGCAACAGAGGAAAGGGTTCTTTACAGTAAGGGCAGTTAAAATGTGGAACTCATTACCCATGGAGACTGTGATGGCAGATACAATAGATTTGTTCAAAAAAAGGTTGGAAATCTTTTTAGAAAGGAAAGGTATACAGGGATATACCAAATAAGTAAACATGGGAAGGATGTTGATCCAGGGATTAATCCAATTGCCAATTCTTGGAGTCAGGAAGGAATTTAGTTTTCCCCTTAATGGGGTTTTTTGTTTGCCTTCCTCTGGATTAATAAGTAAGTATAGATATAGGATAAAGTATTTGTTGTCTAAATTTAGCATAGGTTGAATTTGATGGACATACGTCTTTTTTTAACCTTATCTACTATATAACTATGTAACCCCCGACCTTACACCTGTTGTAGAAACCAAAGTTTCTGAATGTCTCTCTGCGATATCATCCTTGATGGCCATCCGCCGCCTTAAACTTTACATGGCAAAAACAGAGCTCCTCATACTTCCTCCAAAACCTGGCCCTACTACTTCCTTCCACATTACTGTTGGAAGTACCATGATTCACCCAGTAGCCCAAGCAGGCTGCTTAGGGGGTCACACTCGACTCCTCTCTCACATTCTCCTCTCACATTCAAAAAGTTTCTTAAACCTGTCGATTTTTCCTCCGCGATATCACAAAGATACGTCCGTTCCTCTGCTGCTCAACTGCTAAAATTCTGACTCAAGCCCTCATTCTCTCCCGTCTTGATTACTGTAACATCCTGCTTTCCGGCCTTCCTTCCTCTCACCTGTCTCCCCTACAATCTATCCTAAACGCTGCTGACAGAATCGCTCTACTCTTTCCTAAAGCTGTCTCTGCGTCTCCCCTCCTGAAATCCCTCTCCTGGCTTCCTATCAAATCCTGCATCTCACACTCAATTCTCCTCCTCACTTTTAAAGCTTTACACTCGTCTGCCCCTCCTTACATCTCAGACCTTATTTCTCTCTATGCACCATCCCGGCTCTTGCGTTCTTCTCAAGGATGTCTTCTTTCTACCCCTTTGTATCTAAATCCCTCTCCCACCTTAAACCTTTTTCACTGACTGCCCTGCACCTCTGGAATGCCCTTCCCCTCAATAACTGACTAGCACCCTCTCTATCCAACTTTAAGACCCACCTTAAGACACACTTGCTTAAAGAGGCATATGAATACCACTGTGGATAATACTGGACACATAAAGCTTGGCCCCCTGCAGTCGCACTTACCAGAATTCCCTAATACTGTCTCTGTACGTTCTCCCTACCTACCAATTAGATTGTAAGCTCCTCAGAGCAGGGACTCCTCTTCCTTAATGTTACTTAAATGTCTGAAGCACTTATTCTCATGGCCTGTTATTTATATTATTTGTTAATTATATGATTACCATGTGTATTACTAAAACATACAGAACACCTACAAGCTCATATTTATTATAAATCATTCTTCCTGGCAATGCACAGGTTATTAAGAATCTATATTAGTGTTAGGGACCCTTGAAACGTGGTCTGCCGTGCAGTTGGCTCAAGGGCTTACAACAATTTGGCCAAAATGTTAAACTAAAAGACCATTTTATTTATTAGTTATTTATACATGTATATTTAGGCACTGTACCGTGTATAAGTTTTTCTGGATGTGCACTGAGCTTTGTCTGTGTTTTATGTTATTTCTGGTTTTAAACATGTGTATTACTACTCTGAAGCGCTATGTACATTAATGGCGCTATATAAATAAAGACATACAATACAATACAAGAGTTATTTTAGATAAAGAGCAGTGTGTGCGGCTCTGCAATTTCTGTGAGCTTTTATTCACAGTACCGCTGATATCACAGGGGCAGCATTCGGTATGGGGCAGGGCTACATTGTTAAGGTGTCAAAAGTAGGCACATACTTTTGTAGATGTAATAAACATTGAATAAACATTCATTAGTGGTGCATTCCTTTTCGAAAGCAGTAATGCCCCAAAAAATTATTTCAAGGAATTTAGCATGGCGATAATGCGCATGTACAAGAACGGATACAGAATAACGCACATCCAACAGTGGCTAGCAGAAGTGGGCATCTCAGTGACAGACCACTGTGTTCGGTATCATGCCCATGTGAAGACTAAGATTGCTAAAATGGTTCTCTGGGTCAGAACCAAGTAAGTATAGTACTGTTACAATTATGTTTCTAATAATTTTCTTCACACAGCCACACAATATGCCTATGCACCTGCTTCCTTTTAATCTTTATCATGTTTCTTATTTTCACAAGGAAGCAATGCGGCTTGTGGATGAGGTCAGCCATACAAATGATGAGCAGTCCGCTGGAAAGGTTCGGGATGTTCTGCAGAAGAGTTATGATCTTACGGTGTTTAAAAGCAGCGTTAGGTTAATGAGGTGCGAATTGGGCTGACCTATGGAGATGTCAGGTAAAGTGCTTATTGTACAAAAATAGTGTGGTTTTAAAAGTATCATGTCCCTGCTTACAGTACCAAGATTCTAGCATGTTTATTACAGTATGTGTTATACTATACAGTATACTCTATGTCTATGTTAGCCAAAACATAATGTACAATATTGAAGTACAGACAAATTACTGTAGTATTAATTTTGCCTGTTTTTTCTTGTAATTGCAGAATCTTTCCCATGATAAAAGAGGCTATCCTCCAAGCTCGTGCATGGATTAATAGTGGAGAAAGGTTTGATGATGTTATATTTTCAGATGAGACATAAGTCACCCTTGAAAGATTTCTCACTATGGCATTCCGGAAAAAAAATGTTATCCCTGAAACCTCGGCCCAGGCATCCAATCAAGGTTCATGTGTAGGATGCAATCTCGAGACATGGACCAGAAGCCATAATTATATTTCAAGATTGGTCTCTGTGTATCAGTTTAATGAATTATTTATTTCATTATACAGAACATTTAATGTAGAGGGGTGAAGAAGGTTGTAGGATTTATTGTATTAGAATATGTATTTTATTTAATTATATTTTTTTTAGGAATCACAAATTGGCAAAAGTGCTATTAGGTGTAGAGGGGGTGGATCATCAGGGTGGTTGCCTGTGTAGGGTGGTTTGGCCTTCCGCATGGGTAGTGGGAGGGGTTAACCCCTTAATTACCATAGTGGTTAATACTCGCTAAGTTAATGAAAGGGTTACTGGCCAGTAGCTACTGTAGTGTTTTACTGTAAATGTTGGTGTCACTGAATAGAAGAATGAGGGTGAAGACGGCCTTCTTCAGGTAGGGGTAACTACTACTTTTATTTACTATAGGGAGACTGGCTATTGATAGCTTTTGAGTGGGCAAAAGCGCTATTAGCCAGATCAGGCTAATAGGGCTTTTGCCCATTACAGTGTGTGCTGGGGTGGGAGGGTTTGGGGTGGAGAGGGTAGTAAGTGGGGTATGCATTGATTGGCAATGTGGCTATCTGTGCCCCAGTTGAGGGCATAGACATTCAATGGATTAAATGGCTAGTGTTTTTTTTATATATAGTTATCTAATGTGCACTTATTTAATTGTAATATGCAGTACTTTACAGTATATTTAAATGGTCAAACGTACAATTAGTCATATTTGGCTAATAGGGATTTTGTCCATTCCTGTGTGTGTTGTTGGTGGTAGAGGGGGTGGGTGAAGGGGGTAGTTGCCCCAGGTGGGTGTTTGGGTTAACTCCATAATTAGCATTGTGATAGAAACCGCTAAGGTAATTAAGGGATTAACTTCTCTCTCAACCCTCCCGGAAGACCTAACCACTCACCCTAGGGCGTTTACCGTACACCCTTGACCCACCCCATTAAAACCCCAGTAACCCATTAATTACCTTAGAAAGAGTAACCATTAAGGCAATTAAGGGGTTACTGTTGTTTTAATGCTTGGGCATCAGCCCTTTCTGCAGTGTTGGTGAGGACAAAGAGGAGGATGAGGCAATAGTAAACAAAACATTTATTAATGTAATTTGTATTTTATTGTTTTGTACAAATTTGTCTAATCGGGATATTTCCCATTCCTTTGTGGGGTGTTGGTAGTAGAGGGGTGGTGAAGGGGGTAGTTGCCCGGGGGTAGGTAGTTTGGTAGGTAGTTTGGCCCACCATGGGGGTAGCGGGAGCGGTAAAATCTGAATTACCTTAGCGGTAGTATCCCCTCCAACAAACCTACCTGGAAGCCTAACCACCAACCCATGGTCAACTACTATAAGAGCTGTGCAGGAAGACAGAGAGAGGTACCACTTCTCTCTGCTGTCTCTGCAGAGCTCTTACAGACTTGTGTGGCCCGGTAGGATTAACGCAACGGGAGTCCCTTTCAGAAGCAGGGAATCTGAGTTTTTTGGCATAGGGAAGCTGCAATCTGGCCACAATCGGGCTTCCTTCAGCTGCAGGTTACAAGTGACCAAATTACAAATAAATATGATCCCATCTGTACTGTACATCTTAGTCCCCATTCACCAAATATATCCCTAAACACACTCTCTATTCTGCCCACAACATCTGCCCTTCTTCTTTCTTTATCACTTCCTCTCACTCCCACCTACAAACCTTCTCCGTGCGGCAACCTCTCTTTGGAATTCCCTACCACGCACCATTTGACTCTCCCCTAGCATTCCGACATTAAAAACCTCCCTGAAAACTGATCTTTTTCATGAAGTCTATCTGCATTCCAATAATATCCACCCCATCCCCCTCCTGCATCCTTATTGGGACTAGCTATGGTGCCGGACCAAACTCCATACTAACACCCCCTAACAATCCTCACCCCAAAACTTTAATGGGATCAGCTAAGCAGTTGGACTATACTCTACCCTGGGGCCTACTCCATCCCACAATGAGCAGCCATGTTTGGTCCACGATTGTGAGCTCTCATAAACAGGGCTCTCAATAACTTCTGTATCTGTTTGCGCTTGTCTGTCCTTATTTATATGTCATTATGTTTATGTAATTAATATAACTCTGTACCCACACTGTACCATGATGGCTCTTATATATTGCATTTTTACAAATAAAGAATAACAGTAATAATACCCTATCCCCAATATACGAAGAACTTGTGCGGGGAAGACAGCAAGAGACCCCTCCTCTTCTGAGAGTGACATCCCCAGATAGAGGAATAAAATCCAGGAATTGCTGAGAAATGGAAGGTTTTCATGTATGGAACACCCAGCAAAAAAGAGGAGCAAAATATCAGCTCCTCAAAAGGTGGCATTGTCTGGCCTGAGTATATCACCCAGCTACCATGAATAGCTACTGTCTAACCATTACAGGAGTACACACCTCTCCCTCCAGATATTGCAAAGGGAGGTATAGTAGATGAGGGTCTGGGGATAAATCGGGGGAATAAGGAAGCCTCCCAGGAGCCAGGGGATGAACAGCAGCTACTGCCCAAAGGCATGAAAGTCTGCCCGTAGACTATAGGGGGTCCTTAACAATACTCCTGTTGAATGGGTGGTTGCTGTCCCCTTGTGAGCATCATTGCTACTGCACCGACACACTTTATTCGAGCAAATACCCAGTATGTACCTGGCAGATACCTGGAATGCGCCGCTCCTCACCTCTGACAAGCCCCGTTGCGTTTGCCTTCCCAGCCTGGGTTCATGCCTGGCTGATGGGCGGCTGATCTGTTAAATGATAATGATTAGGATTTAATAGGCTGCAATGCTTCGCGTGTCTACCAGATGGCATAAATTCATGAATTGTAATGCAGTATATATATATATACTGTGCAGTATTGCAGCCAGCGGGAATAAAATGCTTCAATCCCTGCCTGGAAAATAACCCAATGCACTCGGGCAGAAAACAGTCACAAACCTCAATACACCCGGGTATACCCGAATTCGTGGGACTAGCCGAGCTCGAATAAAGTGTGTCGCCAGTGTACATTCACCAGATTGTCTTCTCAAATCCTTCTAAAGAGGAATAAGTTGTATATGTATGCCCAAGCATACCTCTGCATCCCCATGAGAAACTGATTGACCAGATGCTGGAAGTTAACCAGAGAATTCTTCGTCCCAAATGACATCATGGAAAACTCATATAGGCCACTCGGAGTGAAGAACACCAACTTTTGCTGTGCCTCCAGAGTCAGCCGGATCTTCTAGTACCCCCAGATGAGATCCATAGTGGTCAGATACTTAGCCCCTGTAGGGAATCGAGTAGGCACCTGTGTTAATCTGGGTGTTTTGCAGCTAGTAGGTGCCCAGTGGCTTTGCAATTGGGAGAAAACCCCAGCTCGATCTCCCTCTCAATTCTCCTTCTCACCTCAGCCAAAACCCGGTTGGTATCTTTGCAAAGTGGTCACTGATCAGCGCTGTCAACCGGATGATCAGCAAGGTGGGTTCTTCCTGGCTGTCCGTGAATGGTCCCTTGTACCTCCCTATCAGTACAATTGCCTGCTCTAATTGGGGGGGCTGAAAGTTGGCATCTGATCCCCAGATGGTTAAATAAGCCACCCTTTCGGGCTTCTCAAAGGAGATTCGGCAGGGCTTTCCGGATCTCCAAGCAATGGACTACATACAGCCATTGCTGCTGGCCCACTTGAAAAATATGCCTTTATCATGTTAATGTTTTGGCTAGTTGAAGCTTGTTCTGCTGAGTGGCCCTCAGAACGAGCCCCTGCTGCCCAAGGATGAACTCTCAGGTAAGGGCATTATGGTCATACTAGCACTTCTGCCTGGTCTGGGTCACACTGAGTTTGTCCTGTGACAACCCCATGAGATTTGCTAACTTCTCCCCGAGCTCCACCATATACTGTACCACCTAGGTATTTATCATAGTGTTGTTCCTCTCAGAACAGGTTAAATGATCCATTTACCTGGTACTCATAGGAAATCTCAGTAGTCAAGAAGCCGATAGACTCCTGTGGCACCTCTCTGACAGCAAACTGGAGACGATTCAAATCAGCTTCCCATTCCCAGGCTTCAGCTTCCACAAATGCAGCATGTGTTTCATGGTGTCATTGAATCGCTCACAATCCATCCATTTGGGGATGGGAGATGGTGGGTGCAGAGTTGCTTAACCGGCACGTACAGTAGCCCAGAGACATTGGAGCGGTTCAGACATAAACTACGGCCCCTAATCGTTTAGATTTATTGCTGGGAAAATTTACCAATGAGAACTCATACTGTAAGTGCATCCTCTTTTTTCCAGGCCTCAATGGAGGACAGAGCCACTGCCTTGAGGGAAACTGGTAACAGAGTATAACCATGCAGTTCCAAAGTGTGGGGAAATAGTTTCAGCCGAGAAGAATCCTGCAAGTGCAGTCAACACAACATAGAAAAACGAATTCTTCAAAATGCAGATCTCCTCTAGACAGAGGTACAAAATAGAGCTCTACTCACAAGTTCATAATGCAGTTCTTCATTTATACTGTAGTTCCTCCTCTGTTCTTGGCTTTCACAATAAATTAAGAAATGCGTTATGAACTTGTGAGTAGAGCTGTACTTTGTACCTCTGTCCTGGAGGAGACTTGCATTTTGAAGAATTGATAGTATACTTTGTTCATAATGTACCATTTACCTGACCGACTGAACAATCAGAGGTTCCACTATACTGTATCTACCATAACCTGCTGGTAGGGTTCCCTGAAAACCAGCAGCATTCTCAGGAGCTAATTCATCTGATCGACATGTCTGCCTACTCACTGGCAGTTCTCATAGATGCGACAGAACATTGCCTCCGACTGTGCCACCCCCAGCCAGTAAATCTCTGGTGAGATAGGCTTTCATATAAGTGACACCCTGATGGTAAGCTAGCAGGATTTAGTGGGCAAAGCCTAAAATCTGGGTTACAACTAGTTGTGCATAGTTGATCTGGAGCCTCAGGGATTTGTTCACTGTACAAGAGCCAATGCCAGAACTGGAGCTGTTCAGATCCAGGCTCAATGGGTGGCTCGGAAGTGTGCTGCCTTATGCCCTCTAGGCTCGGATTCGACCACAAGGCTTCCCACAATGAGTGAATCGGTTCCATACCTAGAATACCTTTAACAAACAGCCTGAGTCTCCTTACTGGTAAAACAGCCTGATTGTTGGTAAAAATGGTGGCCTGATCGTACGCAAAATCGCAGATTTTTACCTGACAACATGTCACTATCGAGCACCCCCATGTCTCGGTATCTCTGATCCACTCCCCAATCGAGGGGAATACACAGGCAATCAAGATAGTGGTCACTGGACAGAGATGTATCTGCCCCATTGTGGGGCTTGAGCCTGATCATGGCAACTCAGTGCCCGTCAGATCAGTGGCATCCGTTGGGATGTTGGGTTGAGGGGTACTGTTCACCTGTTGAACTTGCTCAACTGCCTGATACTGCTCCATGGATGGAGACAGTCCCATGTATGCAATCTGGCAAAGTTCTGGGAGATATGGCTTTGGATTTGGTTAGTTTCCCTTGCAGCTTTGGGGAAATCAGCTGACATATAACCCAGCATACCACAAAGATTGCCCTATATTTAATTTGCTAACTCTGTATACCAGAGACAAGAAACACTGGTATGGGGAGAGCTTCTTCGGGTCTGTGAGGATCTGGGGATCGCGGCGCTCACAGTGCGACCCCTCCTCACCTCCTTTGCCTCCTACTGCTGCCGTGGTGCGTGCCCCTCGCCGGCGCCAGGCATCTTCCGCTGCCCTGGGAGTTCCCCACCATCCACGGCGGTCCGCCTCTGCTCCGAGGTCGCCCCTCTCTCATGCGGCTGCCATTTGTCCCGGGCGCGCGCGTGGACAGCGCGCACCGGGTGAAGATAATTTATTCACTGCACTAGCAGTGAAACCATGCCCCCAGCTGACGTACAGGCTGTTTCCCCAGACCAAGATTACTCACCTGCCTGCCAATCAAGGGGACCTATTCAAGACAGCTCCACGCACTCCTCCAGGTCTGCCCCCGCTTCTGATTGGTCAGCCGCACTTTATATTGCCTGTCCTGCCACTCACTCATTGCTCGACATAGTCTCCACTGCGGAGGTCTTCTCTGGCACTTTCTCTCTTTATTTACACAGAACACGTCTTGGCTTGGCGGACGTCAACTCCTGGCTCTCAATCCCTGCTTTGACACCGACCTTCCGGAATTCTCCAATCCCTGACCTTGGCTAACGGCAACGACTACGGAACTTCTTTACCGGTACCGGCAAGTATTGCTAAAGCTAACACCACCTGGCCTGGCAACACCTAAAACACCACACTCCGGACACGCTCCTTTTGCTGAGGGTGCGTGTTCATTTACATCCCCACCTCAGTATAAGGGACAGGTCTGGTCTGCGGGCATCACTGGCATAACATTATGTCGAGCCATCAAGACGCAGACCAGACAGACATGGACTCTATGATGACGGCCATGTACCAACAAATCCAGGCCTTAACGGATCAAGTGGCTCTCCTCTCCCAACAGGTACAGGACCTTTCTCTTCAGGCAACACCTGCGGCTGCACCGCCGGCGCAGTCAGATCCGATATCCACTTCATCCCCATGTCCGAAGATTCCGGCCCCGAAGCCGTACGCAGGGGATCCACACGCCTGTCGTGGTTTTCTCAATCAATGCGAGATCCAGTTCGAGATGGCTCCGCAGCAGTATTCCACTGGTCGTAAAAAGGTGGCTTATGTATACAGCCTGTTCACAGGTAATGCACTGGCATCGGCCTCCCCAATCTGGGAACTGCGTCCCAATATTACCCGAGATTACGCAGCCTTTAGATGAGATTTTCGACAGGTCTTCGATACCCCCGCACGACAAGAGACTGTTTCTGATTCCCTGCTGCAGCTTTCACAGGGACGTCGGCCTGTGGCCCAATACGCCTTGGAGTTCAGGACCATAGCAGCTGAGATGCGATGGGATCAGGAGGCCTTAGTCTCTGTCTTCTGGAGAGGCTTATCAGACTCTGTGAAGGACGAACTTGCTTCTCAACCCAGGCCAGGACTTCTGGAGGACCTTATCTCCCAAGCCATTCGTATGGATCAGCGTCTTCAGGTACGCCGCGCTCAGCGCCAGCAACCCTGGTCTATGCCTTTCCGTGCTCCTTTCTCCAGGTTCTCTACTACCCCGAGACCCGCCATCTCCCCGCAGCCCGTGCTGGAAGCCCCAGAGCCAATGCAACTCGGAGTCCAGCGCCCTCGGGTACACTTACGACAATTGCGCCCAACCGGAGAGTCGTGTTACCATTGCGGATCTTCTGAGCATCGGACCAATGACTGTCCACCGTCTCTGGGAAACGACCAAACCCAGTGAGTACAAAGGGGCTCTCCCTGGGTGCTAAATCTTCTTGTCCCCTTTCCAGAAGGGAACTCCCTAAAAAATTGATCATTTCTCGATTCCGGCGCAGGAGGGAACTTCGTGGACCAGACATTCTCTGAACAGAATCAGATCCCACTCTCTAAGAAGAAGTTCCCTATTGCCTTGGTCGGGATTGATAATCGGCCGCTCACCCCGGCATATATCTCCTTGGAGACCGGTCCCATCACCCTTTCTTCTCACTCCCACAAGGAGACCTTGGACTTTGACGTGATTCATGCTCCTGGTACACCGGTCACCCTTGGCCTGCCCTGGTTGCAGAAGCACAATCCACATATCGATTGGGTATCTCCTAACCCCATTGTCTGGAAGTGAAGGTCAGAGGAATCTTCTTCATCTACGGTACGTTCGCCTCAATTATTAGCTAACACATCCAATCCTAAGAGAGATTTACCCTCCCCATACGCGGATTTTTGGGATGTTTTAGCAAATCGCAATCTGAGCTCCTACCCCTTCATCGTCCATACGACTGTCAGATTGACCTGGTACCTGGATACACCTTGCCCAAGTCCAAATCCTACCCCCTCTCTTTACCCGAGACAGAAGCCATGGATGAATATATTCGAGAGAACTTGAAGCGGGGTTTTATACGTCATTCCAATTCTCCCATGGGGGCTGGATTCTTCTTCGTCAAGAAGAAGAATGGGACTCTCAGACTGTGTATAGATTACCAGGGCCTGAACCACATTACGGTGAAGAATCGTTATCCACTTCCACTCATCTCTGAGCTGTTTGATAGACTTCAAGGGGCCAACCTCTTTACCAAGCTTGACCTACGTGGGGCGTACAATCTCATTCGCATCCGGGAGGGCGACGAATGGAAAACTAATGTCTTTCACACTTCTCTTCTCAAGCCGTTCATCTCCAGTTCCCTCTTTCTGGACCACACTCTTAAACCAGACCCAGTGATCATACAGGGCAACGAAGAGTACGAGGTCCAAGCTTTACTAGATTCCCGTCTTTCGAGAGGTAAGGTCCACTTCTTGGTCCATTGGAAGGGTTTTGGTTCTGAAAACTGCTTTCAACACCCGTAGCGGGCACTACGATATCTTGTGATGCCCTTCGGTTTATGCAATGCACCAGCGTTTTTTCAGGACTTTATCATGACATCTTTCGGGATGTCCTTAATCGTTTTGTAATCGTCTATCTGGATGACATCCTTATTTTTTTCCAAGAACCTACAGGACCATATCATCCATACGAAGTATGTGCTCTCTCGTCTCCGAGAAAACCGGTTGTTAACGGCAACGACTACAGAACTTCTTTACCGGTACCGGCAAGTATTGCTAAAGCTAACACCACCTGGCCTGGCAACGCCTAAAACACCACACTCCGGACATGCTCCTTTTGCTGCGGGTGCGTGTTCATTTACGTCCCCACCTCAGTATAAGGGATGGGTCTGGTCTGCGGGCAGCACCGGTGTAACAGTGTCTGGGAGTCTGACCTCGGGGCTTCCACTAGGTGTTCTAGGGTTTGGGATACTCATCGATGTTCATCGGCAGGCTGCCAGGTAGTAATTTGCCATCTAAACTGCTAGTCTGGTGCTGACCGGCTTTCCGTCCATGACCCAGTCTCAGACCTCCGGCATACATTAGAGCAAGAATTGCTCATTCACGATTAGGTCCAGGAGTTAATTGAAGGAAGGTGCCTCGCATCGGTCCCCCTAGTGATTCATGTGGGAAGGCCGAGACACAAACACGACAAGGTTGTCTTGATTAGCCCGCTACAGAAACCAGAATTGGGTCTGATAGGTCTTCGGCGTAATTGCGTAGTGGGCAAGAAGGATCAGTTTGACCATTTAAAAAATAAATAAATACTACATAGAAGCCTTGATACATCAAACTCTGTTAAAACGGGTCAAAAGTGCAATCAGTAAAACATTTTTACCAATTTTTATGACTGCAATTTTATAACTGAAGTCATTATGATTGAGATAATAATTTGCTGCTCTCCTAATCCCAGGGGAGCGAAGGGGGATGCCATATAAAAAAGAAAAGATTACATACAGTAGTGCAATAGGATATACACAGTGAGTGAAAAAACAAAAAAAAGGGCTTAAAAATGACTACTCACAATGGAGCAGAAATATAGAGCCGTATACCAGCCAGTACTCATAATGTCTCTGGATGGTGCAGGTACAGTAGATAGTCTCAGCGGTCTTAGACAAAGAGAAAGCAGACCATAGTGTAGGTCACAAAAGATTTATATCACATAAAAAGTCACAAGTGGAGGCTTACAAGATTGAGAAGGAAAACAGGCAGGGTAGCAGTATGCACAAGTAGTCTGGTGAGTTGCGATTCATACTGCTATATTACACAAGCGCTCCTCAAATGAAAACTAAGCAGCCAATGTGGACCTGACTTACTACAATCTAGGTTCCTAAGAACCAGGAGCCTGTCAACGCTGGTGGCATTGAGGGAACCAGGGCCAGAGGTGCCAAATTGCCCATACCCCTTGGTTCATTCAGATTTCAAGGTAACCCTGTTGTGTCTACCTGCTTGTCTCTGATTGACAGTGGAGCAATTTCTCACAATTTGGATTGGGCTATAGTATTTTTGAAGTGAAACTTCTTTAGTGGCATCTAGTCCTGATGGGACAAAACTGGATAGATGGGAGACGAAATGTGAAACGGAAGTGACGTCACGTAATGGACGCCGCTCCCCTCAAACGTCCCCTGTCACATGCGGCGGCGGCGGCGATAGCCGCCGGCGCCGCTCCTAATGGCCGCCACACCCACCCACCCCACACGGCTGCTGACATATGCGGTGGCGAGAGCCGCCGCTCCTAACGGCCGCTGTTCCCCGCCCGCTGCCATGCCGCGCATGCGCAGTTGTGATGGCGCCGCTGGGCATGGGTGACCTGGGCATTTACTGGGTATCCCATTAACCTAGGGGCCCTTTGACTGTTTCAGACACCTCCCATCCCTACGCCCCATTTACCTTTCGGGGCTGTGCAGAAGCAGGAACTCCTAGTGGGGAGTTGTGCAAGCATATTCAAGGGGATATATTACCGAGACAATGTGTCTATATGCACACAGGCACCCGACCTGATTCCTGGATGCATTTTTAGGAGAACCAGCTACTCTGGCCCTGACTACATACAGTACAGTAGACACAATCTGACATCACTTTCTCCGCAAACCCACCCTGAAACTCATGCCACAGCTATCCCTGCTTGCTGGCATCACAAAAATGATTTATTGTCGCATAATTACAGGTAATGCTTTTACAACAGTTTGGTCCAAGAGCTGACACTCCTGAACCCCAAAACATGGATCAGAGGTAACCAAATGGTCTTAATCTTTTTTAGTGAGCCTTGCCACCTTTTCACCGTCACATTAACGCATTAATTCCGGCATTGCTATTGCATTTCTAATATTTCTACCATAGGATTCTGTAATATCTATAATTACAGTAACCCATGATAGAAAGTACATTAACCCTTTTGATGCCTGTGGCTACCAAAGTATACCACAGGCTTCAAAAAGTTAATAAAATGTAATCACACTACCTACCCTCGTTGGCTAATGTAGTACAATGCAATACATGCATTGCCATGCAATTATTTACTAACCGCTAAAGTAATTAAGAGGTTAAACTCTACCACAACCCCTCAGGGGACCTAACCACCCCATCTTCGCCTCTTGACTAGTGGCCAATAGCCCTATTAGCCAAATGTGGCCAAAAGGGTTTTTGGCCATTAAAAAGACAAAAATATATATATTAAAAAAACAATAAATTACACATATTAATTAAAAAAATACATGTAATCATAAAGCTTATTATTGTCACTCTGGCTAATTGAAGCTTCTCAACGTGGACCTAAAAAGCAACATTAGCAATCAATGGTGACCTGTAAAACAAACTTGTTTACTTACCCCACCTGGGATTAGATCATCATTATTTTCAGGGTTGAAGATTCCCGGAACATAATCCAATAGAGGGTCGATGCCCAAACATAAAAAAAAACATAAATCCAATCCAAGTCCCGATAGTAACCATAAAAAAAACCTAAAAATATAAACAAATAATCCAGGAATTCTTGGCGACACAGCAACACCTATTTAATTAAAGTCTCAAATGTTATATATATTTCCCCTAAACCTCTCTCCAAATAACATATAGAGAGACACCTGGACTCATAAAGGAGCACACCTTCAATACCTTGGAGATAAGTAAAGTATATTTAAATGACTCACATCCCACAATTTCTAAAAGGATTTTCATAAAAGCTATTGTGATGGAGCGGCATGTAAGCGAGGTGAGATACGAGTCCACACATGCATTTTTGGGTAAACCATAATAATGAGTGGTTTCATTCTCCACAAAAACAACTAAAACATTGCGGCTACTGCCCCTTTAAGGCAAAACAAACCATAAAAGAAACACCTATTCCCTTTAGGAAACTATCTGTACTCTCTGGCCCTTTCTAACGTGGCCACCAGCTAAGCATGTTACCAACCCCAAAACATATAATGACAATTGTACCAAGACCAGGGAAAAATATAGAAATCTGTTTGTTCTGGTATGGCGTCTTTGATTTCTCCAGGCACTTAAGATGCAGGCGGTGAAGTCCTGCTGCAACCAGTAAGTCTTTTGCCCTATTTCTTTACAGGCTTCTCTACTGTGTGGGACTTTGGGTTCCCCACTGTTGCCAGGCAAAACCCTCTGGTCAACAAGCCTGGATCCCTGCAGGCGGGAGCTCTGTTATCTGTGTTCCTCAACCGACTTCAACAGGGAAAACTGAAAAGCAGCTACCTCCTGCCTTTTATGCCTATTCAATCAGGAGTTTTACATATTACCTGCAGGAAACACGACACATAGTTCAGTCTCCTGACCCGTACAGTCTCCTCTCGTACAGCTATATAGAGAATAAACAGGCACGCACAGGTCTTAAAAAGTTTTTTAAAAAAGTTTAATGTAAAAAAATAAATTAAAAATTGATTATTTGGTTCCATCAAGAACCTTTTTCACGTATGCCAACAAACAAAATGGTAATACATTCCATCGTTATTTTGTATTCAGAAATATTTGCATATTTTTTTACTTTGTATATTATGTTTTATTTACCTTTTTTACAACAAAATAACTGATATAATTTGCCATAAATGTAACTGTGTTCTTAGTAAAAAAAAAAATTGTTATTGATATATCAGCTTTTAAATATTTAATTCCCCTGGTTATTATTGTAAAAAACATAATATATTCTCAATCGTATTGATAATCTTGGCACGTTTAAAATGCCTTAGGCAGAATTACATTTTCCTTGTATTTCATGCTCATTTTAGCCACTCATAAGACTGCTCTCATTACATTTTATTACATTATTTTTATTACATTTGATTATTAGCAGAAATTATTAGATGTTTGTTTTGCTTCTTAAAAAAGTCATAGAATTTTCATTATAAATCTGACAACTCTGTGCCTTTATAAAGCCATGAATGCTAGATACAATCTACCCTTGATTTTGCAATAGTGTCATTGTCTTCAGAATTTTATTATTAAACTCTACTCAATTTACAATGTTCAGAGATGTCCCTCAGTAATTAGCATTTCAATGACTTGTCTTTGCACTTTATGAGCTGCTTCGAGTAAAATATTTATTTCTGTACCCACTTTTATTGACAGTATATTAGAGTATAATTGCTGGCGCTGTTCTTGAGAGGTGTAGATTTGTTACAGGCTATGGTATTTTTTTAATGAGAGATTTCTTTATGATATAAAATCCTTCCATCCTATAACTTTTGACATTGAATTCCCTACAAACATGTTGCTAAGTAGTGCTATAGTCAAATGTATCTGTCTTTTACTTTATACTGGATGAATATATACAAATACGATCAACAAAATTATTATTTTATAAGAGCTCTCTCTCACATACTTTGCTTGTTGAACTATTCGGTTTTGTCCTTACCTGTGTTTAAATATCCAGTAGAAACCAAAATGGGAAGAGAGGGTAATGCTGCCCTATTGTTATTTTAAGGCAGGCCTGCACAAATCCAGACCTCGAGGGCCGCAAACAGGCCAGGTTTTCAGGATATCCCTACTTCAGCACAGCTGGCTCAATTAGTGGCTCAGTCATTCTGAAAACCTGGCCTGTTTGTGACCCTCGAGGACTGGAGTTGTGCTAGCCTGTTTTAAGGTTTTAAATAATTTCCAATTGGTTGTAATTTTTGAAAAGTGATAATTATAAGTATGGATATCCAATTAGTTAAGCACTCCAAAAAGGTACCGGGATCCCACAGCAGTCTTTGCTCTTCCCTGACTCCCTATAAGAGCCAGGGGTATGGTCTCACTCCTAACTCTCCAAGGGGAGAAGGCAGTAAGTGCACAGCCAATCTGCACTTCTGGGTGAGAACCTGTCTCTCTCAAGGGTAGACAACTGATTAACTTTGGTAGTGCAGCCTCTTAAGTACAAGAAAAGCAGGAACCAGGTCTGAGTCCCTGATTGGACACACAGACCTAGTGGTACCGCCTCCCCTGTGTCTCACTGAAGCTGCTGGGGCTAGGGAAACCCCGGGATTAGTCCTGGCAGGCCCGCTCATACCAGGGCTTACTGCCAGGAGAAGGGCAGACTGGTAGCAATTAGAGACAGTAATAAACTGAATAATGCCTCCTCCTTTGATGAATTTTAGTGTGCGGATTTGATTTAGGTAATACAAGCAGCGAAATTACATACATCCAATTTAGTCAGGTTTGACCATCACTATTTTGACCTGTTGGTGCTGCTAAAATACTATTGGGATACCCTCAAGGTCTGGAGAATAGTTTCAATGTCTAGACAAGGAGTGGCTATGTGGGAGGATCTCCTAATTGTACCCTGCAGCCAAATCCAGTTGCAGTTGGGGTGCTCAGATTTTGGTCACCTACCAACTGTCACCCTATGTACCTAACATAGATAACCCAAGTTGTGATCTTCTGTCTATGAATGGTCAGTCAGTGGAGACAAATGTGCGCACAGACAGCATAGGCTTTACACCCAGCTTTCCTAGTCATTTTCTCGAAAAGATCAAGGAACCCATCACCACTGAATTTTGCACAATCGTGGAGGGAGTCGTACATACTTGAGAGTCACGTTCACCTTTCAAACTCCATATCTGTCTTTATGCATGGGTTCTAAGCCCTGCAAACCTCTCACATTCCCCCTGTCCCCAGCCTCAGCAAGCAAGTGAGCATTCTCATGATGTGCTTCTATTGCATGCTGAGTAAGTGATTGTATACTGTCATGATCTATTCAACAAAGCTCCTTGCCATCATAAGCCACTAGGACTCAGTATTGAGATGGATTTTTCCAACTTATGTGTTGCAGGAGTCTCGATAGAGGAACCTGTAATACAACTTGGTTCCCTGCCAACTGGCAAATTAGGATGGAGAGTATTCCACAGTGCTCTAAGCATAGTTCTTTCCACACTTAATGTTCTGTCCAGTCACATGCCCCTTGTGCAGCACCAGGAAGTCCATATTTCAAACCATTTTTTCCTGCTCCAGACTTCATCCCCTCTTCTCACTCTTGAGGCACCTCCTTAGGCAGTTTTGTAACAGAATGACAAAGGTATGGACCTCCTTGTTAGCTTGTCTCTTTATAGCTCCAGGAAGCAGTAGTTGACTGAACAAGTTTTCTTTGCCTGTGAGACTTTGTTCCTGGCACTGACAAATTCTACACAGGGGTCTGTTTATTTCAGGAAGGATGTACTGATATGAATGATGTTGACCCTCCCTTCTTTGGTCATAGAGATTCAGGTCTGAGAAAAAAATCTTTATTTATACCTAGTGTTTCTAGAGGAGCATTTATCTCAACTTTTGAGAAATTGGTCAATAGAGACCTTCATATTGAAGCAGAAGGATACTCTCTCACATTCTAGTACAGACAATTTGACATCACAAGAAAAACTAGATCTCAAAATTCTTTAAGACAATAAATCAATAGTAATCAAAAATGCCGACAAGGGAGGTGCCATCATCATCCAATCAGAATCTAGATACAAAGCTGAAGCATTAAGACTGTTAGGAGATGAGATCTTTTACAGCAGACTAAAATACATCATACCAAGGCTTTCCTTTTGCACGTGAAAATCGTTTGGAGTTGGGTAAAACTCTATATGTACTTCATCCTAAGGAATATCCATTTTTACATTATACATGTCCTATCATACCTGTGTTCGACCATCTCCCAAAGATCCATAAGTCGCTCGACAGCCGTCCTGGCCAGCCCATCGTGTCGAGCATTGGATCTTTAGGAGATGGTCTGTCATGATATGTCGATGGATATTTAACACCTTTGGTCTTTGGGTTACCTTCTTTTATACGGGATACAACAGATCTATTAATTGCTATGGAGGACATTGTTTAGAAAAAGAGTTACCAGTGGGTCACTATGGACGTCACATTTTTATACACTAATATAGAACACTGTTACAGTATCACAGCTATAGAATATTTTTTACAATTTTCACAAATATCCACTTCACAATGCACTTTTCTCACTGATTCCGTATTATTTCTACTTACTCAGAATTATTCTTTTTGATTCACTATTTTAGTTACAGTAAATGGGCAATGCAATGGGGACTTCATTTGCCCCTTCGTATGCAAACCTTTTTATGGGCTTTTGGGAGCACATTTACATTTATGGTAACACAAATAATTTTCGGCATCATATTATTTTCTATAAACGTTTCATTGACGATCTGATTTTCATTTTGGATGGGGATACTATTACACTGAACACTTTCATTCACACTCTAAATGATAATGATATCGTGATATTGATCAATGATATTCAATACTAATATAAATCACATGGACTATTTAGATGTTATGTTCTTTGTTGATATGAACAATTTCATGCAGACTAATATTTTTAGAAAACCACATTCCAGGAACTCATTCCTCAGTGCTAAAAGCAGTCATCCAAAATCCCTTGTTCGCGGCATTCTCTAAAGGACAATTTCTCAGTTACATCAGATTATTTTCTGAAGAGACTACTTTTCTTGAACATTCTCAAGAATAAAGTAATAGATTCAAACTAAGAGGTTATCCCAAGGATGATATACAATCAGCATTTGAACAAGCTAGGTTCACTGGAGAGATTTACTTTGTTATAAAACTTCCAAAAAAGACAATAAACAGGATTTTCAGAACCCTTTATTCATAACACAATTTAATAAACAGGCGAATCAAATCCATACTATCATAAAAAAGCATTGGGATAAATAAAAAGTAGATGCAGATCTTAGACCTATTCTACAAGAAGGACAAAGAATAGTCTTTAAGAAAGCTAACACGATTGCATATACAATATCTCCAAGTTTATTTCAGTCTACTTGTGAGACTAGAACACAAAACCACAGCAAGCTCTTTTTGGGAACCCCTGAGCCCCCACAAAATATATGTATGTATTTAAGTGTCAAAATGGAGTGCTATTGAGCGTGGCATATGTATACAACAGATGACAGAGAAGCCCAATGCTACATCCAACATGACAGAAATACACAGTAAAATACTTATATATTCTCTTGAAAAAGGGTCATTTAGTTTAACCCTTTGACTAAACCGTTGTAAGCTTGTGAGCCACGACAAGGCAGACACCCGTTCGCAAGTACTAACACTACCAGATAAAATACTAATATACCTCTATTAGGATTTAAATTCTCATTTACCTCTATTAGGAGGGAGAAAGACCACATTGGATCTATATCCAGTAGAATGAATGTATATATATATATATATATATATATATATATATATATATGCAAATATAGCTGTATGCTCATCTGCATGTCTTAGGCAGGTCTGCAACCCCGCCTTTCCCCATTATCACCCAGCATACAGCACTTCCACTGCAGCAAGGGATTATGGGAAATGACATGCAAATGAGCACACAGTGTCACTTTTTGCCTCAATAACCATTTTTAACATGGTTCCCTATAGGCTTAAGCTTGCTGCATGGTCACAGCTTTGAGCACAGCCAGGGTTAAGGTGCATACCCAGAAAACCACCCACAGACAGCTGTTTCGAGCCTATAGGGAACCATGTTAAAAATGGTTATTGAGGCAAAAAGTGACACTGTGTGCTCATTTGCATGTCATTTCCCAGAATCCCTTGCTGCAGTGGAAGTGCTGTATGCTGGGTGATAATGGGGAAAGGCGGGGTTGCAGACCTGCCTAAGACATGCAGATGAGCATACAGCTATATTTGCATATTTGCTTTCCTGTGGAGGGTTTTTGTCACTTTTTTTACTCACCATAACTTAACTCAGTAGTATATATATATATATATATATATATATATATATATATATATATATATATATATATATATATATATATATATATATATATATATATATATAATATTATTCTCCTCCCCAGGTACGCATTGATTCATTTGTCCAATTTTTTTTTTTTTATATTTTGTTAAAATGTGTCTTTGTTTGATATATTATTTTGATGTTTATGATTAACATAGATTTAGGTTTATTATTACATTATATCAATCTGTTCTCCTTAATATTGACATACTGTAAGAATTTCACTATACTTTTCAATATATTTCTCAATATATTTAATTATTTATTAATTTATTGCAATATAGTACTGTTAGGTTTAAACGTTGTTTAAATAATTGATTTCTTTTTTAATTCTTTATAAAATTGGTTTTAGCAATTTGTATGTGTACAGGTTTTTTGTCTAATTGTTGGTTTATACTATCGTTTTTTTTATTTTTCACTGCTATTTCATTATTAGTGGTTTCCTTCATGAGGTATCAAGTTTATATATGCAAATGTTCTGTTCCTGATTATACAAAGTTTTTCTGCACAGTGTGTGTCTTGAGGTATACTCCCTGGTATTTACATATCATCACCTGGCTAGTGTCTAATTATTCACCGGATTGGTCCGATCGGGATTGATTTCAAGGGAAGTGCTATGTCAAGGAACACACTGTGATCACTTGTTACTCTTTGATAAAGCACCCTGCGTGTCAAACGTGTAAGAGTATTTGTGCCAGTAATTTCTTGCTTGTTTTTTAACAATAAATAATTTTTTTGGTCATTATGTCCCAGTACCTCTTTTTTGAATGAGTGGTGCACTGGCATTTATTCCTTCATCCGGAATTCCTTCCACTTTACAGTGGCGACAACCTTTATTCTAACTCGGCTAGCTCCGCGAATTTCAGATTATCCCGGTTATGTGCAGTTTTGTGTCGTTGTCGCCCGGAGTGAATTGAGTTATTTTCGCGCCCGTGATTTAAGCATTTTATTCTCGCTGTCTGCAATACTGCAATGCTGTGTAAAAACTCATGGGGGCGTTTGCGAGCTGTTGTCTTTGAAGTCTAATACCTTCGTGGTTCAACCTACAGTACGTCAGTACACAGTCTATGCGTGCGCACGCAGTAATAGTAAAATTGCATATTTAAAGACATGCATTTGCAGTGCTGTGCTGCTGTATGGTACTGTACTGTACTGTATGTCTCATTTGAAAATTGTTGAAATGCATAGGCATGTACAGTACTGTAGCAGTGTAAAGGGAACCCTCGCTACTGACATTGTTTGAGTAGCCCTTTTGGCAATATTGTATCTCCTTTCACATGTCAGTGCTACACACTGTATCAAACATTTAGAACATCAAACATTTCTGTTCTAGGGCACATCTAGGTGCCCTAGAACAGAAGTTCCCACGCCAATTGGCCGCGAACTTGACCGAGGCCCTAGTTCCCACGCCAATTGCGCGATCATTGCTCTTTTTTGACAATGTTGCCGATCTTGTGGCTTTGCGGTCTGGCAGTAAAAAAACACACAACAACATCTCCTTTATTTATGTACAGTACAGCAGGTCAAAACATGTACAGTACAGTAGAGAACAATACAGTCCAGCACAACAGTATGGTCTTACTGTACCTGTGATTACCAAAAAACTTTTTATGGTAATTTTTTTTCTTTTTCCTTTCTCCACAAGCCTGCAAAAACAATCTCACTGTATAACAATATTCAATCTGTGGAATGTGAATAAATATTAATCAATAATATATACTGTAATGTACTGTATAATATACTGTATATTGTATATATACTGTATATATATATATATATAGAAATATTATTTTTCCGTCTGTACAGTATCTTGTTCCTCATTCTGTGAACAGTACAGTACTTCATTGAGAGAGGAGAGGTTTTGTGTAGAGTATACGTCGCGCTTTGCTCATTTTCTGCAGTTACTGTAGTCATTGTGTTTTTAATCTGTCCCTAGCCAAGCGTCAATCGTTTGACTGCGCCTGCATGTACTCTAATCCTTTTAGAGATGGGAGCTTGCTGCTTAATGTGCATGAGTCACCCACCCAACCCCCTCTCTCCACAGAGTCGTTAATGTTCTGAATATTGCCATTGTGTTCTTAATCTGTCCATAGCCGAGCTACAAAGTCTCAGTGCGCCTGCGTGTAATCCCACCACCCCCCCCCCCCAACCCTTAGAGGCTTTAAAAGTAGAGTAAAAAAAACATTAACTGATTCATGTTTTTTTTTCATTCATTCTTATACTGTCGAGGGGGGGGGGTGTGGTTGTTGTCAATGATTACGATAACCAGGAATGTGAATAAATATTTATTGAATTTTATCAGGGGAAAAAAATACAAAGATAAAAATAATCATGAATAATACATACTGCAGCCTTTATTAAATTCTTCTGACAGATTGAAATCGGAGAAACATTTACAAAACATTTGTAAAACATGGAGATACATGAAAAATGGACATTTATATGAATATTAATTAATAATACATACTGTAATGTACTGTATAATACAGTATATATATATATATAGAAATATTATTTTTTCCGTCTGTACAGTATCTTGTTCCTCATTCTGTGAACAGTACAGTACTTCATTGAGAGAGGAGAGGTTTTGTGTAGAGTATACGTGGTGCTTTGCATATACATTTTGCAGGCACAGGTCCCTGCCTGTCCGGTGGAGCTAACAATCTACTGTTTGTTTTTGGTGCCTGAGGCATAGGGAGTTAAAGTGACTTGCTTTTTATGTACCGTATTTGAGGGTTGTATTTGGGGGTTTATTGATCAAATTATTATGATTATGATGAACTGCCTTTTGAAATTACAGTACTGTACTCTACGGAATCAGTTATTTCTTTGAACTGCAGCACAACTAATCCTTCAGCCCTTGCTGCTTAATGCGCATGAGTCACCCACCCAACCCCCTCTCTCTACAGAGTCGTTAATGTTCTAAATATTGCCATTGTGTTCTTAATCTGTCCATAGCCGAGCTAAAAATCCTCAGTGCGCCTGCGTGTAATTACACCACCCCCCCCCCCCCAACCCTTAGAGGCTTTGTTTACGGTAACGCTTTGGAAAATCCCTTCTCGATTTTGAAATGTAAATCCGATTTGCACAGCATTGTGAGAATTGAGAGTAAAAAAACCATTAACTGATTCATGTTGTTTTGTCATTCATTCTTATTCATTGTTGTACTGTAGGGGTGGGAGGGGGTGTTTGTGGTTGTTGTCAATGATTATGATTAGCAGGAAAGTGAATAAATATTTATTTTATTTTATCATGAACCAAAAAATACAAATATAAAAATAATCATGAATAATACATAATGCAGTCTTTATGAAGTTCTTTTGGCAGATTGAAATTAGATAAACATTTAGAAAACATTTGTAAAACATGGGGAAACATGAATAATGCACATTTATAAGAATATTATTTAATAATATATATTGTAATGTATAATATATATATATACTGTATACAGTATAGTAATATTATTTTTTCCGTCTTTATCTTGTTCCTCATTCTGTCTACAGTACAGTAGTTCATAAAGAGAGAAGAGGTTTTGTGTACATCATTGTGTACCGCATTTTACTGTACAAAGAGATTTGACTGGACACCAAACCCCACCTCCCCCCAGGCCACCCTTTTTTCCTGAAATGACAAGAAAACAAAACATTAGTGCAGTTACTGTATGTGCGTACTGTATTATGGCATTGTGTGATGTGTAGTACTACTGTAGATGGTTGGTGCTGCTTTCTCTGGAAAGACAAAAATTGAGCAGTTACTAGGCAGTTACTGTAGTACTGTCAAACTAGTCTACTGTATACTGGAACTACTGTATACTCTGACTACTGTTAAATTCTATGTACTAGAACCTAATGGCTGGTGCTGCTCTCTCTGTAAAGAAAAAACTGTAACTACTGTATACTCTGACTATCTGGAAAGAAAAAATCTGTGCCATACTTACCTGTATCATACTGTACTTACAATACTACAGCACAGTACTACTTTCCTGATGCTTGCCCATTACGCGCGATGACAATGGGCAACACAGTGGAAATATGGTCTATATATTTATTGCAGCGTTCCACGGTGAGTACATCGTTCCAAAAACTCATTATGCCTTTCAACAACTCGTCCTTTTTCGAGGGTTTCGCCACTTTCCGAATATGGTCCTTCAGCTGATGCCAGACCATTTCGATTGGATTGAAGTCTGGCGATCTGTCATTGGAAAAAAAGGACAATTAGTTTAAGAGATACAGTACAGTACACAGTGAAAACAGTGGGGGAAAAATGAGACACAGTTACCACACTTACTCCGCTGGCGTCTTCACCCAGTTGATACCACGCTCAAGGATATGCGCTGTTGACGCGGTGTGCTTCGGATCGTTGTCCTGGTAGAAGCAGTGACCATTGGGGAACTCGCGTGTGATGTATTGCACTATGTCAGGGACAATGTTGTCTTGGAAGAAAGCTTTATTCATGATTCCTATAGCAAGAAAAGAAAAGTGCTCAAAAAAATGCACAATAGTACAGTACAGTGCATACAGTAAGGCAACACTAGTAAAGTACAGTGCATGAGGCTACATTATATTTGATATATTTTACCTTCAAAGATGACAATGCATCCTGGTCCACGCCTAGAGATGGCACCCCACACATGCAGCTTCACGGGGTGTTTTGGCCGCGGCTTCAAAGATATGCGGCCTTTTTTGTGGAATGCAAAGCTTGCAAATCTCTCCAGCGACACAGTAGACTCATCAGTGAATATGCAATCCTGGAAAGTCTCCCCACTGTCGATCCATGCCTGGGCCTGGACCACTCTTTTTATTTTGTTTGCGTCCCGTATCATGGGGTACGCTCTGTAATGACAAGGAATAAAAAAATTTAGCGGCACAGTACAGTACAGTTTACTAAACAACACTTTTACCTCCTGTACTGTCCAGTACTAACCTCACACGTCCATATTTCCATCCAATGCTGCGTCTCATCTTCTTTATACTGCTCTCGGATACAGTCAGATTGGGCTTTTCCTGCAGAGTGTTTTTAACCCTTAATGCACTAATCTCATCATTCTCCTCACTTATTTTGTCCACCAGAAGTGTTGTCTCCCTACAATGTAAAGAAAATATATTGTTTTATTAATACAATAACACACGGAGCACGTCGCTGCACCAGACGTACAAACACAAGCACACAATCTACTTATCTACTTGGTGCAAGGGAGAAAATTCATACAAAAAACAGACATATAGTCAGAAGACTATAAGCAGCCCCCTGTAGTTGCACTCAAAATAGATGACAAATCAGGTATGAACAGTACATTACAGTACGTACAGTTTTCTATATTTTTTTTGTTAAGTTTTATAAATATACTTACGCGTTAGTTACCCTTGGTGCCCTTTTGCGTTCTCTGTTTTTACCGTGTGCATGATAGCTCACGGTGGTTGCTGGCACAACGATTCCAGAAGTAGCTAACCAGTGTTGGATAGCAGAAATTCGTTGTCCGCTCATGTACATCTCGTTAATTCGCATGCCGAGATCCTTTGAAATCTTTTTAACATGCATTGCTGCGAGTAGAAATAAATACAAACACAAGAATGTGTATTCGATAAAATGGATGGTGTATTTATACGGTAATGACTCACATTAGAATTATAACTGCAAAAACTGGTGTCACTCTCGGCCATAGTCTGATTTTGGGAATAGTGTTTTTCTGTAGGTATATCAGGTGTATACCGTCGCATACAGTCTATGTTCCTGACCATCGCTTAGGCTCCTGGAGGATCAGAGGCTGCTTATGGAGTAACCTTCTCCTTCAGCAATAGGGGCCAAGCTTACGGGGTTAATGTACTCACATTTCCGCTGGGATTCCTACCCGGTACCTTAGCGTGGGGTTGCCAGACTCGGTGGTCATGCTGCAGCTGGATTTCTCTTTGCTCTCAGGGTTTCTTCCGTCAATGTGACTGGGCCTTCCTGAGCATAACGACGCAACAACTGGGAACTGAAAACAGAGTCATAAAGGTGAGTTAAACTTTCATTATTTTTTTTGCTGTTTTTGACCAGCCAATCGTTCCGAGGCTCTGATCGGTGGATCCTCAGTCTCTTGGTTATGGGACCTGGGGATGTCCGAGTTTCACGTTGAAGGGGGGGACAGGCCATCCGCCTTGGCTAGGCGGGTCATCTCTGCGGGGTGTCTAATGACGTGGAACTTTCCGTTCCTGTTCACCATTAGTTTAAATGGAAATCCCCATTTATATTTGATGCCATTCTCTCTCAACATCGTGGTCAGCTGCTTCAGCTCTCGCCACCTGTTGACTGTGACTTTTGCCAGGTCGTTGTAAACCTGTAGATGGTCATCTTGAAACGTGAGAGGTTCCTTCGTCCTGCAGGCCACCATTAATTTTTCTTTGACTGTATATCTATGGAGGCGAACTATGACGTCTCTAGTTCTGTTTGGGTCGTCTGATCTCGGTCCAAGGGCTCGGTGGGCTCTGTCCATTTTTAGATCCTTGGTATCTAGGTCGTCACACAGTGAGGAAAAGAAATCTAGAAGGTAGGATTGCAGCTGGTCAGGAAGGACAGATTCAGGTATCCCACGTATCCTGATATTCTGCCGCCTGTCATGGTTTTCTTGGTCCACCAGGCTATCTTTTAAGCTGCTGACCTCCAGACCCAGTCTAAATATTTCATCTTCCGCTGCCGTCTGCGCCTGCAGGGTCTCCTCCATTTTAGTTTCCAGGGCGGAGGTGCGTTCTGTTAGACCTGTTATGTCTTGCCTAAACTCCGTTACGGCTGCTTTCAGGTCATTTTGGATTGAAACATGTAGCTTATCCAGCATGGATGTCATCAGCTCCTGCATGTATTCCCTGGTGAGGGTTGCTTCAGGGCTCTGTGTTACCTCTCCATGGTCCCGATCTGAGGCCTGCTGTTTTGAGCCGCATGCGCTCGTTGTTCCGGCGCCTTCTTGGATTTTCTATGCTCTTTTACGAGGGGAAACAAAAACTTTGTTACCCCTTGAGCGGGCTGTGCTTTTTGTTTACTCGTCATGCCTTCTTGTTTGGTCAGTCAGAGTCAACACTTTTGGGGCCGAAAATTGGGGGGGCAAGCGCTTTTAGATAAGGTTATTCACGAGGGTTGGTGGAGCTCTCCTCTCACACGACCATCCTCGCTGACGTCCTGGACACGCCCTGCTCTATCTGGTTTATTGTTGCATTTCAAATGTTATGGTCTTCCTCTGTCAATTTTGGGAGTTTGCAATCTCTAAAATAATCCTCAATCTGGGTCAGATCTGGGATTTTAGCATTTGGAGCTGAGTTATCTAGGTCATAAAGGTCCGTATTGAGATTAGCAAATTCCTCTGCTATGTTAGCGGGGTTGCAAGTCACATCTCTTCCTTTCATTCTAATAGCGAGAACCAAAATTCTTGACCTGATCCCTCTGAATTTATTTTCCAGTAAACGGTCCGCCTTATCTCCCTTATCTTACTTAATCTGTTTAGTCCACTTAAGGGCGTTCTCTATATCTTCTAGTTGCAACCTCTTAAATTCTCCTCTTGCCTGACTCAGAATTTTATAATTTTTCCTGGACAGGTTTTTTTTACAGTATGTGAATATTCTGTGTGATGCTATTGAGATGATTTGTCCTCTGACTGTGGCCTTATGGGCCTCCCATAAAGTCGCTGTTGATTCTACAGACCCATTATTAATATAAAATTATATGAAAACAAAAAAGATGATAGTAACCAGCCACTCATCCCAATTTTGCGGCCTGTCGGGCATATGGCCCTACTGGGGGCAACCTGACGTCGGGCATACAGGGCTTCTACCCACCTCACGCAACCAACCTTCTTCTATTCTCACTCCCCTGATCCCACCCTCACTGGAACTTGCTTAGAATATAAATATAAAGACGAAAGGGGAAGGGAAAAAGGAAAATACTCCTTAATAAACCCACCCATTCCTAACACCCGTGGGATCGGTAAACAAATCAAACCTTTCGTATTAGAATAAACTGATAGGGGTAGGCTTCACAGGCAGAAATATAAAAAAAGGTTTTATATATTATCATTAAATGTTCAGTATCTATAAGCATTACATTTCGAGCAAATATTGCTCTTGACCTTCAGTGAACTTCCTTCGTGTCCATAAACATAAACAATCCCTTTGTAGTCATTGGGCCAAGGCCCCCTCACCCATCGCCAGGGCCCTCAATCCGCTCGTACACTGGTTTCATCCACCAGTCAACAGACTGGCATCCAGGAAGTGGGCGAAGACTCCAAATCCCAGATGAAACAGTCCCTAGAGTAGATTACAAGGAATAAATGGGGAAACAGGGGGAAGAAGCAGAGGGGAAACAAACATAGCTATAGATCTGGTATAGACTTCTCAGGGTCGCCGTGGGTATCCAGATCGCCGGTTAGGGGAACAGTCGTGGTTCTGGTGAACAGCAGGGGAACTCGGCGGAACTCCCACAAGAACATATCCGATCTTAGCTCTTTCCTCTCCGGGCTACCGCCCTCTCAGTCAATCAACAGTCCTCTGTGTTCTCGTCCCGAGATCATTGCTGTTGACTCGGTCCCTTCCTGGGGGTCAGATTTTATGCTGATAGGAAGGATGCTGATTCCTAAAGGTACTGGAGCGAGATCTGCCTGCCTTCACGATTGACTATAAGGCGGAATGGGAAGGCCCATCAGTAGCGAATCCCCAATTCCTGGAGTACTGCCGTCACCAGTCGCAGCCCTCTTCGCCTATCTATTGTTAACCTGGATAGAAAAATGTATGGAGAAGGCTTGGCTCATGATCCGAAGCATACCACATCATCTGTAATACACGATGGAGGCAGTGTGATGGCATGGGCATGCAATGCTTACAATGGCACTGGGTCACTAGTGTTTATTGATGATGTGACAGAAGACAGAAGCAGCCGGATTAATTCTGAAGCGTATAGGGATATATTGTCTGCTCAGATTCAGCCATATTCAGCGAAGTTGATTGGACGGCGCTTCACTTTACAGATGGACAATGACCCAAAACATACTGTGAAAGAAACCCAGAGTTTTTTAAGGCAAAGAAGTGGAATATTCTGCAATGGCCGAGTAATTCACCTGATCTCAACCCGGTTGAGCACACATTTCACTTGCTGAAGACAAAACTTAAGGCAGAAAGACCCACAAACAAACAACAACAGAAGACAGCTGCAGTAAAGGGCTGGCAAAGCATCACAAAGGAGGAAACCCAGCGTTTGGTGATGTCCATGCGTTCCAGACTTCAAGCAGTCATTAAACAAAACACAAAACAGCGCACAACACTCATGGTGAAGAAAGAATGAACAATTTATATTAAAAACTAATTCAAATTTCTGCGTACATCAGATAAAGGTAAAACAGGCATGTAACTGTAACTATGACAGTTGTTACCACTCAGGTATCAGGACACAGTAGAAGGCTGCAGCGGATCACCCAATGTCAGGAATCTGCAGTCATAACAGGCTGTGCTTTCATCTGCTGGGCTCTTTAGAAGCGGAGGGTTCCCTTTAGGCTTCCACGTAATCCAGGTAGATAAGTCCCAAGCTCCGTTTAGGAGTAGCTGGTAGAGGGACAGTCTCACCGATCAGGGTCAGCTCTGCCTCCCACGCCAGCTTCACTTAACCAGCAAAGTGATAGAATACTAAGGGTACTAGTAGATCAATAAAAGTATAATTCCAACTAGTTTTGTAGCAACTATAAAGGCCACTTCACCCTGATGAAGTAGCGTGAGCTACGAAACGCGTAGGATTAGTTGATTTTATTGTCCAATTTTAGCCTTTGCTATTTGTGCTATACTGCCTGGTGGCTTATTGAACTGTTGGTTCTGCGACCTTCTATCCCCATTGATTGGGTGCACCGGGACTCTGGAACATACTGGACTTATTGCCCGATCAACGTGTACCACGAGGACACTGACGCATGTCGCCGTGACGTCATCTAGATGCGACCGGAAGTCCGCCGGGAACACGCTTGCTGACACTGCTGGGAGGAATTTACCTCCGAAAGAGACAGCTCCACCGGATCAACTCGATTTCTGCAGGATCGTGTACCGAGGACGTGTTGATGACCTCATGAATCTCCGTTGCTGCGATATCCAGGGTTGCTTGACGCCTGTTGCTGAGTGGTAACTCATTGTGCTTTTAGCACTCAATGCGCTTATTCTATCTACTTAATGTACTCCTAATACTTACCCTTTTATATGGAATAATAATATTTGATATACTTCACTATGCAGTTTGCGCTGTTTTTTTGTGTTTTCTGTCTGTAGTGCTGTCGGAGTGCTGAGCCACATGACCATTTAACAGCTGCAGCTGCCACTGTATTTACAGAGTCTGTATGTATTTACACCCTAAGGAACAAGGGTTGTAATTATCTTTTCACTAATTACACTATATCACTATATGTGGGTCGTGGTTAAATGGTTTATTAGCTGCGCACTATATTTCTTTATCCGCTTCTTATTGGTAACCTAGGGCCTCATGCAGTAAGCGCCAAAAAGGCTTTTATTGGCATTTTCCCGCCAAATTTGCATTTGCTATTCAGTAAGCACCGATAAGTGGCCAAAATCGGCATTTTTTCTTCCCGATAAGAATTTATCGGCAGGCGGCTGCCGATAACTCACTTATCGGCACTTTTCGCCACTTTTTCAAATCGTCTGTATTCTAGTAGCCCCGATCAGCTTATCGGTGCTGATCGGCACTCTAAAATTGAGATTTCTACGGCAATTTGTCCCGCCAACTAAAGTTGCAAGTTGGAGGGGAGAAGGATCGGCAAGGTTGCCGGGACGGCACTTAGAAAAAATAGCTCATCTCTACATCAATGGAGTCAATGGAGCAGGGACATATAACTTTATAGGAGTGTTTACGTTCTATTGCTCATAATAAAAATGTGCTTGGCATTACAGTGTCGATGTGATTCACTTCATCGTGTCACCGCTTACGTTTATTATTGGCAGAACATTGTACTTGTCTATGTTATGATGTTTTGCGTGTCACATTAGTCTTAATGTTATGATGTGTCAAGGGAAACTCCTATAGTAAACTCTTAAAGGAAGAGGTCACATAATATGAAACATGTTACTTAAGTGTGCTTCAATGTATTATATGATGTAACAGATTTCACACATCTAACAGATCCAGCGTATAGTAATGTTGGTATACATTATAGAATGCTTTGAATGTGTAACGCATGATCAAATGTAAATGTAGCAGGTTTTTTTCATGTTTACATGTAGTTTGCGACCTCCCTCTTTTTATGACGTCCGCATTTGGACACTAAATAACATTGCATGTTTACATTGTACACGATGCATTATAATCAGTTAATGCTAAGTTATACACAGATCTATAATAGTTACTAATTTTTAGATGATTGAAACATAATCAATAGCAAGTATCCTGATGGCATTAAATTATGCATATGCACATTAGAATTAGTTCATGTGAACATGTGAGAATAACATGCGAAATTATACATGTTGCAACGTAGTTTTTCAACGTCAATGTCATGGTTGTATCCTAATGAGATGACTGAGTGTTGCATTCAGAAGTGGTACATGCATTACACATTCCATAAATACTTGCGAATAAATGGTTGTACAAAGCTTAACGTTACACCATTGTCAAATAATATGATTGCCTGGTGAACACACATAAATAATCCGTTTAATTCGTACTGTATACCCGTTTGGAGTTAACAACTTGGATATGTTAATGTAACACCTTGCACTTCATCAAGTCACGTGACATCGTCATATAGGTATTTAAAGGAGGGCAATTACCTGCGCATTGACAGCTACAGACCTGAAGATGATACGATTGTTCATGAGACAGAGGAAGATTCTATTGGAGGAGAGGCTAGCTGACGGACAGGATGTCACAGGGCAAGGAATAATACATGTAATAATGTTAACACAAATTGTTTCATATTTGTGCACGATGGATTATAGGTGACTCAGGATACGGAATTAGGCCGTGGCTGTTGACCCCGGTGGCAAACCCTCAATCTGAAGCACAGGAGAGGTATAATGTTGCACATATCTACAAGATCCATCTTAGAGCGGACATTTGGGCTTCTGAAAACAAGATTCAGGTGTTTAGATAGAACTGGTGGGGCACATCAATATAAGCCAGCTAAAGTGTCAGATATTGTAATTGCTTGTTGCATTTTGCACAATCTGGCACTCCGCCATAATTTAGAAACCGACATAGGTCAGGGTTTGGAGGAGGAGCTTCCCGTACATTTAGCAGCTGACACTGAGCAAACAGCCTGTTGTGTGGAGACACGTCGTAATGTGATAAACACATATTTTTCAGGTAAGCAAATACATATATGTTCATAGTACTACATAGATGTATTAATTCATTGTAATGATAAATACATGTGTCCAAATACCATTCACTTAGGAAACAGATGAATATGGTTCTACCACCTTTCTGTTCTCTGCTGTGTGGACAATTGCATGTGGCACCGGTATACAGAAAAAAAGGAAATATCGGCGCCAAAAATGAATTGTCATTTAAAGAAAATCCAAACCATAACAGTGTGCAGTCCAACTGAAGTCCTTAAATAGGTTGATGATATGGAAGTGAGCTGACAATTCTCATCAAAATGCAGTGCAATATAAAAGGGAAAAGAAAAGAAACAGATTATGGTGCAATATGTCAATGCAAACATAAAAACATAACAGACTAACAACACATGACAGACAAAACAGATGAAAACAACACTAGCAAGTCTAAAAAATGATTAAAAAAGCTATTTATTAAACAACTACTATAGCTGGGTGTAGGAGGGTGGCTGGCACACACCAATCCGGAGGGGAGAAATTGTAACCCTACTCACACGATGTTGGATGTTACAGGCAGTAGAACTGGATACACATAGATGTTATGCCAAAGATGGCGACCGGAGCTCTCTCACGGGTGTCTCCACGTGGAGGGGATAGTAGGTTGGAGAGCACAAATCACTCGCACTCCAGGGCTTCCGGGCTGATGTGACGTCACGTCCTAAGGAACTCCCGATGTCCCTCTCTCGCTTCTCGTCCCCCACGGCTCAAACTGCTGCTGTGCAATGTCCTCCACAGACCAAAACTCAGCTTCTAAGATACAAAGAATCTTCCCAACGCGTTTCGTGCGCATGCGCGCACTTCTTCAGGGATGTGACTACCCCTAGGGCTTCATGGTATATATACACCCAGTCCATGCTTTCAATTGGCTAATTGGATGGTCAGAATTGTCTTTAACCCCATAATCACCAAAATCAGGGTAGCACAAGAACAAGCCTAGCTAGATACATAATAAAAACAACAAATGACAACATCAATATATACAAACATAAAAACATTTAAAAACATAAAATATATAAAAAATAAATAAAGAATGCAGCTCTCCTAAAATGTTCTCAATATATTATAAAAAGGCCTTGAGTTCAAAGTCTATGTTCAACCCTCTCAGAGACATTGTTTTCAATTCATAGATCCAGTATGCTTCCCGCATTCTGGCATGATTGAGTCTACTCCCCCCTCATGGATCGACACAGACCTCCTCAATAGCCTGACACCGCAAACCTATAGGATTTTGGTTATGACACAGAAGAAAATGGTGAGAGACACTATGTGTTACCAGTCCCTTTCTGATATTATATACGTGCTCATAAATGCGTCTCTTAAAAGTTCTCCCTGTTCTGCCAATATACTGCAGGCCACATGGGCATTGAAGCAAGTATATAACAAATGTTGATTGGCAGTTTATAAATGTTTTAATGGGATAACTCCTAGAGGTGACAGTGGATGTGAAATGTCTAGCATTCAAACTAAAGGAAAAGGCCACACATTTTGCACAAGTAAAGAAACCTTTTAAACTCCCTGTCTGTTTCTGTTTTTGTTGCTTGACAGGGCAGCTAGGGGCTAATTTAGATTTTAAATTATTAGCCTTTGTGAATATGACATTTGTTTTTTTTGGGAGAATATCCACCAAAACTTCATCTTTTAACAAAATGGGCCAATACTTGTTTATAATCTGTTTAATCTTAGGTGCCATCTCGTTATACTGAGTAATAAATGCAACTTGTTTATTATACCTCTCTGTCGTGTCCTTTCTCTTATTTTTATATTTAAGCAAAGTATCCCTTTGTATATTATTAACTTGTTCAGTTGCCTCATCTATGAGGCTCTCTGGGTACTTTCTTGTAATAAATTTATTTATATTTTTATTTTGCCTGTGTCTTAAAAGTCTCATCTTCAGAGCAGTTGCGTTTAAGACGCACCAACTGACCCTTCGGAATATTCCGTAGCCACTGAGGGTTGTGCTGACTTTCTGCACGTACATAGTTATTAGCCTGTACTGGCTTAAAAAAGGTCCTCGTGTGCAGTGTGTTATTGCTAATGTAAATGTGAAGGTCCAAAAAATCAATGTGCTCAGTGCTATAATTACAGGTGAATTTCAGATTGTGGTGATTTTGATTTAAATATGTGGAAAAAACATCTAATGAAGTTTGGCTACCTGACCAAACAAAAAACACATCATCAATGTAGCGCCGCCAGAGCACAAGGCTTGCCCCTAGTGGACAGTTGTTCCAAATGAACTCCTCTTCCCAATTGTCCATAAATAGATTGGCATAACTAGGAGCAAACCTCGTGCCCATAGCGGTACCACACTTCTGAATGTAATAGTGAGAATTAAAAGTGAAATAATTGTGCGTCAAAATAAACCGAATACTATCCACCAAGAAATTCCTTTTATCAAGTGAGTAATTACTTACCTTTTCCAACTTACGAGACACGGCTTGGCAGCCTAGTTGATGATCAATTACAGTATACAAAGATGTGACATCAGCTGTGGCTAATATATATCCAGGCTGCCATTTGAGATCATGTAAGATTTGTAATACATGTGTCGTGTCTCGCAAATAGGATTGGACACCAGTGACAATAGGTTGAAGGTGATGGTCAATAAATTGTGAAAGATTAGAAGTGAGGGAAGAAATACCTGAAATAATAGGTCTACCAGGGGGTGCAGTTAAATTGGCACCGGTATGTCATTCATCAACAGGTTGTATTCTACTTCTTACCACTAAAAGGTGTTGTGTGTACGTGAGGGAATAATGTGTACACAATCTATCTTTCTGTACATGCTGTTTTTGGATATGCCTAAACAATAAACCTGCTATGTTGATAGCCAATAACTAGTGCAATAGGGTTACATACAAATGTTCATTTGTAGTGTGACATGTGTGTCACAATAATGTGTAGCCTATTGTGTATTTCTGATCATATTTGACGTTTTCTATATTTTGTTTTATATCACATAGAAAAGTGTCACTTTTTGTTTGTTGCTGACCTTAATTAACATGTCATGACAATGATTTTTATTCATTGAAGTTTTCTTTTTCAAGGTATATCACTCCAAGGACTGCTCATGGTATGTATTTGAATTCACATCTGTAATAAGATGTGCAAACCTTGATACAGGTATAGTTAGAGGATGTTTAAAGAGAACGTAATGAACAAGTGCTGACAATAGAAATATGTTCTTTCTGTATTGTGTCCGTGCGTTTATCTACACTTTGTGGCTATTGTACAGTGTGTTTAAAAATCATTACCTACATTACATAACATGTCATTATTACAATGTAACAACATCCATTCATGCACATGAGCGATGTTAACACTCAATGCATGTTTGTATGAAATGACCCAAATGTAGTAAACATCATTAACATTGCAATGTATGTCATTATTTATTCTCTCACTTCATCTTCATGTTGATTAATACATTGTCACATGTGTATGTATAAGTGAAAGATGTGTGTTGATTTGACGTACATGTTACATTTGTCAAAATGTTAACACCATTCCAAAGTATAGTTCTTTGAATTCACATTTTGTTTAGAATCATTCAACACAATGACAATGTTCCTAAGTAAATTTTTATTTCATTGATGTTACTTAATAATAATGATCATGATCCTTTATAAAAACTGTCAACATATGAACATAAATGAAGTATACATTTACATACGCACACATTTCATCAACATCGTGTGTGTGTGTGTTCCTGTTTTTGTGTGATGCATGTATTTCTACCTGAAATAATATTTACCTACATAATAATGTTGTTTTTATCATCGGCGTCACTTAGCTATGTATGTGTTTAACGTTTAATAATAACACTAAACTATAGCTAATCGTGTGAATGAAATGTACACACAAATGTTCATGGTTTAATGATCTGTACATAACATTCATTATCTCATGCATGTTAGGTTAGCACTACAACCTAGGTGATAATATAACATTCACACGACTAAAAAGGTTCTATCTCCTCCCTATTGTTATTGTGTACGTTCAGATACAATGTCTACGACTTGTTATGTAGCATTTACATTCTTTGACAAGTCATACATGAGATTATAATATATAGTAGATTCATGTGTTTGCTGAGTGATAATGTTGGTTGCATATATCACATGGCAATACATATAATGTTAGTAGAAAATAAAAAAATATCAATATAAGTTCTAACTTCAGTGCTTAGCAACATCATTATGATAATTAAGTGCATAGTAAATATTTGCACTATAGGATAACATTATGTAGAAATTGTTAATATGCGCACCAATCATTGCAAGCATTGTTACATATTTATTATAATTGTTGTTCGCTAGTCGTCACAATCATCTAATATAACGATTGGCCCATCTGAAATCATACATTGGTCCCATGTATTCATCCTCGCCATCTGTGAAATACAGAAAACACATGATGTTCAAAGATTGAACATTTATCTATGTTTCAGCATGACAACGCTTAACACATCTCTATATGATTGTGGATATTCACGCATAAGTAACGTATATGTTTAAACTGCAAGGATCAAAGTAAATATATAGAACTATCTCATGTTTCTCATGCCGGTGTTCGCATTACTACTGATATGTTTGTTCCGGTGCCTGCATACATAATAATGTGCGCGCACAACGTCTGTTGCGCACACATGTCACGATTGTGTGGACTAACTCTTAGCGCATGCGCAAAAAGATGTGTACGCTGTGCGTTCAATACATGTCCCTCCATTGTGCTGCTAGCAGTATGCATATCATGGCTGAAAGTTATGATATGGAAGCGAAACAAATTCACTTCTAAACACGTACATATCTAAACTTTGTAAACGGACGTGTGCCCACGGCCAAAACGGACGATCAGCCAATGAGCGAACAAAATACGTGTGACGTCATGTGAAGGCAACATGAAATGCACGCAAACACCCCTCCCACTGAATGAACATTGGCCTCCAGCGCTGTGCACGCACCGCCCCTCGATGTGCATGCATGACACACTGCACTGACCGTAACAATAAGCTACGGGCACAGCCAATACTGTTTCACGCGCACGTCGGTTGGGGGGGGGCTTGCATCGGTAACCTTTTTAAGGATGCCTTGGGACATGATCACGTTCCCACGTCACATGTGGGTGACACATTTTTTTATATGTTGAATGCTAAACAATGAGGTGTGTGTGTGTGTTACAGTTAGTGTAACATTTAGAAAAGATGGTTTAAAATCGAAAAAAATTAATGATTTAGGACTCCGTCACCAATGTGTACTCCTGGTTCGTCATGAAGTCTATTGTTATAGGAAATAATCTATTTGTGAACGCTCCATGTAAGGCTGTCTGCAATGTTACGCTGTAACCACTCATTTGGCTAACAAATTGTAAATATTATGCAGATGATGTTATAATATTTGTGACATATATAATTTGAGACAAGGCATAACGGAATGTGTATTTACCATTATTCTAGAAGTCAAAACTGATTTGGCTGCAACAAATCGCTCCAGGAAGGCACAACAGTATCATCCATGGTTGAGCCAACCGTTGAATCCTGATTCAGACACATCTCCATGAGGCCATCATATGGATCTGCAGTGGCTTCTTGAAACAAGACATCCAGAGGTACGTACAGTTGTTGGTTGTTTTCACCTTCACATTCGTATTGGCCATATAAGTTTTGAAACATATCATAGTAGTTATGTCCATCTTGCATCTCGTCGAGAGGAATGGACGGTGCAGGTATATCAGCAGACGCGACAGTCTGTGAGGCTTCCATGTAACTAGCATTAGGCAAAAATATGCTATTTAATAGCAGATATGTTCCATGTTCCATGGTAAGTTTAAATGATGCAGCAACCTGCCAGCAGCCGTATCGTTGAGCTTGACGACGAGGGACACGCTCAAAACATTCATTTGCGGATAAAGTGAAACGTACAGAAGTTTTAAAATTTCCTTGATTGGCTGTTTCTTGGTAGTATGGATATTTGTTTTGGATCAAGTCATAGATTTCCCCCACGGTAGCTTTTTTCTGTGGCGTTGACTCGATTGCTTCATAAATCACAAATTTGTATGATTTACGTGGATGGCTGTGCAATGTGGAAGGTCCTGCCATTTCTTCTCTCTTCAAGCGTACAGTATCTCAGTTGAAAGCATAAGGATGTCTGCTGAATGTGTGAATAGTTACATGTTATCTTTGCAGTATTTTCCAAGGTTAGAATACAACCGAACATTTATACGCCTTGTTTTTCTCCCACAAGAAATTTGTTACAATAATTGGCTGAGATTCTTTGTCTCAGATACCCTCTTTTCACAGGAATCGAAACTTTACTTGCTGCTTAGGCAATCAAAATGAGAAAAACTAGTTTACTCTTAATTATTAAACAACGTGTGTAATGTGTAATCATCAACTGTGCTATGATGAACAGATTTCTCTCTTTCTCTCTCTCTCTTTCTCTCTCTTTCTCTCTCTTTCTCTCTCTCTTTTTCTCTCTCTTTTTCTCTCTTTTTTCTCTCTCTCTCTTTTTCTCTCTCTCTCTCTCTATAACACACACACACAGTTACATACAGTGTGTTTGTGTATGTATGTATATGTATCTACGTATATATATATATATATATATATACAGTTACATACAGTGTGTGTGCGTTTGCGTACACACACTGTGTGTATATATATATATATATATATATATATATATATATATATATATATATATATATATATCTATAATCACCACAATTATTAAGGTTATGGTGGGTAAAAAAGTGACAAAAACCCTCCACAGTAAACCATAAAGCAACTGTAAATATTACTGTATGTTCATTTGCATGTCTTAGACAGGTCTGCAACCCTGTCTTTCCCTATAATCGCCCAGCATACAGCGTTTCCACTGCAGCAAGGGATTCTGGGAAATTACATGCAAATGAGCACTCAGTGCCAGCTTTGTCTCAAGCTCGTATTACACAAGCAGATCCTCAAGCCAATGCATGCTGTTTAAAACACAGCTTTTAGACAGAGGCTGGGATGAGATGCAAAGCCATTAAACCACTCACAGACATGTTTCAACCTTGATGGGTATCATCAGTGTGAGGTTGGTTGTAATGGCCAAGCTGGTTTTGAGATTATAGACTAGGTAATCACCACAATTATTAAGGTTATGGTGGGTAAAAATAGTGACAAAAACCCTCCACAGTAAAGCATAAAGCAACTGTAAATATTACTGCATGTTCATTTGCATGTCTTAGACAGGTCTGCAACCCTGTCTTTCCCCATTATCGCCCAGCATACAGCGTTTCCACTGCAGCAAGGGATTCTGGGAAATGACATGCAAATGAGCACTCAGTGCCACCTTTTGTCTCAAGCTCATATTACACAAGCAGATCCTCAAGCTTTTATATATATATATATATATATATATATATATATACATATATATATATATATATATATATATATATATATATATAATATTACTGCTAAATTCAAGGCCTTGATGTGTGGAAACAGGCCTTGTTGTAATTATATTCAAAGTTCATTAAAGTGTATAACATTACTGGTTCAGTATGCTTGAGGGCCTAATTCAGTCAGCTGTGTAGAAGTTGTATTTAACAGCAAACAAGGCCTCTTTGCAGCCATTAAGGCCTGTAATGTTGGATCTGATTCTATATATTATATATAGAGTGCAAAACTAAAGGCATTGATGGGTGTAAGCAGGCCAGTGAATGAGCATTTATAAACATTCATGTGTACAAGGACATACTTGAATGTTTGCAAGCATATGTACATGATCATACATACACTATGCATGAAAGAGTCTGCAATAAAGGACACCAGTACACAAAAATATTTAGTGAATGTGCTTATTTATTTTTGTTTATCCTTTTGAGAGCGAGTCACAGGCCTGCTTGATGGCTGTTGTGTTTGCCTTTTCCCTCTGCCATGTACTCTGGCCTTAACTTTAGCACTTGTACTGGCCTGTGGAAGTTCTGGGACAGTGGTTGTGGGCTGTGGCACTTCAGGGGCACTAAGTGTGGGCTGGAACAGTTCAGGGGCACTAAGTGTGGGCTGTGGCACTTCAGGGGCATTAAGTGTGGCCTGTGGCACTTCAGGGGCACTGAGTGTGGGCTGTGGCACTTCAGGGGCACTAAGTGTGGGCTGGTGCAGTTCAGGGGCACAAAGTGTGGGCTGTGGCACTTCAGGGGCACTAAGTGTGGCCTGTGGCACTTCAGGGGCACTGGGTGTGGGCTGTGGCAGTTGAGAAACACTTGATAAACATTGCAAGAGTGGTGGTGGAGCACTTTCTTGTTTTTGTGTTTCAATCTTCTTCCAAAAGCTGGTTATTAGTAATTGTTGCCCTAACTTTCTTTTGCGTGTCTCATTTGTAGGTGTCGGTTCCATATTTTGAACACATGATGTAAGCGGTTGGATGTTGACAGGGACCTGCACAGAACTTGCATCTACTGTACCGGTATCATCCAGACGTGGGGAATGAAGAAGTGATGACTCTGGAGAAAAAGTAGCAGCATGTAAAGATCCATCCTCTGATGGGGTAAAGTGGAATTGTTGTTCTCTTGCTGTACTCCGAAACTGATTTGCTTGGCTTACATTCAGAACTAGTGCTTGTAATGTCCTGTTTACATTTTGGATTTCTTTAGGAACTTGGATGATGACATTTTTAATTTGTGACATTTCTGATATTGACCTTTCATGCATCCTTTCATGCAGTGACATCATCCTTTCAAGCATTGACATCATGTCTGTATGGCGACGATTTTCTTCACTCAAGATTCGTTCTTCAGAAGCTACAATAGCTGAGTAGGTGTCACGAGCAGGAGGACTTGAATGCTGTGTTAATCCATGAGTGTCAACATCTTCATGGTCACTTGAGATAATTTGTCCTTGACTGGCAACATCTGGTTCTACAAATAAATAAAGACATTATGAACTGACAGGGAACTTTCATTTCTTTTAGACTATAATGATAGTTCTCATAGTGGAACACATAACATGTTTCCATAATTAATTATTTGTGTCCAATTAAAAGATGATGCTTGAAGCAACAATGAATTTCGACTCAGTGTGAAACAAGAATGAATTAAAGTTTGTTGTAACATCACAACTCCTAGCTGATACTTGAAAACAGACACAATACATGTTGTGTCATGAAACACTACATCTCCTGTGTCAATAACTGATGAGAAGTTCATTACATGTGAAAGGCATTTATTTTTCATGGCAAATGAAATGCTTCCAATGTAAACATTATATGGCCTGCACCTCATACACTCTCCTTCCATTCTTGATGATGACCTTGATGAGACAGGTGACGAGACGTGTTCAGAGTCACGTGCCACAGGTGACACAGGAGCTGGCGGACCAACTATATAGAAGAATAACATCAGAATTTCATTTTCATGTGTACATTATTAACATTAAGTATCTGTAGTGGGAGTACTTATGCCTAAATATCAGCATCCCGTAATGACATCACAATTCTATGGTTAGGGCAATCTGTATATTATCCATCTTAACCTAAATGTACATGTGAAACTAATCGTCACATTTCTTTTGAACACCATACAACATACATACAATGTTCATGCAGCAATGCGTTATAAAATTAACTGGTCTGTTGTACATACACTGCATATGTTGGGTATTAATATAGCTACAATTATGTACATCACTACCATGAAAGCAAAGTTGACTCTGCTTATAATTCAGTACCTAATTGTGGAAATGTGTATGAATGTTTTTAGTGAGGAAATGTGTATGAATGTTTTTAGTGATCTGTCTGAACATTTAAGAAAAGCAGGTGTAGCGCTCAATGTGGCTGACACTCAGCAACACATGCAGTATGACGCTCACAGATGGTACTGGTGTGAGAAGGTTGCGTGTCTATAACGTTACAATAATATATAACTGAAAGAATGAGAAACGTACGTTTTAATATATCGTGGAATGGTGTTTGAAAATAGTAAGATAATTACCATTTCAAATGAATGTGATGAACTTCTGTTCACCTTGTCAGCTTCTAACAACTGTAAGCCCTCCCCCAACACTTGACACCACCCTGACCCATGAGCTGATTCTCCCACCTGTAAGCCCTCCCACAAGACTTGACCCTACCATGACCCTGTGATCTGGCTCTGTGCCCGACCCCACCCCCTCTGTTCACCTCTATGCTGTGATTACATATTAATTGAAGCTAGTTTCACACACCGGTACATGAGCGAAATACAAATAAGAAGTGAGCTACATATGAACACAATTAAATACCATATGGTACATGTTCCTATTTATGCTCACATTATAGTACATGAAGAGAAAAAAGAGCTTTCATAATACATAACGGAATTTGTTAGTGAAAATTATTCATGTTCGCCTTTCAATTGACAATATTCCATACAACACTTTATTACGCAGTAACGGCCTATTTATTGGTGTCACATAGATTATCACAAATATATATATATATATATATTATATGTATATATGGATCGACACATACATGAAATAGTGAATTATGAATTTGTGTGCACAGACACAGTATAACGAACAACACAGTGATGTTAAACATTACTGTGACAAACAATGACTGCGGGTGTGCTTTGTGATTATGCATGTTAACCCATTTTTTGTAAAAAGATTCGAACATACATTCAGCTTTCAACTATAGGGGAAAGATGTTGAATACTTTGTAAACTAGAAGGTTGCAGTGTGTGTTATTTGGAAGATGATTACACAGAATCCCTTAATGCAGGTCAAGTGGTGTATGTTGACTCATAATGATGTAAGCCATGATAGTTGAGCCAATACATATTTCCAAACACACAGATATAAAAATATATATATATATATATATATATATATATATAAATATTTTTATTTATTTTTTTATTTTGGACAACTATATATAAATATAGATATATATATATATATAAACAGATATACATAGATATATATATATATATATATATATATATATATATAGAGAGAGAGAGAGAGAGAGAGAGAGAGAGAGAGAGAGAGAGAGAGAGAGAGAGAGAGAGAGAGAGAGAGAGAGAGAAAGAGAGAGAGAGACATATATACAGATATATATGTAGGTATGCTTATATTTGGAAGAAATTATAAGTTGCAGCGGAAATATAGATAAGAACTGTAACATAGGACACGCGTAGTACAGTAACATTTGTCACCTGGTGGAAATTGAGCTAAATAAATTCCGATATCTCTGTCCCCTGGCAAACCCTTCACAATGACAGGAAGAAATTTTCCACGCAGCTGCTCCTCCAATGGAGTTAAGATTAGAGCTTGTGATGGCGGCCCACCTCCAGTGGCAGAAGCATGCATCCGTTGTGCTTGGATTTTTTTCTTTAAATTGGCCTTGATATCATCAAATCTCTTCCGACAATTTGTGCGGTCCCTGACATGATTCCCACACGCAGACACAGCCAATGTTATTTGGTCCCACATTTCTATTTTTGAGGCTGAACTTGTCCGCCCTTGAAATACATAAAAAATATATGACCTTACAAATTAATATAAAGACGAACATTGTACAAAAATGATACCTGTTCCAAGAGATACCAAACATGCTGGTTTAGGTTGAATATGTGTAGCACATGAGCATTTACGTGGAAACATACAAATCTAAGGAAGCTTGCATGATTATTGTATGAACTTTGGCAAACTTTTTGGACTGATTGTTATGGTTGTTATAAAGCATGAAGGATTATGTGTGTAACAATTAACTTTAATTGATAGATATTAGAGATTAATAGTTTGATATTAACACATGTCACATGAGATATGATAAAATGTCTTTGAACAATCAATGCAAAGATTGACTTACCTAATAAATGCCCATACAGAGAGTCATAGTGCTCCAAAATCCCTGTGACAAGAACTCTGTTTTCCTCATCATTGAAATGAGGATTACGTGGCCGCTCCACACGTTTCTTCTGACCACGTGCAGCCAGAGAGCTTGGCTGCTGCTGACTGGACTCTCCTTCTTCCAATGGAAGAGACTCCAAAAGCGGCCCACCTCCAACCACCCCACCACCAGACACCCCAGCAGCACCAGCAACAGACACCCCAGCAACACCAGCAACAGACACCCCAGCAGCACCAGCAACAGACACCCCAGCAGCACCACCACCAGACACCCCAGCAGCACCAGCAACAGACACCCCACCAGCACCAGCAACAGACACCCCAGCAGCACCAGCAATAGAGCCACCACCAGCACTCCCCTAAATCCTATGTTCACTCAGACGCGTACTCACACGACTACCAGTACCACTCACACCAGCATCACTCTTCCCACGCCTTTCGGCCATACCTATAGCACTCACAAAGAACAGAAAAGAAATTTAAACACAATCGCACTGAACACTTATAAACTGAACACAACACAAAGATGTTAACAAAACAACACAGGACAAACCGATCACAATACACAGCAACTCTCTCTGTCAATCTGAAATATGCAAATCGCCCAGCTCAGTATGTCTCTCTCTCTCCCAACAACACAGAGAATGAATAAAAATACACGCTACCTTTAAATAGACCACTCAATCAAAAACATGCTTGCTTCGGCAGATTCAGCAAGAAGTTTCATTGGCGAACCTAACACCACCTCGCCATGCACGCTGATACACCTGTGTGTGATCGGCAAATCATCGCCAGAGTGGGAACAAATGCTTTCGGCTTCATTCGGAAGGGATTCGGCACTTATTGCATATGGCGAGGGAAAAGCGGCAACATCATGCCGATAGTGAACACTTGCCGAGAGCACTTTTTCGGCGCTTACTGCATAGAGCCCCTAATTACTTAGACTCACTTGGGTATGAAGTGTTTAATGCAATTTATTTCAATTCACTCTGTTTATTCATTATAGTTGCGCACTTGTACTGTGTTTTTCTTTTGTTTCAAGCAGTCATTGCTTGCAAAGGATTCTCGACAAACTATTAAAAATGAACATTTTATTTATGATTGTGTTAATTTGTCCAATTACATTTGAGCCCCTGAAATAAGGGGACTGTGTATGAAAATGGTTGCAATTCCTAAACGTTTCATACAATATTTTTGTTCAACCCCTTGAATTAAAGATGATAATCTTCACTTCTATTGCATCTCGGTTGTTTCATTTCAAATCCATTGTGGTGGCGTACAGAGCAAAAATTATGAAAATTGGGTCAGTGTCCAATTATTTCCAGACCTAACTGTATAATATATGTATATATATATATATATATACACTTAGCTAAGTTATGGTGGGTAAAAAAAGTGACAAAAACCCTCCACAGCAAAGCACATAGCAAATGAAAATATTACTCTATGCTCATTTGCATGTCTTAGACAGGTCTGCAACCCCGCCTTTCACCATTATCACCCAGCACACAGCACTTCCACTGCAGCAAGTGATTCTGGGAAATGACATGCAAATGAGCACACAGTGCCACCTTTTACTTTAAAACCATAAACATGGTCCCCTATAGGCTTAAGCTTGCTACATGGTCACAGCTTTGAGCACATCCAGGGTTAAGATGCCTAGCCAGCAAACCCACCCATATATATATGGGGAAAAACAGTTAGACAAAAGGCAAAATAATATGGTTTAGCTGTAATACATATACTGTGTGTAACAGCTATCTCTGATATCCAAGATAAGGTGGATGGTTCAATGTCCCAATATAATAACATCTGTGAATAACAAGAAAGAACCACAAATAGTGAAATACTATTTTAAAAGATGTATTTGAGCAAATGTAGATGGCTTACTTACAATGTAGCATTGAAAATCAGCATTGTAGTTATTCGTCACCACACGGGCAATCGGACGGATAATGTCAGCATGCCCCTCTTCACTCTGGTACAGTATGTCTCTGTTCAGCTGCTTTGCTCAATACTGTAAGTCAGATCTCACTGCTGTTTCTCTCCTGGTCCGCCCCATTGATAGCAGAGGGAGATTCGTCATCTATTTAGAGATTGCAAATCTTTAGTGTTTGCAATTGATACAGCAGCACTGACAGTTGCTTAGTATTCAAATGTGCATCAGGTTGTACCTCAATGTTAACCCTACATGTTTTGTTTCTCTTGGAAACTTCCTCATGGGGAAAGAGGGTACCTTAGGGTTAGCACTGAGGTACAACCTGATGCGCATTTGAATACTAAGCAACTGGATTTTCATACTATATATAAATATATATATGTGGGAAATACAATAATATATATGATCTACGTGGGAAGAAGAAATTACATATTTATTTTGTTTCTACTCGGTTCGTCTGCCTAGTTACACTGATGTGGTGCAAAATAACTCAGAAAACAAGTGAAAACACACAAATTTACCCATCCTTAGTTATAATGCTGCATATTTTTTGTGAATTATTCTCCACTGCGGAGAAAATATGATCACTGCATGTGAAAATCAGAGATTTGAGTCTACAATATATATCTACGAAATATGAACAAGAAGAACCGTAATATGCATTAATAATCTACATGGTGCTATCATTGTCTAAATGTAATATAAACTCAACTCATTAGCAGAGTACTGTCACTAGAAATATTTATTCATAATATAGGAAGTACATGAGTCATTCATTTAATGATTTCATGTATTGTCATTTTGTGAACAAAGACATTTTAGTTACACAGTTTCAATGAGTAGCTAATGAATGAATTAATATATTTTGTCAGTATGGATTTCAAGTAGAGACTTGCTAGGCACTATTTTTGAAGATCACTAAGAGACAGTAAAGGTCTAGAAAACAAAGTAATTTCAAATGTTGTAAGCATAATAGGCTAATCATGTTTCATTGTGTCAGATATTCAAATACGTTCAACTGTGAAAAGATAATATTTTTAAATGATATATTTGCCCATTTGAAAAGCCTGATTTACTGTAGACCATTTACCCACAGAAACGTGTAGACAGGCTTGATTCTAACATGATGAAATATTTGACTTCCTGCACTGAATTGTCAATCAATTAAACCATAAAAAAAACAGTTATGAGCAAGAGTGTCATGTCACTTGCCTTGCAGATTAAAATACACTACACCAAGCTTTGTTTCTGCTGACTTTTTAAATGACATTATCTACAAATATGAGGGGATGGTGTGTCATGCATGGAAGTTGAAATAACTTATCCAATTATTTCTCCAAACTCACACCTGAATCTACATCAGTTGATTTTCTAATGAACCTACTACTGCACCGACACACTTTATTCGAGCAAATACCCAGTATGTACCTGGCAGATACCTGGAATGCGCCGCTCCTCACCTCTGACAAGCCCCGTTGCGTTTGCCTTCCCAGCCTGGGTTCATGCCTGGCTGACGGGCGGCTGATCTGTTAAATGATAATGATTAGGATTTAATAGGCTGCAATGCTTCGCGTGTCTACCAGATGGCATAAATTCATGAATTGTAATGCAGTATATATATATATACTGTGCAGTATTGCAGCCAGCGGGAATAAAATGCTTCAATCCCTGCCTGGAAAATACCTCAATGCACTCGGGCAGAAAACAGTCACAAACCTCAATACACCCGGGTATACCCGAATTCGTGGGACTAGCCGAGCTCGAATGAAGTGTGTCGCCAGTGTATGCATTATTTAACTGTTTAACAATTTCTGTTACAGTATACATTTTTTTAAGTATATATTTTTAGAGTATTTATCCAATACAACCTAGCAATGTTTTATTTGAATTTTACATTTCTTAATACATCATTAGGAAAAAAGCTGTGTGAGGTGGTGCAGCTACCTTGTGAAAAAAATTGTGGACGGGGACCGCTCTGTCTGTACAAAACTTTTATTGGCACTGTGACAGGGTAAATAAAAGCCACCAGCTACATGCCTGGCAGACATATGTTTAGTCTGCAGTGCAGCACTGATGAGGTTAACTTCAGCTGGGAAGCTCATGGCAATTAGTTGAATCCCAGCTGCCTAATCAAGGTGTGTTAAAAAACCCAGGATGTGCACACATGCCTGGCTGGTCAGCAGACAGAAGTGAGTTACTGGAGAGATTACTGAATCAAGGTCTGTCTTCTTGTATGCTGTCTGAAGGAGGGAAATACCCTGAAAACTCTGGAGAGAGAACAGCTTGATTTAAGGTCTGTTTGCAAAGTACATTTTGATGAACTGTTGTGTCCTGCACGGTGAAGAAAACCTGTTTTTTTTACATGCTGAAGATAAGCTATCTTTCTTTTGTTTGCTGAAGAAAAGCTATTTTTGTTGTGTGTGCTGAATAATTTAAGGCTAAATAAAAAAGCCTTATCAAGAAAACCCCGCGTGTGTAGTTGCATGTACCCTGCAACATATGGTGTCAGAAGTGGGATTTTCAAAAGGCTCCTGCAGTTAAAGGGCCACACACACACACACAAGAATGGAAGAATTTTTTTTAAGTGTTTCTGTGCGAGCAGACCAGACAGCAGGGACAGTTAATGCCGGAGCAGGCCCGGCTGCAAGCGGAGAGAGATGAAAGACTACAGGCAGCACAGGATGAGCGGTTTGCCAAGCTGCTGACCCATTTCCAAGGGTCTGCCAGTCCAGAACTTGCAATCAGACCCCTGATACTCCTGAGGAAAATGGCTCTGAATGAGGATCCAGAGGCTTTTTTACTGACATTTGAAAGAGTTGCCAAAGCTCAGGGCTGGGCTACAGATCGCTGGGCAACTGCTTTGGCCCCGCTCCTCATAGGAGAAGCCCAGGCCTCATACCAGAGTCTCCCAGCAGATCAGGCAATGGACTACCGACAAGTAAAAGCCGCCATAATGGATCACTTAGTTCTGACCCCAGAGACCTACCGGCAGCAGTTCCGGAACATGAAGTACACCGCTAAGATGAGACCCCGGGTCCTCGCTCAGCGGTTATTGTACTTGTGTACGCGCTGGATACAACCCGAGGAGTGCACAAAGGAGGCAATTCTTGAGCAGGTGGTTTTGGAACAATTTCTACAAATAATACCCCCTTCCGCACGCTCGTGGGTAAAATGCCATGCTGCTGAAACCCTAGCGTTGGCGGTCCGACTCGTGGAGAACTTCCTTGGGGCTGTGCAGCAGGCGAGTGTCCTGGACCCGACTCCACCAGCACTTGGGGACGCCCAAAGAGGAAGGTCGGATCAACGGGGAACCTACGGCCCGTCCCTACGCAACCGCCAAATCCAACAGAAGGAGCAGTCGTTCCAGCAAGGACGGAGTCCAAATGCTGGTCCCCGCCGAGACCCTCATTTCCTTGCTGATGTCGGCTCATCGCAAAATGAGAGGAACTTCTGAGGATGTTGTCCACAGGACCCCCCAGATGCCTGGTCTTCAGTATCCGGTCCAGCGGAGCGCTATCCACAGCCCCCTCCTGCAAGGGAACCCTCTACATGTTCCGCCTGCGGAGAACAAGGCCATCGGCATGTGGACTCTCCACAGATGGATTGTTCCTTCAGCAGGACCGTCGCCTCGGCCTTCACTGGAGTTCCAACCCTGATTGGGGGAAAAAACGTCCAGGCCCTTGTAGATTCGGGCTCTGGGAAAACTCTGGTCCTCCAGGAACTGTTACCGCCTAACGTGTGTTCTTTTGACTCCCCATGGAGTATAGAATGTACACAGCGATGTAAAGCGGTATCTGACGGCCAAAATCCGGCTACAGGTAAAAGGCCAGGAGGCCCACCTCGAAGTAGGAGTCGCTCCTTGGCACCCTGCCCCTGTTGTGCTTGGCCGGGACTGGCCTTTCTTTTCAGACCTAATGGCTCCAGTCTCTCACGAGGAGCCTTATTCTGTGGCTCAGGAGAACCCTGGCAAACTGTTCCCCTTCTCGGCAGACCTGTTTCCCAGTAGACACCGGGTTCAAAAGACTCGGAAGCAAAGACGCTCTGACAAACAGGACTGGTTGCAGAAATCTGGGTCTCAAGCTGACCATTCTAATAGCCAGAAGGCACAAGTGATGACTGGAGATGGCCAGAAGGAGGGGGATATGAGCCCTGGAGACTTACCAGACCTTTACCTCCCTGATTTTTGCCAGAGGCAAAGTGAAGACCCAGTCCTTGCTAGACAGTATGACAAGGTGGTAAAAATTGATGAGCAAATTTTGAATGTACATGGGTGATAGTATTCCCCCATTTTGAGTTATCAAATGATATCCTGTATAGGGTGAATAGGCAGACACAAACAGGGGAGGTCACCAGACAGATATTGGTTCCCAAGGTGTTTGTTAAATCTGTGTTCACTCTAGCCCATACTGTTCCTTGGGGTGGTCACCTGGGCAGGGATAAATCATTGGACCATATTTCATCCCGATTCTATTGGCCAGGGATGCATGGTGATATTGCTAAGTTATGTGCGGCATGTCCGGAGTGCCAGCTAACTAGTCCAAAGGGACAAAAACCAGCCCCTTTGGTTCCTCTACCCTTGGTGTCAGTTCCCTTTGAGAGGATTGGGGTATACTTGGTAGGACCTCTAGAACCTTCTTCGAAAGGGCACAGGTTTATTCTGGTAATTGTTGATTATTCAACAAGATATCCTGAGGCGTTCCCCCTGAGAACAGCAACGGCGAAGCAAGTAGCCAACAAGTTGTTGGAGCTGTTCTCACGGGTTGGACTTCCCCAGGTTATGTTGACAGAACAAGGTACAGTAGAGGCAACTCTTATTCGAACAAAAACCAGTGGCAATTCCCCAAAAAACCCAGGAAACACCCAGGTACATTCTGAATACATGCCTTAAACTTTCCTTAAACTAGCCCCAGCATTTCTGCATTGATTAATGGCCTATCAGATTACAGCGGGCATCCCTGGCAGTCCCATTCAAACTGAATTGGAATGCCAGGGATCCCTGCTGTGTTAATCCTATGGGTCGTTAGTCAATGCAGAAATGCCTTAAACGTGCCTCAAACTAGCCCAGAACATACCCAGCACATACCCAGCACATACCCAGAATGTAACCCAGCTAGTTTACGGCAAATGTTAGAATAAATGTTGCCTCTACTGTACATATCATTTTTACAGTTATGACACAAACAGAACATGGTGTTTTAATAAAGTGTGTATAAACTTCAGATTGTAAATGTAAGGCAGGAGGTATTTTTTGTAAGTCCAAGCAGGAATTACTTGGACATCCAGATGTGATATGGGTGAATGAGCTGAGCTGGGGGTATTTTTATGATGGAGCCTCAAAGGGGTCTCGCTGATTTAGCATCTGCCTGTCTAAAATAGTGTCAGTTATGAAAAGACCCATAGACCCAACGGCCCATAATGTATACAAAACTGGCATACTGATGCACAACAGATGTCAGGCTAGTGACACCTCTGGGTCATGAAATCAGACTCAGCAGCACCAAGTTATGGGTGTAGCCCAGGTATGCTAAGTGGTATGGGCGTCAACCTGATCCATGCGCCCTGCCCACCGGACAGCCCTTTTGACCGGTCTTATGGACTGTGGGTAATGGTTCCCACGAGGGGGATTGGATCCACATGTTAAAGATAGCTTTGGGCTGTCTATAACTGTGGCTTCCCAGGTATCCCCAGTGTGATTCCTGAATTTTGATCCATGATGTAAAGATGCAAGACTTTGTTCCAGCACAGCAGAAACCGGTCCAGGAGTGCAGGGGTTAATAACAACGTAACCACAGGACTTTTAAACCAAGGTTGCATTTCTGGCGCTTGCAAGCAAAGAACAATTTATTTCATTCCAAGGACAATTTATTTTGTTCCCTTATCCCAGTAAGTGTTTTAAGTGTATTCTGCAGATGTCGTGTGTTTGTCTATTAAGGAAATAAATCACAATTTATTTTGCAACTTGTTCTGTTCAATCAAATACCCAGAAATATAAATGTGTTGATAAAGTTGGTGTCCATCGTGACAATTACATACTGTACTGTACAGTACTGTATACAGTATTCTACAAAAATTGCTGGGGAAAAAGGTTAACACAAATGCATTTGGATATGCAAGACGTTTTAGAGTAATACTGTACGTTTTTTGCTCTAAAATAATTGCAAGGAAACAAGTACTGTAAACACACAAATGCATTTTACCAGTTATACAGTAATTACATACAGTAAAGAAAACAAAAATACTTACTCTGTTGTGACTGTGGGACTCCGCTTTACACTTTTTGCCTTACCATGGGCATGATAACTGACAGTGCTTTTTGCTAAACTGAGGCCTGAAGTAACTAACCAGCACTGGATCTGTAAAATTCAGTGTCCTTTCTTGTACATATCCTGTATTCTCATTCTGAGATCCTTTGAAATCCTTTTCCTCTGTATCGCTGCTTTAGAAAATAAATCAAGCAGAGGAATGTATATTCAATGTGTTTTCAATGTATATTCAATGTGCTTTGAATCAACAAAAGTGATGGTGTATTTATAATGTAATGGACCTCGCTCGACAGGTTTAGTATACAGTTCGCCCACTTTTAACACCTGCAGTCCGTGTCCAGGCCCGCCAAAAAATTAAAATAGGGGCACAGTGTATGAAAGGTATAATATATACATATATGTAACATGACCTGCCAGCAGTTACTTCTGCTTCTGGACCTTTCCTCTATCAGTCCTGTTAGTGCAGGCAGTGGAAATGTTAAATCCAGTTTTAGGCCTGTATGTGTATTTCAGCCTTGAATGTTGTAGCAATATTCAAGGGCGGGCCTTGCAACTCTGAGGTTGTCAATCAAAGGGATGGATATTGGTTGGAACGCCCCCTGCTGTATGTGGGCCAATCTGTATCCGGCTTTGGCTTGTAATGAGTCAGAGTTAGAGACACTCCCCTGAGATGTTCAAATTGGAACATGCCTCCTAAATTATCAGTTAGTGTTCAGTTAGTTGGTGTTGAGAGTGAGATGAGATGGAGAGGAGACAAGAGATGAAGAAACTGTCTCTCCCTTCCCCATGCTACCAGGGGGAGGGAGGGGATATTCTACAGCTTAGGCCCAGAAAGCAGGAGAGCAAGAATGATGATTACTGCATGAGAGATATGCTGCTACTGCACCATCTGGAGAAATAATGGTAATCTGTCCCCCTCCTATCACTGTCCTGGTTCTCCCACACACCGCGGAGCCCTCAGCCCTCCTGTTGCCAGCAGGTTGCAGCACCCAGACCACTTGTGGTAACCCAGAAGGAGAGTACCCCCCCCATCTCACTTAGGGGGGATGGGATAAAAGGGTTACATATATATATATATATATACACATACACACAACTGGGGAAACTGCTAAATTCTCTCTCTCTCTCTCTGTTTCTCTCTCCCCTCATTTTTTTTAAAGTTATGCCTCCATCAAAACATGTAAAATATTTTGAGTGGCCTATAAAAATGTTAATACGGTTTTTGTACAATATAACATAATAATTATAAAAGTAGCAACAAAATCAAGTCCTGTCACAGCAATCTGCAAAGTAAAAGTGGATTACTCAGAGAGTGTCAGCTTTGCCATCAGGCATCAGTTGATGATGGTGAGGACTGACATCAAGATGGAGCACTGTGCAAACACTGTTCAGTTGTATGACAGTTTGCTTCCATTCACCCTAAAAATAATCACTGAGTTAAAATATGTGTAAATTGTCATCCTAAACAGATTTTATCAAAAGGGTGGAAAGCTGGAAGTTAAGGCAATTACAAACAGTTTAAGGCACCACTTAGTATGAAACTCATATTTACTGGAACCATACCAGTAAACCTTACTAAATTTGCACTACTCTGCGAATGCAGTCTTATAAGACACTCATAAATGGTCAGATGATGTGTTCAGTAACAGTAGCAAATTCAAGGTTTATGGCTAGAATACAGAACATAAGTCTATTGAACTTTTGTTATTATTTGAATGTAGCTTATTTATTATTGTATGTCACTATATTCTCTCTATTGCCTTAGAAGAGGTTAATTCATTTTCTTACCAGGAGACTTAATTCCACCAACATAAATATTTTGATTATGTTTCAATTTTGATGATGATTTGTATTTTTTTTTAAATGTCATTTACCATTGCATTATAAGACCCTGGGCGCAAATGGAAAGCACCAATAAAAAGTTAATGAAGAAAAGTGTCTTCCACCAAAATATTTTCAAACACAACAATCTTAGCTGTGGAATTGGAAAAAACATCTGTTTCTTTACAAATTTGTTCCTGAAGATACTCAAACACAGTATTAGTGACAAGTAATGAATAAAGGGTGAGCTAACATACTGTAGCGTAATTGACTTTTAATAAAGTCTAAAATGCAAAAAGTATGCACATTACACTCACATTTAAGCAGCATTAAAAGCACAGTTAGAGTACAACTGACTCAGTCTTTAGGCAATACGTGACATGCCCTCACCACCGCGGTACCCGGTAAGCATCCTCTTCTAGGCATCTGGTGCGGTGCACTTAAGAATCACATGGTAGCTTATCAGTCTCATGATCGAATGCCCTCAGTGTCCAGTCAGCTGAAAACTTAACTCATGCACAGTAAGCACTATACACATTTTGTTGTGGCTTCCACGGGATACTGAAAGAGGCTGTATCACACAATCCCTAGATACCCTAGTTCTTCAATTGATTCAATGTGACACTGATAAATATAAAAAAATAGATCATATAGGACTTAAAATATCACTTATATGCACATAGTTAAATCCAACAGGTATCAGATTTTTTAAGACAGGTATATATTTCAAAAAATAAAGCTATCTCACTGTTAGAAAGTACATAGCTTTTCAATGTGAATTTTTGGCCCATGCAGGATTAAACAGTGATATTGATCTCATCTTGTTCTTATGAGCTTTTCCAATACCACCATCTACAGTACTACAACAAAAGCTCAATTAATTATAGAGAGCTTTATTAGTTGCGATACAAGTAATGTAGTGTATTTAATCCAGTGTCCTTACAACAAACAATATATTGGTAGGACAACTAGAAAACTAAAACTTAGTTTCGCTGAGCATATCACCAACATACAAAAAGGACTGCTTCAGCACAGTCTTTGCAAACATTTTAAAGAATGTCATGACCAAAATCCTATGGGAATGTTATGTATAGGAATTGAAAAACTTGCTCCAAAATGGAGAGGAGGAGATACTGTACAATTAATGAAATTTCAAAATTAGAAACAAAGTGGATAGACACTATGAAAACCCTAGTCCCTTTTGGATTAAATGCTGAAATCGACTTGGGTGTGTTTCTAAATGAATAGTGTGAATTATCTTACACCCCACTGATTAATTTCAACTAGTTTGCATATTCCTTATTTTAAGTTGTTACATATAATTCCCATATGGTCATGATTTGTTATAACTGGTCTTTCTATGCTTATGTTGCATTTTCTTTCCTGATTTATTTATATATTTTAAACATGCCTTTATATTTTATTTGTAAATATATATTTTTTATTAATTCTATTGTATTGTATAAACACTTTTTGTATAAATTGTATTTGTTTATATGTCTTCATGCAGTTTTGAAGTCATGTTGTTTGGTTAATTGAGCATTATAAAAAACCTGAATTTTCAGGTGTGCTTGTTCTCAATTAGCCAATGGCGATGTGACTAGATGTGTATTTAACTTGAGTGCACATAGAATATTTTATTCTCCTGATGAAGTTCCCACGCTAGGAACGAAATGCGTAGAGCTAAACATCTTTTATTGTGCATTTATCTTAATGCTTTAATATGCTAAATCTATTTACAGATCAAATGTTTGGCTCCAGAGAACATTATATAGTTCAATAGTCCGTGTGTTACGAACGCGCAGTTACTGCTGTGGACATTGGCGTCTGACGTCATGGTCACGTGATGTGGTAGTCAGACAGGGAATTCCAACACCGGAGAGGTAACCACACTGCTGGAGCAGCCCCCAACCAAGTAGAGCAAAACAACACTGCAGGAGTTAAAAACTCCAAGCATTGAGGATTCCAAGCAGAGAGAGAGCCAGCTGATCTGTACACTGATTGTCTGTGAGGTGAAACACACCCACACTGCCTGATTTTATCAGCTATGTTGTAAGTAGTCAATTTGCTATTTCTACTGTATATAAAGTTGCCATTTCATACTTCCCTATTGTGGCCCTATTTTCATTCTCTTTAGGTAAGACCAAGAAAACTGTGACTTGGTTACTACCCGAACACCTTCCGTGACACATTGTGTATTATTTTATTAATTACTGATATTTTTATCTGCGCCCGTTATTCATTCTGTCTGTTTTAGATATGTTAACCTGAGTGTGAGGTTAGGAATTCTGAGGCAGCATTTAATTATCTGTATTTAATTACTTTTTTTGATATCGTTGTGCATCCAAATTTTTTACATTATATATATATAATCCAATATATATATATATATAATCCAAATTTTTTTGGATGCACAACGATAGTAATAGTCAAAGAAAAGCACCCCACACGTTTCTCACCCAAGTTGCACTTTCTCAAGGAGTACAGGGAATGAGTGTGGAGACAATTAATATACCCCCCACTCATGACATCATAATTGAATCTAATCATGCTTTAAAAGAATGATCCCAAAAGTAGAAATGTATTGAAAATTTTGTACAACAGAACAATACATAAATATTTAGAACTTCCCTAAATGTCTTCTTAATAATGAGCTGTATAATGTAGTTGATAGTGTAACAGCAACAACAATGAGTAAATATAAGGTATAATATACATAAGAATAATGGGTAAGTATACAATTTGATGGATGAACAGATGTACAGTATAAATGACATATCAAATACATCTATCCATAGTTGAGATGGTGTTGTTCTAAGACACACACACACACACACACACACACACACACACACACACACACACACACACACACACACACACACACACACACACACACACACACACACACACACACACACACACACACACACACTAGATCTGTGCCCTAGTGTTTGTATCTTAACTACACTGTTGTATTGGGATCTGTGACTTTCGTCCCACTGATTTCCGCATGTATTTGTTAGCCTGTTATAATATGCTGTAATGGTTTTGGATGCAATTACTGCATTGGTTTTGAGGCTACTAGACCTTAAAGGTTTTTGAATTTCCTATTCATTATCACTTTTCTGCTATGTGGTTCCTGTGTTCATACATTTTGTTCATTTATGAAAGGGAGTAGAATTGTGTATTTAGTCCCATAGCTTGTGTTGGTCCATCACTATGTTGTTATGAATGGTGACCCCCTCCATTTGACCATTTTCATTACAATTTTAATGGTTTCATTAATAAAATTACGCTCATAATTATTGAATACATGTGTGCTCTTTTTAGTAAATCTTTTCTGTTTGTGTCTTTATTATCTTTGTTTCCTGAGCACCGCTAGAGCTAGCTTACTATGAGTTATATCTAGCCTTTAGGTACAAATTGGGTACATGGCTTGTGCCTGACCCTGAAGAAGGTACCGTTTGTGGAACCGAAACGTTGGTTCTTTGAGTGTCTACTCTTTCAATATAACTTCTGAAGTCTACTCCTTGTGTCCTGTCTCTTCTTGCTGTACTACAATCTGATAATAGCATATACTACTTTTTTATGAGATAAGCATCTGGATTCTATGCAATATAAGTGTGTGCTAGCTGCTACTGTATGTGAACATACTGTGTGTGTGTATATTATATATATATATATATATATATATATATATATATATTTATATATATACACAGTAATGAATGAAGCAACATATAATAAAATTGGTGACAAAGGACTCTCACAGCGCAAGGAACTCTCAGAGGTATATGAAAAAAGCAAATGAACATACACTTGTGCAGACGGGCTAAAAACAAAGATTTAAAAATACTGCTGGGAAGCGCTATGTACATTAAGGACACTATATAAATAAAGACATACATACATACATACTTTCCAATAGTATAAAAGAGAAGAAAAAATGTACATAGATGTAGAAGATCAAGATGATCAAGATGTAGAATACAGAGAATCAGCAGTGCACAACCAAGGGAGCCAGGCCAGTTGATAGCAAAAATATAAATTTATTAGATCACTGAAAAAGGAGGTAAAATATCCAAGATTTTCGACCTCTTTTCTATGATCTAATTGTTACGATTGTGCTCGCCACAAACCGGGACCGGACCGCGGGGCTGAGTGTGGTTTTATAATCACCGACCTTAGTCCGCGCAGACTGATCCGGAGTGCGCAGTTCATAGTCGTACATAGCAGAGTCAGGATTGGAGAAGGCAGGATCGTCGTTATTCAAGCAGGAGTTCGGCAACAGGTAGTCATGAGTTCCCCGCTTCAGCTTAGGAGCGGGAGTGGCCTCTGTGTGAGCAGCGGCCTCGGCCCATGATGACGGTCTCAGCAGGGGGAGACAGCAGGCTGGCCGAAGTACACCACGGGGCAGCGTCGGGAAAACCAATGCTTCAGCCCAGAATTTCTAAGCAGGCCTCTGCAAGGAGATTAGCAGCAGGCCTCAGGAAACGAAGGGTTACCACTGCTAGGGGAGAATGCAGCAGGTACCAGAGCTGGTTAAACATTGCTTCAGCACAGGTGTCAGGAACAGGCCTCTGCGTGAAACTAGCAGCAGGCCTCCGGAAACAACGCTTCAGCACAGGAATCAGGAACGGGCCTCTGCATGGAACTAGCAGGAGGGTTCCGGAAACAACGCTTCAGCACAGGAATCAGGAACGGGCCTCTGCATGGAACTTGCAGCAGGCCTCAGGAACTTAGGATCTAGGGATGAGAACTAGAGAGGTTAGTACACAAGGAGACAAGCCTGGGTGGCTTGTGGCAGAGACAGTAACGTCCAGGGAAGGAATTATGCTCGGCTCTGATTCAGAGCCAAAGCCCAACATATAAAGGGCGGAGATCCAATCACAGGGGGAAGGTGTGTAAGTATTCCTCCTATGATGGAGCACAGGGCAGAAGCTGCAATGAGAGGCAGCACATGTGCCATTGATTGTCAGGGAAGCTTTAGCAACTGCAGAGGTCAGCAAGGCTATAATCAAAGTCAGTAGTGGATTCCTTACAATACGTTAATGACTCACATTAGACTACACCCACTTTTAACAGATGTACCTCGTCGCCATGCATAAAAGGTTACACACTTTGCATAGCCCACCACTCGATGATCTGTATTTGAACTTGCCCTTGTCCAGATACTGCATTGTGCCATCTGCTTCCATGGATCAACCCCGATTCTACGGACGCAGGAAGCCACTCGCCTCTGCCGTGCCTATCACACAGAAAAAGCGAAAGGCGGCAGCCGTTTCCAAGCCAAGGCCAAAGCGACAGGCTAAGACTAATAAAGAAAACCTTCTGCTGACACCAAAGTCTAAGGGTTTTAATACACGTAAGCCTTATTATGTCAAGAAGAAATTCGGTGATGTGCACTCAAGGCAAAACAAATGGCAGCTAACCCATCGAACCCGCAGGCCACTTCCTCGATTACGCTTCGACGTCTCTGCCGCTGCTCTCCCGGAAATCTACAGCCCATCTTCTCCACTACTCTTCGACGACGCTGCCGCTGGTCTCCCAGAAATCCACGGGTCACTTTCTCCATTGCGCTTAGACGACTCTGCCGCTTCTCGGCCGGAAATCCACAGGTCCCTTTCTCCATCCCTCTTCATCGACGCTGCTGCTTCTCTCCCAGAAATCCACAGGTCAATTCCTCCATCCTTCTTCGACGACGCTGCCGCTTCTCTCCAGGGAACCCCCATCTCATCCTCCGTAGCACCCATCCACCCAGATGTCCACAGCACCCCATGCACAAGAACCAGCTCGTTAGACCGCATGCTGAATGGGTTAAGTGTCGATATCCCCGGGAACTCTACTATGCTGGTAAAGATAGATCTTCTTTTAGAGACCATGCTAAATATGGATCAACGGATGGAGAAGAGGGATCAACGGATGGAGAAGATGGATCAACGGATGGAGAAGATAGAGACTGACACAGCGGGGATACATAATTTGCTCGGTGTTCATGCCCCTGTATCCCCGACGCCAGAGAAGGAGGGTGGCATGGATGTGATGAATGGGACCTTCGACCCCCTTCCAACACCAAGCGCACCCCCTCCACCAGAAGAATTTGTGTACATGAATGCCGTAGACGAGGAGGATAACATGACAACCCCGTCAAGACCACGCCAGGAGACAACACGGCGACCAAGACAGGAGGAAAGCTTCCTACCAGACAACCTTCCCTCGCCCGCCGCCACAATCACACCCGCTCACAGAAGCACAGCCGCTCCCAGAATCCAACCTACTTACGCTTGCATCGATACGGTGCCCGACATCATCCTGCGAGATCTGCCACCGGCACTCAGGGAGAAGTATAGGGCGATGAGTGCTGGCTTACCCCAGGAGTGAGCCATGTTAATTTTTAAGCACCACGTGTCCTACTTGGTGTAATGCGGGTGGACCAAATTTGAAAACTATGAAGGAAATTGCGAAAAAAGGGCGCTTCCTGAAAATTTAAGAAGGACTATTGTGGTGGAATTGCGGCGCTATTTTTCAATTTCAGATCCTTTAATGAAAATCGTTCAAGACTCCATTAATGGCATTTTGCGTCATACAAGGCATCGGCCCTGGAAGGACAATCTGGTGGGGATCGAATTTGCGTGACTGTTCAACTGTTGTTTATTTTTTGACTTGTTCCTTGTTTTAACTTGTATTAATAAAGAAATGTTTTTACTTACACAAGACCTGCACAACTCCAGTACTCAAGGGCCGCAAACAGGCCCAGTTTTCAGGATAAAACCGGGCCTGTTTGCGGCCCTCGAGGACTGGAGTTGTGCAGGCCTGACTTACTGTACAGTACACCATCCTACTGTAAATATTTTGACTTTCTGTACTTTAATAAAGGAGATGTTGTGTGTTTTAAATTGTATTAATAAATAAAAAAAATTACTAACACCATACTGTTGTGCTGTAAATGTTTTGACTTTCTGTACTTTAATAAAGGAGATGTTGCGTGTTATAACATGTATTAATAAAGAAATGTTTTTACTTACGCAAGACCTGCAGAATTCCAGTCCTCGTGGGCCGCAAACAGGCCTGTTTTTCAAGGTTATCCTGAAAACCGGGCCTGTTTGCGGACCTCGAGGACTGGAGTTGTGCAGGCCTGACTGACTGTTCTGTTCACCATCCTACTGTAAATGTTTTGACTTTCTGTACATAAATGTTTTCACCAGCAGTAAACCATACACCTGTTAATGTTTTGAATTGCTGTACACTTTAAATGTTTTTAAATTGTATTTGTAAATAAATGTTTTTGTACTTACTGCACCAATAAAATAAAATGTTGATTTGTTTTAAATTGTTCCATTGTCTCCTTTTATACTGTAACAAAATACAGTGTTTCTAGAACATACAGTATGGTCCAGGCACACTGTACAGTACTATACTGTACTGTATACTGTAAGCATGCTCAGCACTGTACGGGTATAGAATACACATATGTACTGGAATACATGTAGAATAAATGCATACTTTTTATTTTTCGGGTTTATTATACAGTATATATATATATATATATATATATATATATATATATATATATATATATATATATATATATATATATATATATATATATATATATATATATATATATATATATATATATTTAAAAAGTACTGTATACAGTCTGAAAAAAAACAGCATATGAAGCTCTCAGTTACAGTATTCTATCCTAGTCAATAACAACAGTCACTAAACTGTAGACTCCGGTACATGGTTATTTAAATCCGATTCAGCAATGTGCAGGCATTGTAAAACAAAGCGATATTATCCATCGAAATCCCTCCATTTGCCGTTTTCCGCATGAGATGACAAAGTTTTCTTTTCTGAGGAGAAACAAAAGTACAAGTTTTACTGTAATGGTCAGTCAGACCCCTAAAGAAGTTCCCACAGTCAGTCCCACCAATAATTTTCTCGGGGGGCGTCTCCTGTTCACATGCGCATGCGCCTACTGTAGATGTGATGACACGCATATGCGTTTCAAGAAGGTTCCAATGCGCATGCGTCTAGCTTTCCACCAATTGTTCAGTATCTACTGTAGAAGCTGCTCAGCCAATGATATTGCTTACAGGAGAATCACTTGACTGTGCATTGATATTGATATTTCAAAAACAGAATAAAATACGGCAACATTACTCACCATAAACTTTGCCAATCAGCTGGCGCCGAGCCACTGCCAGTCCCATATTCTTGATTATACACGTAGTTGACAGGTGCCAGCAGATGAGGCTGGAAATTGCTTTGGTACATGCAAGCTTGCTGGAATCTGTATGCGAAATCCGGCTCAGGCTGCAGGTATCCGGGCGGGGACAGACAGCAAGGGTTGCCGGTTACCAGGTTTTCACTGACGGTCAGATCGTTATTGGATGCTGGCGCTGTCGCTTGCGCAGTCGCTGGCGCACTGCTTGCCAGAGACTGACGTTTCTTAGTTGGTTTTAACATGACTTTTCGCCTTTTGAAGTCTCCATGATCATAGATACAGGAAAAATCCGGTGATACAGACAAATACCCTCCAATAATTCCGGGATCAATACGAAAAAAACACGGATCGATACATAACTTTTTCCTTATTGCACGCTTCCACACATGAGCATCTGGTGAAAATTTGTAAAAGTCATAGTTTTTGATAAAATACTGATAAATTTGACCAACTGTTGCCATCTTATCATCTGAGGAACTACTATTACAATTGATTCTTTCCTGGTAAATACAAAGGCGAAAAGTTTATATAATACAGTACCTTTGCTTTTTTCGTTTCTTTAATAATTTGTCTGACAATCTCACACTGATAGGGTTATTTATTTCCTTTTGTAATTATTTTGTTACTAAGGAACTTAAAGAGCTTTTTAGGGATGAACTTTCTTTTGCAATATTTCTTAAATTATCAATTTTTGCTAATTTGATTGTTCTTTTGAAACTTTTGTTACATTTCTTTAAATTCTGATATGATGCCTCCATCTCTTCTGATTTAAAGAATCTACATGCTTGCCTCTTCATTTCCATTTCCTCCCTTTTCTGTTTATTTAGCCACATTGGTTTAGTCTTATTTATTTTATATTTATTGCCCTAGGGTATACACTGACAAGTGTGCTTTTCTAACAATGTTTTAAAGACTGCCCATTTATCTTCTACATTTTTCCAAGCAAAAACATCATCCCAATGTATTTCTTGTAGATTTGTCCTCATTTTATTAAAATCTGCCTTTCTAAAGTTTAAAGTCTTTGTTAAACCAAGTAATATGGTTTTTGATCATTTATTTCAAATGAGACCATGTTACCATGCACCGTTACCCAAATGTTCCGTACTTTAATAAGTGATATTACTGCCACATTGTTTGATATGACCAACTCCATTATTGTCCCTCTCCTGGTTGATTTCGCAATAATTTGTGTTATGTAATTGTCTCTAAGCACCCCCAAAAACCTATTTCCTTTTGTTGTAATGCTAATCTCATTGCCCCAGTCTATGTCTGGATAATTACAATCACCCATTATGCAAACATATCCTAGTTTTGATGCCTTCTCCATTTGCAAAAGTATTTTATCTTCCTCTATCTCACAGATATTTGGTGGTTTATAGCATATCCCTATAAACATTTACTTTGTACTTTTACCTGCACTGCTAATTTCTAACCACAAGGACTCTACATTTTCATTATTTCCTTCATAAACATTATAATAGGCTTTAGATTCGATTTTACATATAAACCTACTCCACCTCCTCTTCTATTTGCTCGATCCTTCAAAGAAAGAAATAACCCTCTAAATTAACTGCCCAGTAATGAGTTTCATCCTACCATGTTTCAGTAATGCCTATGATATCATATTGCTCCCTTGTAGCTAATTATTCAAGCTCACCATATCTATTTGTTGGGCTTCTTGCATTTGCAAGCATGCATTTAAGTTTTTTTTTTCAGTCTGTACTATTATCTTGTCTGCTCCAGCCTTTCTATGCCAATTGGGTTTAGTCTTTAGAACTTTTCTAGTATTATCGTATTTAATATGGGTGTCTTGTTGCTTGCCAAACCCCCACTTGCCCCCATTCTACCTATATGACCGTTCACTATTTCCCCATCTCTATCTATTCTATTTAGTTTTTTTATCTGTTTCTTGTTCCTACCCACTCCATCCTAGTTAAAAACACTAATGGGGGTTAATGAATTTCTACAAACTGAAAACTGGTAAAAATAGTGCAAAACTGAACCTTGATTTTGCTAGATGAATACTTTCTGGCATTTGCTTTTGTACATCTCTTTTGAAGCCCTATTATTTTAATTAATGTTTTACCATATGCAAGATTTATTTTGCCTAAAATTTCAAATAACTGATTTCAAACTCAATATCTAATTGATTTTCAATGACAATGTCTCACTGGTAAATTCCAAATATTGTAAAGTAGGATGACAAAACAAACACGTAAAAATTGATTAATCAATTTCTGACATCTACTTCTCCATTCATTTCTGAATATGTTTTCCAGCCTACAGAGTAGGTTTAGCGACTGCATTGCAAATCGGTGAATATTCAATGAAAGATTTTAAACATACAGTATGGGTCAGCTGCAATGTTAGCCTGAAGGTTTTACTTGTTTTGTAAACTGCTGCTGTTAGAGATCATCATAGAATGTGTTTTACATGTTTCCTTGATAGCTGGGGAAGAGGGTGAGAATGACATTTCATTCAAACAGTCAAATAGCTTGTTAGCTGCAAGCTCTGTCACAGTTTTGAATCAGAGTGCTTTTGTGTTGCATCCTAAGGGCTCTGATCTTGGCTGTACATCTGGACTCAAATGCTGACTCCACATGGTTTTATCTGACAAACAGTTGGATTGTAATCCAACCAACATTAACTTTTATTCCCTGTAGAAATTGCACTTGTTCCAAAATGATAATGTGAAGAAGAAATGTAGACTATTTGAATAATTTTGGAGCTAACATAATCTTACAATTAACTTTAACAAGTTAAAATATAATAAACAAGAAAACAATTGAACATTAGACTATGATAAGTTATTTATGCATTATAGAAAAGAGTAAATATTTGCTTAATTAAGCAATGCATCTAAATACATCCTAACTAATATGTAAACTAAAATTAAGGTCATAGTATAGTATTACTGCTAGACGGGGAAACACAAATATATTCAAATGCAAATATTTTCTGATCTTAATAAAAATGAATTGTGAAAATGTATGTAGCAATGCATAATAATGGACTGCAGACATCTTCCCTGTTGGCAGTAAATCCTGGTAAGTACAGGAATGCCAGCAGTAGTTATGGAGGTTTTCCCTCACACCCTGGTGAGGTGCCCTATGTATGGAGGGGAGTGGCTGCATGCTCTGAGTGCCTGGATAGTGACATCAGAGATGTGCCTGCCCCCTGAGGTATATAAGGCACGACACTGTCAAGTTATAGTTGTTGTTGTTAAAGTGTTTGGCTCCTGTGAAAGGGATTGCCGGATAGCTTTGTGACCCTAGTGCTGTAACTGGGGCACGAGTATCCAAATCAAGCCTGTAAAGGCCACACTGTGTCCAGGGACCTGGCACAGGGGTGATCTCCCTATGGGAGAGGGGATCCCACTCCAATTAGGAAGGCAGTACCTGGCAAAGGGACAGCATGAAGAAATGTGCGGCTAGAGCTGAAAGCTGCATGGGGCAGTCTACTACAGTAAGATCGTCAATAAAGATGCCCTGTTCAAAGATACCCCCACTGTGTGAGTGTGAGATTACTCTGCAGTGGCACTCACCACCGAGAAGGAGTTCTTCACCAGGACCATCTCCCTGCGGAAGCATAGATCCTGATGAGGTGGAGGCGCTGCACATGATATAGGTAGGACTCGCACCCACTACCTCAGCTACCTGTCCTGATGATATCCCCTACTACCATCAAGCGGGAGACTCAGGAGTCCTGTTACCTGCAGGTGCACCACCATACACCATCATGTAATAGGGACCGGTTAGACCACACGGGCCAATGTGAGATTGGGTGGGTCAGACAGGAGGGAACACCCGTTACATGTACATAGTTACAAATTGGGTTGTTCTGCTTGTTAATACTGTACAGTATATGATTCTGATTTTGAAATGCCATTCTAGCAAAGTATAAATCAATTAAGTTGTACAATGCTATGGGATAAATTCACTCAAGTAAGATATTTAACAATATTTGTGATAACATTGAATTCAATATTCAATATCACAAGAGGTAAAGCATATTTACTGTGTATGTCAGTGAAATATTTAACAAAGCACATGCAAATGAGCATGTCAATGAATAATGAATGTAAAATTAAATATTCACATTCTATTGCTGACAGCAAAGAAAATACAGCCAAAATGTATTACTTACCCCATGCTGCCTATTGCCTTATCTTGACTATAGCAACAAGATCCATATTTAAGATTGCAAAATCCAACATAAAATAGATCATAATAATACATTATATAAACAAATGTTAATATATTAAGAAATTATGTCGTCATTACTACAGTTCACCCACAGTTGTATTATGTATTTTTCGGTGTGGCATATTCTCCATATTGCATTGGATTACTGAAGCTGCAGCAAAGTAGGGCATGTTGGCTATGTCATTCTGTAAACAGTATTGTGCCATAGCTTCCCTTTCACAGAACTTGCGAGTTTTACCTGCTAGTACACTTAAATGAATGAAGGGAAAGGTGAGAAATGTCCATACAGTACCTTTCTCTGGTTCTACAAATACTGTCCCTGCGGTTTATTGCTACATGGAAATTTGTTTATGAAAGTGTATTCTATATTTATTACATCCTGTAGAAATTAGAGGTTCTGTAAAGTAATTAAATAATAGTGAAATAGATGTTGTAATGTGAAAATAAAAAGAAAAGGCACTTACTGTATAGTATACAGTACTCTGTTGCATACAGTACTACTGAGATGCAACACATATCGATCACTGGGCATGATTAAGTACATTATAACTCCAAGGGGCCTATTCATTAAAAGGCAATAAAGGCAATTCTGTGTAAAAACTAATTTGTATTTTGCCTTATTCATCAACCGCTTTTGCATTTGGTTCCAGCTATGCCATTCCATATGATATGCAAAGTGTGCATGTAAATGGGGTAAAACTTGCAAAATTACATATGCACAGGCTATTCATTAAACTGTCAGTTTGAATAATGCCCAAAACGTCAAATGGGCCTATGCTATAAGCCTTCATTAAAAAAAATCGCGGGGACATTTTCACCTTATTTATTGAGCATTGCTATCACGATATTCAGAAAGCCTCAATTACATGTGATAGCAAAACTCCCAAAATGGGCGAGTAGCCGGCGACGTGATAATTGCCTCTCTCAAAAGGCCTCACCAGGTGACTTGTTTTGGAGACAGAGCTAAACAGAGAGATCCACCTCTCCCTGCGCATATCTCGCCAGCGATCAAAAGTTTTTAATATACATTTTAATCTTAGTGTAGATGAGCAGGGTGTTTACAAAGAAGAACTGCATTTATTTCAGGTCCAAGGACCCCCTGCTTCCCAAGATACAGGCATCATTATGGGGTGCCGGTATCTCCTATGCATTTTATTCCCATGGTCACATAACACGAGACATTTTAATGCATAGGAGATACTAGCACCCCATAACGCGGCCTGTATCTCAGGAAGCAGGGTGTCCCCGGACCTTAAATCAACGTGGTTCTGCTATGGAGACCACCTGCCCATCTACACTACCATTACAATTTATATTAAAACAGCTTCATTACCTTAATGGCTAGCTGCTAAGGCAATGAAAGGGTTAACAACCAGTGCACAGTTTATTGAGGGCAGCGGGTGTGGATGAAGGTGGTATTTGGTCCTTCAAGGTTGTTTAGGCCTTGCATGGGGGTTGTGGGTGGAGTAAACCCCTTCATCACCTTAGCGGTTGATACCGCTAAGGTAATGAAGGGGTTAAGCCCTGCTGCTACCATGTGGTAGGCCTAAACATCCATCCTTGGGGCTACTACCCCCTTCACCCAATTCCTCTATCCACAATAAATAAAAAAACACACAACAACCCTAATACCCAGCTCCTCTACCCCTAACCAACACACACACACACATACAGTAAAGTAATGGGCAACATTACTATTATATATTATATGGACAATAGTACATTTGCCAATTGTAAAGCAAATATTAGCTAGCATAAATAAAGTAAATGTAACAGTTCGACTCCTACCCAATCTCATATGGGCCCCTAGGTGTAGAGCTGCCCCGTTACATGTCAGTGTAGTGTGGTGCACCTGCTGGCTCACAGGACTCCTGAGTCTCCCGCTCATAGGTAGTAGGGATTTCACCATGACAGGCGTGTGAGGTAGTGCTGAGTTCTACTCACAGTTGGTATAGCTCCTCCATCCCTTCCAGATCCCCACGATAGCAGGGAGGAGTCTCTGGAAGAGAACTCCTGGGTGCATCTTTTTCCTGATTAACTCCAGTCACAGGCAAGAAGGGTCTTTCAATCAAGGGCATCTTAATTTGCATATTTCATGGCAGACTGCCCATCATAGCGGCCGGTACTTAGCCGCACATCATATAGCTGCACACCTCAAGGAAGTTCCCTCCTGACTCTGTAATAGAGACAGGGATATCTGCCACCTCTCCCCTAAAAGAGGGCCACCAGCTGTGCCAGAGCCCTGGACACAGTGTGGGGTCAGCTTGACACTCTGTCAATACTGACACTTGAATTTCCCAGACTTGATTCCAGACAGAGCAGACTTGAACTCTGCAGACAGACAGACTAACTTTAGGAAGTAATGTGTAATATATAGCTTCCAAACACCCACCCCAGTGTCACTAATAGTGGACACAGAGCATGCAGTCACTTCCTTTGCTACACCTTACACATCACAAGGGGGTGAGGCCAATCCTCATGACAACTTCTGGCAAACCTGCCCTCTTAACAGGGATTACTGCACAGAATGAGAGAGGTATGTAGACCCAAAATTACACAGGTTACATAAATAATTCTTTCTACTTACCCCTGCCATCATGTAGGGTGTTATCATCAGCATACTGCAGGTCCATGTCCTCCGTTGCCAGAAAGAGTACATAAAAAAATATAATCTAATGGCCCCTAATCCCTTAACCACTTTAGAGATTAATAACTGCTATAGTAAATTAAAAGGTTAACCCCTGTCCTCCACTACCCACCTGGAGGCGTAACCACCCACCGGTGCCCCACTATACCAACCCTCTACCCATTGTTTGGCACAGTGGTATACCATACCCATATAATATGGTATCAGTTTAAAAGATTTGACATCATCCCTTAAAGTGATGGCACATTCTTTTGCATTAATGTGACCTATCACATGGTACAGCAACCAAAGGGATTGTCTTCAGTCCCATTGGCTGTAATACCATGTGATATAGACATGTAGCTTTAAGGATATGACATACCTCCCTTGGAGATGACGTCACATCCTTAAAAAAAAAAGATGACGTCACATCCTTAAAAAAAAATTTTTTTTGGCAAATGCTTGTTTACTATTGATTGTTATTTTATCTATTTCTTGTTTTTGTTTGGATTCAATTGTTTTGAAATTGGATGGCTTGTTTTTAGTACATTTCAGGATTGGTTAGCGTTTTTAATTAATGAATTGTTTTGTTGGCTAGTGGTTTAAATTAATTATTTGTTTTATTGGCTAGTGGTTTTATTTATTTTATTATAAGGGAGTTATCCTGCGAGGGGTGACTGGGGCTCAAGGGAATGGGATACACTGGAGATTGAAGAAAACTTTTTTGAAGCAATGATGAGAATCCTTCAATAGTGAAACATCAACATTTCTTATAAAACCTGACTCCTGGCAAGTGTATGAAACATTAGCATTTGTAAATCTTGTGGAGGATAGCACTAAACTAGACTCTTACTCTATCTAGTAAAGGGATGAGTCATTTATGTCCCAGTACACAAAGAGTCCTCCAAATGTTCAAGAATATTCTATATAAATGAGATTGTACTCACAATAGGTAGCTTGTAATGTCCATAAACTCCAAACTTGCAGGGCATCGATCCAGGCGTGCGTCATTCAGGATAAGCAGTGTGATAAAGCTCCTTTGAGCGAAACATGTCAGTGAGATCTTCCATCTGTGAAATAAATCTTTTTTTTAGCTCACCCTCTTTTACAGCCAGTTTTTCCTCTGTCTAATTTATTTATTTGATTTGTTGGCTACTGGTTTAAATTAATTATTTGTTTTGTTGGCTACTGGTTTTATTTGTTTCATATTTTGCTCGGATAGTTGTTTATTTAATTGTATTGTTTTGGAATAACATAATTGTAATCATTTTGCTATTTTGGTAATAGATTGGGCTATTTAGTTCTTTTATTGTTGGGGTATTTAGGTGCTTGCGTATTTCTTTGATAATTGTGTTTTTTTGGCCTTAATTATATTTATTAGGTTGACATTTAGTGATATAGTGGCTTATTAAGCCCATATTCTATAGGTATGATATATCATTGTGCCAATCAATGGAAATAGGGGGGGTATAGTTGGTCCGAGGTGGGTGTTTAGGCCTTCAGGGTGGGTAGCAGGGGATGGGGGTTAACCCTTTAGTTACTATAGTGGTTATTAACCATTAGGGCTAGATCAAGGGGTTAGCGACCATTAGATTGTATTTTTTATTTTATTATTGTTGGCATCGAACGACATGGACCTGGAGTATGCAGACGAGGATGCCCTTCATGTTGGCAGGGGTAAGTTGAACATTTTATTTATTTTGTTAATGCTGACTGCCTAATGTTTGATTTTATAATGGGCAAACCGCTTTGATTTCTGCCGTAGGGACCCCTTGCTTCCCGAGTTATAGGCCCTGGTATGGGGCACCGGTATCGCCGCCATTCTTAAATCCTCCCCGTCACGTGACCGTGGGATTTAAATACTGGTGGAGATACTGGCACCCCATACCAGGCCCTGTAACGCAGGAAGCAGGGGGTCCCTGAGGCTGAAATCAATGCGGTTCAGCATAGGAGACCACTTGCTCCCACACTATTTGTAAAAATATAATTAAAGCAGCTGCATTACCTTAGCGGATAGCTTCTACAGTAATGATTTATTTTTTATGGGGTTTTGATACTAGTGTTCAGTAGTAGGGGGTCTTCTGAGGTGATCCGCATTGATTTCAGCATCGGGGACCCCGACGTCCCAAAATACAGGCCCCGTTATCTGGTGCCGGTATCCCACTTCCGGATTTAAATCCCCGGTCACGTGACATGGGAAATTTAAAAGCACAGGGGATATCGGCACACAATAACAGGGTCGATATCTCGGGAACTAGGGGTACCCGAGGCTGAAATCAATGCTGTTTAGCTCTGGAGACCCCCTGCTGATGTATACTATTATCAAAATCAGTATTTTAACTGTACGATCGCCTGTAACAGCCATGCATGGAGACGCAGCATTTCCATGCAGCTCTTCCAGGCTGACTTTTTTTTCAATCAGTTGCCGCTCAATATGATTTATAGCGCGATAGCACTGATAAAAAAAATAGTAGTGCGATAGTGCATTTTTTTATCGACCTTTAAAAAAATAGCGTTCATTATTAGTGAATACCATTTTTTCCCTCACGTTTTAGTGGGCGACAATGCACTGATTTTATCACAGCTTTGTGAATAGGCCCCTCTGTGTTTTAGAATGAGTGAGCAGTTCATGCCAGAAATTCATCAAATGTCACTGAGTTGAAGGAGATCTGCATGGAGAAATGGGTTAAAATTCCTCAAAAACAATGTGAGAGACTGACCAGTAGTTACAGGAAATGCTTAGTAGAAGTTATTGCTGCACAAGGGGTACTGAATCTAAAGGATCACATACTTTTTCACACATGGATATTGAATGTTTAATCATTTGTGGATAAATACAGAGAATGTATTATGTTTTTGTGTCATTTGATTGATCAGGTTAGCTTCATCTATTATTATGAATTAAATTACGATCTAATAACATTTTAGGTTGAAATATGTGAAATTCCTAAATGGTTCTCAAACTTTTTCTCGCCACACATGCAGCGTATGCATATACACATGCACCGACCGTTATCCGATCAATTCGTGGGTTGAATTCTTTGGTACACCCAGTCTTGGTGCGTGATTTCTTGAAAATCTCCTGCGTTAAGACACAAGTTTACTAGTGTTTTGATCGCGTGCAGAAAATTGCATTTTAGCATTGTCTGCAATACCGTTGAGTAACTAAAGTGGGTGAACGTGAGTTGTTGCCTTCAAAATCTAATTGCAATTCAACCTGTATTTTATTCCCATACGGTGCTTCAAGTGTGTGTACAGTAATTGTAATTTGAATATTAACGTTATGAGTTCATATACATGGGAAAGAAGTCCTTTCTGAGGCTCCTTAGCCATATACAAATCCTCAAACTGTAGAAGATTAATAAAAAATGTAATTCGTTAAAAATACTTTTTATTGTGTGTTCAAAAATATGAACACACAACAAAAAGTATTTTTAACGAATTAAATGTTTTATTTGTACAGGATAATAAAGTTAAATGAATAATACAAAAAAACAACATCGACACATCTTCCAAAGGTAAATGTATATTCCGCACATGCGTGTATGTCAAATTGGAACCTTGTTTAAATGCATATGTAACCTTGTTCAGAATAAAATTACTGTACAGTAAGATACAGTACATTTCTTCATGGATTCGCTCAATATCTGCTGCACAGTAGTATTGCTGTTAGTGTATCAAAATAGTAAAAAAAAACTTTTATTTTCTAGATTTACAGTATGTAACATAGTGTACTGTACAGTATATCAATGAGGCATTTTTATATATTTACATGCCTTTAGAACTTTACATTACAGTATGTATAGTGCTACTGTAAGTGTATGTAAACAGTAAATGCAACATATTTTAAAGATTTTTCTAGTGTACTGTATGTCAAAGATATATTTAAATTTATTTATTTATAAAAAATGTTTTACCAGGAAGTAATACATTGAGAGTTATCTCTCGTTTTCAAGTATGTCCTGGGCATAGAGTTAAGACAAATAATACATGGTTACAAATACAGTTACATAAATGAACAGGTATACAATATATACAAGACATTGCACTCACAGTTAAAAAAACATATTTTGTAGGCTTATGAAACAGTTACAGACCAGATTAAAATGTGAGACAGCCTTAGTTTTGAAAGAACTTAAACTGGTGGTGGATGTAAAGTTGTTCCAGTTTTGGGGTGCACGGTAAGAGAAGGAGGAATGGCTGGATACTTTGTTGAGCCTTGGGACAGTGAACAGTCTTTGGGAGTCTGATCTCCGATGATAAGTGCTGCATGTGGTAAGGGTGAGGAGCTTGTTAAGATAGATGGGTAGCTTGCCCAGAAAGTATTTGAAGGCAAGACAGGAAAGATGAACTTTGCGCCTACACTCGAGTGATGACAAATCTAGTTCTTTGAGCATTTCGTAGTGATGTGTGTTGTAGTTGCATTGGAGAACAAAACGGCATATTGAATTATAGAGGGTGTCAACATCAGTACTTTATTTATTGTACTACTGTAAGTTAATTTAAGCACTAAAAGCAACTTAATTTCAAGATTTATATATATGTTATTCATATATATGTTATGTCTGTGAGATATATTACAGTATGCTACTGTATGTGTATCTAAACAGTAAATGCACCTTATTTGCAAGATATTTATTCTGTATGCAGTACTGTACAGTATGTCAATTAGATATTTATATACAGTATCTTTAAATGCCTTTAGTACTATATGAAGAGTACTGCTATAAGAGTCTAAACAGTAAAAACATAAACACACCAACAAGTATATTTAAAATTTTTTTTTAATTTGTACAGGATAATAAAGGGAAAAAAATAATAATCAAAACATTTAACGTCACCTCTTCTTCAAAATGAACAATCTTGTATTTTTCTTCTTCGCATTGGCTAGTGATTCTTGGACATCAGGGTCTGTAAAGAAAGAGACAATATACTATATTATCAATTGCACCGTACATTATGCAATCCTTATTTTTGGGGAGTTTAGGGAGAAAGGACATGACATGGGGAACAGTGTATTATGACTACATTGTGACTGCACAAGAAAAAACTATTAAACAATGACACCTGTATAGTCCATTATTATACAGTAGAGTATCTTCTAGTTTTTGGGGGGTTGGGCAGACAAAGCATGCATGGCATGGGGCACAGCACTTTACATTAGGACTACAGGTTTACATTAGGTTTTGGGTGGTTTGGAGGGAAGGGACTTGTCATGCATGGATTTAAGCAATGTGTCTTACCTGGCAGTTTTTCCGGGAGAGTTTCCTGGGGGGGTCGGGGGGTGGGATATCATGCATGTTCTCCTCGCCCCGTTTCAGACATGCACATGAAAAACATAAATAGAAAAAAATTATTAAACCATGACATCAGCACATTATCTTCTGTTTTTTGGGGGGGTTGGGGGAGAAAAAGCATGCATGGCATGGGGCACAGCACCTTACATTAGGACTAGAGGTTTACATAAGGTTTTTAGGGGACTTGGGGGGGACGAGACTTGGCATGCATGGATTTGAGCACTGTGTCCTACCTGGCAGTATTGCTGGGAGAGTTTCCTGCACCAAAGGGGGGGGGGGAGATTTCCTGCACGTTCGCTTCGCCCAGCACCAGACATGCAAAATAGAAAATAAGCATTAAACAATGAAATAATTTTAAACAATCAAAAAAAAATTTAGATTAAAAACATTGGCGGCGCATCTTTATTTGTAAATAAATTCATAACGTGTAGTCGTCAAACAAGTCGATGGACCTCCAGGGAAGAGACCTTGTATGCCTCAAATGGCCATTGATGCTGTCTCTCACGGTTCTCGCAAGAAGAGGGGTTACATTAAAATAGCGCTTCACGGAGGCGGGGCTTGGAGCCGAAACAAGATGGCTGTGTGATGCTGTAGCTCCACAAAAGTGGGATTAAACATCTATAACCATCCTCGCTCATACTACACCAAACTAATTGATACTGTTCAAATCTGAATAACCCAAGAAGCGCTGATCATTTCAAGGACATAAATACACCCATAAGACATTAAATTGGATATCTTACGAATAACCTGGGTACTGGGCCTACTGTGCAGAACAGCAGTTGCAGCCCCAGAGCAGAGCTTCTTCAAGGATCGTGACCCGGTGTCAAAATCTCCCCTGGCTTCCCCTGCCCGCAGAGAGCAAGAGCTATAATAAGGGCAAGCTCACAGGAGGGAGGACTGGGTGAGTAACCCATAAATATTCCATAAATATTCCAGCCTGGGGCAGCACGAGGCTTAGGAGAGGCTGAGTATCACCCAAAATGGCCGTCACTGCCCTGTAGCGGTGGGTGAGTGGAGCGGAGCTCCGGGCATACCTGTCCCCAGCCGGAGAGCGCATCTTTATATCCCCCTTCCTCTGCCTACTCCACTCCGCTGTGGGGGTGATTGGGGCTGCCGGGGGTGCTAGCCGAGGTGGTGCGGGGCTCTGGCGCGGCTTCTGGCAGTCTAAAATGGCCGCATAGTGAAGGAGAGGGGGCTCGGTACAGGATCTATCTTCTCCTGACCAGCGGCCGCGCGGGGTGAGCCGCGGGCCGTGCCGATCTCCCCCTGCTTACCTGCACTCCCTCCGCTTACCTCCGCCTCCCGGTGCCTCCGAGGTGAAGTCTGGGCAGAGCTGCTGCAGGGGCTGGAGCAGTCGGGCTCCATGCGTTCCAGCCTGCTTGTCAGGCAAATCCAAAATGGCCGCCGCAGGGCTGATTTAAAGAAACAGTTCCCCACAAGACAGTAAATAAATAAATATACATTAAAAAAAAAAAAAGCAGCCTAACCAAGCTAAGGGACTGTAGAGGCTGTAACTTCACTTGCAAAAGCAGGTTTATAAGACTCTACACTGTTTGCAATAACAAATTGGTTCCCTGAAATTCAAGAAAGGCAGATTTGAGGAGCTGGGTGCTGCGGCTGGGGGTGAAAGGGGAGAGAGCATCTTGCCTCACTAAACTGCTGTCAGAATCATACGGCCACTGTGCAGAAACGCCTCCGCTGATGTTGAGCTCCCCAATGCATGGCCACCTCAGATTAAAAAAGAAAGAAAAGGGCGCATGCGCGGCGACTAGGGTTATGGATGCCTAAGTGAGAGGCTCCGTCCCAGCCGGCACCAATATTAAATAATAAAAGCATAAAAAACCGACGATCAACAGTGAAACACAGCAGCCTAGAAATCGGAACACCTAAGGATGCCAAAGAAAGTGGCTACACGAAAAAGAACCTCCGTGGTAACCGACTATTTCCAAAAAGGAGAGCCGACGCTAGTGAGTGGAGGGGAAGACAGCGGGCAAATGGCGGGCTCGGACTCTAAAAGCGACAGGTCCACGAGCAGACCTGCAAGCAGAGCAGGGGCCACAGATCAGGACTGGGTCACGAGAACTGATATGAAGGCATTTTGCTCGGACATGAAGTCCTTCTTCCAGAAGGAATTATGGAAGCTTAGGCAGGACATAGATAGCATAGGGGAAAGAACAAACACACTTGAGAACAAAGTGGACGCACATGCTACTTACCATCAAAAAAATGACAAGTCCATGGCCCAACTACACAGACAGATTGCTGACTTGCAGGACCGACAGGAGGACGCGGAGAACAGGGACAGGCGTAACAACATACGCCTGCGAGGAGTCCCGGAATCTGTGTCAGATCCAGAGGCCTTCACCTCAAACTGGCTCCAACATATATTGCCGGATAAAAGTGAGGCTGAACTGCAATTCGACAGATGTCACCGGGCCCTGCGGTCTAAACCACAACAGGGTGACCCCCCGAGGGACATCATCATTAGGCTTCATTATTTCAAAATTAAAGATAAGGTGTGCCAAATTGCCTGAGCTGCCAAGACCCTGGAATTTGAAGGGGTGAGACTGCAGGTCTTCCAGGATCTAGCCCCACAAACCCTGTTAAAAAGGAGAGCCCTCGGATCTGTCACCAGAGTCCTAAGGGATCATGGAATTCGCTACCGCTGGCTTTTTCCCTTCGGCTGAATGGTAATCAAAAACGGAGTGGCCATTACCCTGTAACAGCTGGAGGGAGGAGCAGAATTCTTAAAAAAATTGGACTTACCGGTCTCTCCCCCGAGCCCCGAACGACAGGTCCCCGCTGAAGCTCCTATTCCGGCGGCGTCCTGGCAGCGTGTGGAGCCATCAGGGAGCAAACGCAAGGACTGAGGGCTGCCTTGTGGCTCTCTACCCCCGTGCCAGGAGTTAAAGGAGCCTTCCCCGGCCCAAAATCTAACAGAGAGAAGTACTTTGTGATCTGATCTCCTCGGGTGACGAGAAGAGAGTGGTGCGGCCATGTTCTTAAAGCTAGGGAAGAAGGCTGTCACAGAGATCCTCTAGTGGCGGGATCCGGAGCCGCGGCTATCTTGCTTCTGGCATTGGGGGTCCGACCGGAGAGAGACATCTAGTGGATGACGGCGGCATTTCGACTGAAGGTTAGTCGATCGATAGACTGGCGGAGGGCACCCCTGTGTGGTGAAAAGATGACCTAAAGCAGCAAACAGATCCGGGGGACCCATTTAACAGAAGGAATCTTGGCGACGGAGGAAGCAGAAGCCGGACTGGTTCGGGAGGATGAGCAACACAGACTCCAGCAGCACTACATAAGCTGATCTCTATAGCAGGGAGGGGGGGGGAAAGGGGGGGGAAGGGGGGGACCAGAGGAAAGCGCAGAAGGGGGCAAGAGGAGTGAGGAGGGAGGTTGATAAGGCATTCAGAGAGCAAGAAGGGGTCAGAGAGGGGAAGGATGACAGGTAGAAGGGACGAAGTGTATGGGGGAAGGAGGAGAGAACAGGGAGAGGATAAGCAGGAGGGGGATAAGAAAGAGCAGCGGAGGGAAGAGGGAGCGAACGAATAGAGAACCTAGAAAGGGGATCTGCAAAGACGAGAGAACACCCTCGTAAACAAGAGAAAGGCCCTGCTTCTGGAAGGGAGGTAGGAGAGGGAGAGAGGATGATAATCTCAGGTGAGAGAGCTTGGAAGTAGATGAGATAGGAAGAGTAGGCTGAAGGTGGTTCCCTCTCAGGGAGGAATGCCCCTATCCATTGTCATATAATTAACATCTCTCTCCAACCCTTACAGTCGGGAGCTCCTGAGAGGAGGAGCGGGGAGTTCGGGGCTGTTTCGACGAGAGGGGTGGCCATCAAAGGGGACACCGCCACACATGGTCGCTGCTCTGGGACCGGACACCATTTACCCGAGGACTCCAGAACAATCAGCACCCCCTTTATGGAGTCAAAGAGTCCAGTAGCAAGGGAAGGGAGGGGAGGGGGGGAGGGATGACGTGAATAAACGATACGCACAGGAGAGATGATGGAGGCTACAGTCCGAGACTTTTCACTACTCTGTCTCTCATAAATGTCAACCCTAGGTCACACTTAGCGTAAGGGGGAGACCCCCACAGGATTAGCCCACGGATGAGAGGAGAGGGGGGCAACACACCGCACACTCTATTGGGACACTATGATCGCCACCAGTCGTATTGGGAGACGACACAAAGAAGGCTGGGGAAGACGAAAAGGACTTAACTAGTTCTACTGTTTCACTGTAAATAGTTTTTGTGATTTACACATGTCGGTTTGCTATGACACACAACGTATGCCTAAGGGAGAGGGAGAGGAGGGGGAGAAGCATTGCTTCCTTTTTTCTCTTTCTCTCTCTATATTGTTTACATATATTGCGTAGATAGTGCCGGGTTCGGGACCACCTGGGCTGGCCACCTGCGACTCAAGCTGTGCACGAATGGGTCACTCCATCATGCACAGACAAGTCCCTCGGGCACTCGGCCACGAGATGTGGTTGGGAGTTAGGAAGCCCCCACCGGGCATTCCAGGGCGCAAGGTTCGCCTGAGGGCCAAGGGACCATTGCTGACCAAGGTCAGCTTCGGCCCCTCAATTGTTTTGTTACCCCCTACCTGTCCCCACCCCCCCCTCCCACCCCCTCCCTCTGTGGTGTGGGCACAACCCCCGACTGAAGTAGATGGGCCAGAGAGCTCAGAGGCTATAGGGGCCTACAATATAGACAGCACTTACAGCGATAACAACAACCCCACTACACCATGTCGTTGACTATGATATCCCACAACACTAAAGGTTTAAATAGCCCGGGCAAACGCCGAATAGCTATAGCGGATTACAAATGCAAGCGGGCCGACGTAGTGTTTCTACAAGAGACGCACTTTAGCGGCAAAAGCGCCCCCAAATTCTGGGATAAGAGCTTCAAGCGGTTTTACCTTTCCTCTGCAAGGACGGAAAAGAAGAGAGGAGTGGCAATCTTGCTTCATAACAACGTCCCATTTATAGAAGAGGTGGTTAAGAGAGATAAAGAAGGTAGATACCTAGTCTTAGTAGGCACTATACAAGCCCAGCCTATAACGCTGGCGACAATATACGCTCCATGTGAGCAAGACCCCTCATTCATTAACGGGTTCTTTGACACACTGAGATCAGTGGCCAAGGGTGATTTAATTGTGGCAGGGGATTTCAATGAAGCGATCAACCCAGGGATGGACAGGTCAGGCCCCCAGAAGGCTAACAAAAAGTCATATATAGATACCCTCCTGAAAGGTCTTAGGGATAGCCAACTAATAGACATTTGGAGGGAGATGCATCCGTTAGAGAGAGATTACACCTTTTTCTCGCACCCCCATTTATCCTATAGCAGAATCGATTACTTCTTTGTCTCTAGCAGACTGGTCCCGAAGATCCCCCACTCAGGGATCCATGATATTTCATGGTCGGATCACGCACCTATAGAGCTACGGTGCACACAAAAATTTCTGGACAGGCCGGGAGCAAATTGGAAACTTAATGAGGCACTGTTGAAGGTCCCAGGGTCCGAACAAATAATTAGTAAAGAGATAGATCAATTTTTCCAAATTAATACGGGTAGTGTTCAATCCCACCTTGTACTGTGGGAAGCACACAAGGCAACCTTGAGGGGGACCCTAATTAAATTAGCGGCTAAAAGAAAAAGAGAAAGGAATTGGAAAATCAATACCTTACAAAATAAGCTTAGAGAATTACTACTCAAACATAAACGAGATCAGAGTTCGGCCCTTCTCAAAGAAATTCAAGACACTAGAGTCGAGCTTAACCTAGTCTTGACCTCCCAGGCAGATAACACGGTGAGTTGGTCCAAAAGGCTATTCTATGATAAGTCAAACAAACCAGATACCTTACTGGCCAACAAATTGAGGAATAGACAGCCAAATTATAGTATCTGGGAGTTAAGGCTAAAAACAGGAGCCAAAACAGCCAACCCAAAACTGATAGTGGAGGAATTCAGGAGTTTCTATGAGAACCTCTATAATGGTGAAAAGGTGGCACATAATGGTAAAACCAAAAGGGCCATGAAGGATTTCCTGAAGGGCGCACACCTACCAAGATTGAGTGGTTCGGAAAGGGAAGTTTTAGGAGCAGATTTTACCTTAGAGGAACTTACCCAGGTTATTCAGAGCCTCAAACCCGCCAAGGCACCTGGACCTGACGGGTTCTCCAACCTTTATTATAAAAAATACATTGAGCTCCTGGGGCCTCACCTCCTCAGAATGTTCAATGCGGTGCTAGACGGGGCTGCATTTCCGGAACAGATGCTCCAAGCGTCCATCTCAGTAATTTATAAGCCTGGGAAAGACCCATTAGACTGCTCAAGTTACAGGCCCATTTCGCTCATTAACACCGATATCAAAATATATGCTAAATTGCTGGCCAACCGATTAAGTCACATCCTGCCCAGACTCATACATCCAGATCAAGTCGGGTTTATTACGGGTCGACAAGCTGCAGATAACACCCGACGGATCATTGATCTGATAGATATAGCCAATACACGTAAGATCCCAGTTATGATGTTGAGTCTGGATGCTGAAAAAGCCTTCGACAGGATTGACTGGCCATATCTGAGGGCCACGCTTGGAGAGTTTGGGATGGGAGCGCGGGTGATCAATGCTATCCTGTCACTATACCAGTGACCGGCAGCCAGGGTGATCCACCAGGGATTTCCGTCGGACCCGTTCCAAATCAGAAGCGGCACCAGACAGGGGTGCCCATTATCCCCCCTTCTATTCGCAATGTGTATAGAGCCCTTAGCAGCACTGATTAGAAATAATCCAGATGTGGGAGGCATAGAGGCGGGCACACAAACGCATAAAATAGCTCTTTACGCAGACGATGTCTTGCTCACAATCTCAAGGCCGCTCACTTCCTTGCCGAACCTATTCAACTTGCTAGGGAAATTTAATGATATATCAGGCTTTAAGATCAACCAATCTAAGTCTGAAGCCCTGAATATAAGCCTCCCGAAAGAGACAGAAAAGTTGATACAGCTCAATTTCAACTTTAATTGGCCGAAAAAAGGGGTGAAATACCTAGGGGTTATAATCCCCAAAGATTACAATAGTATCTACCAGGCGAACTTCCCCAAACTGATCCGCGATCTGAAGGAAGAGCTGAGAAAGTGGGCGTCTTTTAAAATCTCATGGATCGGACGGATACATAGTATAAAGATGAACCTCCTCCCACGTATACTATATTTGTTCCAGACATTACCGGTGCCACTCAGACTGACGGATATACTCTCACTTCAGTCTGCTATATCCAAATTCATATGGGAAGGAAAAAAACCGAGAGTAAAGGGTATGATTCTAAAAAAGCCAACATTGGAAGGGGGCCTGGCGGTACCTTGTCTGTTATCTTAATACAAAGCGGCACAATTAAGCCAAATCTTCCAATGGTATGTAAACCCGGATTCGAAAAGGTGGGTTGCATTGGAAAGCGAAGCTTGCTCCCCAATCGAGCTAAAAAGCTTGATATGGTTACCCAAAACAGCCTTGAAGCTGCTGAATAAGCCGCTGGCCTCAGTGGCGAACTCGCTGACTATCTGGGAGGCCAATAAAAGTAAATGTAATCTGCTATCTAAAGGATCTCTGATGACTCCATTGTGGGGCAACCCAGATTTTGCTCCAGGCCTGTACAGAAAGGAATTTTCAATTTGGAAGCATTAGGCATACATAGACTCCGAGATCTAGAGGGGAGCAAAGATATAAAGCCCTTTGCACAAATTAGAGAGGAATCAAACGTCCCCCCCTCAGAAATATTTAGATTTCTCCAACTGCGAGCATTTTACATTAGCGTTACCCCACGACCCCCACTAACCAAGTTTGAAAAGCTCTGTCTAGTTGAGACGGATACCAGGGGACTCATATCGCTGTTGTACAAAGAGGTGATCGGTTCAGGAGTACAAGCTGACCACAAACTGAGGTACATGGATCAGTGGGAGAGAGATCTGGGTGAGGTCCTAGAGACTGAAGAGTGGAATAGAATAATTATGGCATCTGCCAAGAGCTCTATATGCACAACTTTAAGGGAAAACGCATATAAAGTTTTAATGCGATGGTATCACACTCCCTTGAAATTATCTAAATTCGTACCAGGGTACTCCCCCCTGTGCCCTAGGCAGTGCGGAGCAACGGCTGATTTGCTACATATGCTGTGGTCTTGCCCGAGGATTAAACCGCTTTGGCGAAAAATCAGAGATTGGCTTGAGAAGATTCTAAATCTTAAAATTTCCATGGACCCGTGGCGGTTTCTGCTGAACAGACCGTCCATGGGGTGGACTAAATCAAGTAATAAACTAGTTGCTTATTTCGCAACAGCTACTCGGTGCGAGATCGCAGCACTATGGAAGCAACCCGAAATTCCCCTAATTTCCAAGATTCGGAACAGAATTTGGTTTGTATGCCAGATGGAGAAATTAACAAGTCTAGTTAATGACACTGGCGAAATGTATCTAAAAACCTGGACACCTTGGTTGGACCAGAGGGACATCCCGGGAGTAGGAAGAGATACTATCCTGCTTTGATAGTAATAGATTCGTTTTCCCTTGAATAACGCTGTGTGTAGGAATCACGCAGGACACATAGTGCCAAGAACACCCTCGGCAGGCTCGCGAAGTGGGTATCTAAGAAATCGGGTGGATAGGTTCCCCTGGAGGTGCTAAGGATATAACAACCTTTAGGAGTTGAAACTCCACGATTCTATTAGTCCTAGTGGGATTGACTCCCGCACCACACCACCCTCCCCCCCTTCCCTATCCCCTCTCTCCCCTACATCCCCCCCCCTTTTTATTTTATTTTTATTTTTCTGTTAGCTGTATCCCAATACCTGTTTGTGAGAAATGTTAGTTTGTAACACAATTTCTTTGTACAATGTATGGTGAAGATTTTATTGTACATGTTCTTTGCTGAAAAACTCAATAAAACCAAAGTTATAAAAAAAAAAAAATAGCGCTTCACATTGTCCATAATTGTTCTCCTTAAATTTACAGGAAGACCCTTCTTGTATTTATAGCCTTCATAATTGACATTTTGGGTCCACCCGCTGTACATCTCAAAACTGACGTTGTGTTTAAAGATGAATTGGTCATATTTCTGAGGTAGACCACCACATCTGATCTTGTATTTCTCCCGGACACTCTGGGGTAGGTCGTTCAGCATGATGTCTGGGAGCTGTACAATACTGGGTGCTGGAGAGGGTGTGCTTCTGGCAGCAAGCAGGGGTAGATGTTCTGGGAGGATGCTTTCCTCCTGTCATCCCCTAGCTATTACTGGGGTTGTTATCGCCTCCAACAGAAGGGTATACGTGTATCCTGGAGATGGATGGTGGGTGTGGGGGGTCATGTGGTATCCTTGGTGTTGGCACCGTTAAGGTGAAATCCAGGGATTGAAAGGGTGCACGGGGGGAGATGGGGGAATGAGGTGCCTCTAGTTCACCCTCCTGCTCCTGCATCAGACATACAGGGGCAGGGACTCCATGCAAAGAATTGAGCCCTGCGATGTCCCTCTTAATCTTATCCAGATGAAAACCATGCACTTATCCATATTCTACATGGTCTCTAAAAGATGATCATCTTGGCCTCCATTCTGTCCCTGAATTGCTCTGTTGAGTTGTCAGTCATTTTGATACCACTGAAAACATCCAGCAAGCGGACGACGACCGAGCTAGATCTGGTGCAAGGAGTGCTGGTGTCATCCAGATGAACATCGGTGTGGCTGGGTGCTGGAGGAGGTGAGCTGGGGCTTCGGGACGAACATCGGCATGACTGGGTGCTGGAGGAGGTGAGCTGGGGTCTTCGGGACAAACATCGGCATGGCTGGGTGCTTGAGGAGGTGACTTTCCCGTGGTCAGCACAACAGAAGAAATACAGTAGCTGGACAAGAGCTCATTAAGATAGAGATCAGCGTGTTGGAGGCTATGCAATTTGTGTCACCTTTTATGCACTGTGTCCCGTGCAGAATTTTTTCGCGGGCATGGACACGAGCTGCAGGTGTTAAAAGTGGGCTTATACTTTACCTGTCGTGGTCCATTATAAATACACCCTCAGATATGTTGATTCAATGCACATTGAATATATCAATAGTGTAGTCCTCAGTGGAGAAAATGTAGAGCACAGCATGCAGGAGTTGGAAAAAATAGGAGTACAGGGTAGACATAGGAGACATCAAAAAACATGGTGGGTATACAGTATGAAAGAACTCTGACGCGTTTCGGGCATAATGCCCTTTGTCAAAGAGTATACCAATCCCTTGCAATCTCGTCTGCTTTATGCGGCTGATGTGCTGATAACAACCGGAACCGGAAGTAAGATGGTGTTCGCGCGGTGAGCGTCTCACGAGACAAACACAGCAAGGCTGTAAAGCTAACGAGACGCCATCAAGTTTCCTATTTATACATCTTCATTAGATATATACCTCCTCTCCAATTGTAGGAATGCATTTTTGAACTTTTATGTAGTTGACAGTTTTTATATCTCTTATGTCAGTCAGGATATATTTCTGGCACCAACCATGACTTATTAGCCATGGTTCTAGCTAATTTACCACACTACTAATACACAGGACATGGTTGTCATAGGTGTTTAATATATTAATTAGCTTGTGGTCCTCAGTATATATTAATTAGCTTATGGTCCTCAGTATATGTTAATTAAGTCGGTTTATATTATATTTTATATTATAATCATATTTGTTATTGATTACTTCAGCGTATATGTTTTATATTTTCCCTTATTATGCTAACGGGGCCTGTATCTCGGGAAGTAGGGGTCCCGGAGGCGATCCGCTATGGTAGTGAAGTTTACTGTAAATGCATTTTACATATCTCCTCCAGTGTTATTGATTGATTCAAGTTATCCATGTGGCTTCTATCTAATTTAAGAAGGCCTCAAGTGTAAAAAAAGTGTTAATCTCCCTCTTTTTTGTTGAGCAAGGTAGTGTTTTATTGCCATTATTAAACATTTTCTTAAATTTGTAAATTCTTTGACAATGTCTTTTGGATTAAAGGAGAGAGAACCATTTGCAAATTGTATTTGGTTAATATTATTTAGATGTGTTGGGGGGTCCCTCATGTATCTATCAAGGAGGGTGTCAGCTTTATTGTCTTTTTGATCGAATTTTGCATGTCCACCTCATAGCCCTCTCAACCCTGTCTGTCAAACATAACTTAAACTCCACTCTAGTTTGGGTTATTTTTTCTAGCGTGCTTCCTTTGTTATACACTTTGTGTTTGTGCTCCAGCCTGCTCAGTTTGGATGTCAGCTTGGTTATTTTCTTAATCCTTGCCTTTTCCCTCTGACTAGCCATTCCTATCAAGAACCCTCTGATGATGGCCTTATGTGTCTCTCAAAAACATTGTTTTGAGGATCTCAGGGATTTAATTTGTCACGAAGTTGGCTTCCAATTTCGTCTTGACCCCTGTCACTACCTCTGGAATGCACAATATGCAGATATTAAGTCTCCATACGAATGGGCGTGACTGCAGCATAGTCTGACCATCAGTACAATGCATGACTATTTTATTTTTATGTATCAGAGATTTATCTTCAAATAGGTAGTCAATGCAGGAGTATGATTTATGGACTGGAGACAAGTACAGTAGGTATACTCGCGGTCACCAGGGTACAGAAAGCGACCATATGTCGAATATATTACTTTAAGTTCATGCATCTCTAAGAGCTTTTGTGTCCGTTGTTTTTTTAGAGTCAGCAGTACTTGGATAAACATTTTATTTGCATGCTAATTTGCACAGTAAAAAAAATGGCACTAACTTTTGGCATTAGGAAGAAAAGACACACTATTTCTGCACAGTTGAGGCTCTATCAACTAAGAACATATATTCATAATAGATGTGAGTGTTACTGGCCTAATTTGTTTGTGGGTGTTTGCCAAATAATGGAGCAGAACCGCAATAGTCACAATCTCACATTCGTCTATTAACACTAAAAAAAAGAATGGGAGAAATTTGCTACCATAGGGTGATGTAGTATTAATAACTACATTATAATATGCCAGACATTTCATTTAACCGCTTTGGTGCCTGAGGGATTAGCAATGCATTGCAGATGAATGCTTTCAGGCACCAAAATAGTTAACATACAACACGACCACCCTCCCCCCCCCGAACATATAGAAATATAGAAACTATGTGTAAATATCAATTACTTCGTAGCCATAATGGCCAGCTAGACAGGGTCAATCCATGCCTAGTTTGCCACTAGAGTCGACTTAATATATGCCTCACACCTTAACAGTATATTAGCTACCTCCTTCCCCCCTTACTTACCATTGTATGGCAATGTACTAATTGATACATTCCCCTGGACGTTCGTGATGCAGGATACCATAATACAGTACATGTCTACTTATCTCTATTTATCCTCCACCAAAATTGTGTTTGTGATGGTAAACAATGAGATTAATTTTGATCATACATGTTTTAAAATGTTAATATGACATGGCTTGTTTGTATTGTATGCATTAACAAATGTACAGTAGTTCAGCATTGTAGAAACTGTTTGGATTCATTTAAGGCATTGATGCAGTTTGCACTGTTTTCTTTGGGTCCAATCCCAACACTAAAATCGAATTACAAACAGCTGGTATAAACTGCAGTGCTGTATGTACAGAGCAAACATTTAAGATAATACTACTTAATTGTGGCTTTATTCCATTTTATTGGTTACAATATGGAAGTAGATAAACCTAGGCAGCTGGACTTAAGGGTTTAGATCTTTACTTTTCATGATGTACTGTATCAACAAAAATAATTATTCCAAATAGCACACTGCAATCTTTAAAAAGCTTTTAGTCTAGTACAAATTGTTCTGCTTTGATTTAGACTGTTGACTATTTTTATCCCTTGTTTATATACGGTATTTTCTCTATCTCCATGAAAACATGAAAACCTTTTACTTTCATTTTTTTGTTTTTTTTACCTGGGTTCTTTTTCATAAATATTTACATTTCGTACATTGTAGTTTTAGAAACTAAAATTGTAGATCAGAGTTTGCACGTGCCTACAACTATATATTTTAAATCTAATGCAACTGTTCATTTTATTTACAATTTTCAAATAAAAATTGTGTATCTAATATTATGTGTAAGTACAAATGCAATGTATAACATTGTTCCCGTAGATAACACTGAGAAGAAAAAACATGTGAATTTCAAGGCAAAATATCAAAGTCAATATACTATTTTTGTATTTAGAAAAACAGAGAAATGGTGAAAAACATAGGACTATTGGTCAGATGGCCCCGTGTACAAGATTCATACAAAAGGGAAGCACACCAGTATGTGTTTAGAAGTTGATTTATTCGATTCAACATTTTGGTCCAATGACTGTATGGAAACTTGTCAAGGCTAACTAACATTGGAATACCATTTTATCGTTATGTTTGATAATATTTTGTACCTTCAGGAGGTTACTTTCTTCCTTCAGTGGAGTGGACTCATCATCCTTAGTTGTCTGGACTACTAAGCATCCTAGGCCATTGTCGCATCCCCCTGATGTGAAGATGTTTTTGTTGATCTCAAGGGTATTACCTTGTTTCTTCTCCTCACTTGGCCCTCCTGTCACTTGGAGATGGCCAAGACATGGTTCGGAGAGGGATGTGTGTCTACATTCTGTTATCGCTGTTCTGCGGGCGTCAACATAGTCTGGTTCGTGCCCTTTGTCAATGCACAATTTGCTCACTATCACCCATCCTAGGTCAAGCCTTTGGGTGAATGGAGTGTTGTGGGGTCCGTTGCGCTGATTACCAACTTTGTGCACCCTCAGGATGTCCCTACCGAGCAGCAGCAAGATCTTGGCTCCTTGTTCTACCGGTGGGATGTAGTTGGCTATTCCTCTGAGGTGTGGATGATGGTGTGCAACGTCTGTTGTGGGAATCTCGTCCCTGTTTGCAGCCATGTAGTTGCCCTCGATGAGTTTGGGGAGAGCTATCTTCACTCTGTTGTCCACTGAACGAATAATGTAGCCGTTTGCTCTTCTCCCTGTTGTTTCAGTTAACCCTGCACAGGTTCTGAGGGTGTAGGTTGAGGCATTTGACACATTCTCTATACTCTTGGTATTTGAAACAAAGCTCTATCCTGGATCTCCTCTTACCTCTCCCATCGTACTTTCAGTGTCTCTTTTGCTAACACCTCCTCCTCTATCGATCTCTCTGTGGGGGTACTCCAGGGCTCTGTCCTGGGACCCCTTCTCTTTTCTCTTTACACACTCTCTCTAGGTGAACTAATCCCATCTTTTGGGTTTAAATATCACCTGTATGCTGACGACACACAAATTTACCTTTCAACCCCTGACATTACACCTGCTATACAGACCAAAGTTTCTGAACGTCTCTCTGGAATATTATCCTGAATATCCATCCGCCGACTGAAACTTAACATGGCAAAAACAGAGCTCCTCATACTTCCTCCCAAACCTGGCCCTACTACCTCCTTCCACATTACTGTTGGAAATACGATCATTCACCCAGTAGCCCAAGCATGCTGCCTAGGGGTCACACTCGATTCCTCTCTCACATTCTCCTCTCACAATCAAAAAGTTTCTAAAAATAGTCGCTTTTCCCTCTGCAATATCACAAAGATACGCCCTTTCCTCTGTTGCTCGACTGCTAAAACTCTGACTAGGGCCCTCATTCTCTCCCGTCTCGATTACTGCAACCTCCTGCTGTCCGGCCTCCCTGCCTCTCACCTGTCTCCCCTACAATCTATCCTAAACGCTGCTGCCAGAATCACTCTATTCTTTCCTAAATCTGTCTCGGTGTCCCCCCTGCTGAAAACACTCTCCTGGCTTTCTATCAAATCTCGCATCTCGCACTCAATTCTCCTCCACACTTTAAAAGCTTTACACTCTTCTGCTCCTATTTATATCTCAGCCCTAATTTCTCGCTATGCACCATCCCGACTCTTGCATTCCTCTCAAGGATGTCTTCTTTCTACCCCTTTGTATCTGAAGCCCTCTCCCGCCTTAAACCTTTCTCACTGACTGCCCCGCACCTCTGGAATGCCCTTCCCCTCAATACCCGACTAGCACCCTCTCAATCCACCTTTAAGACCCACCTTAAGACACATTTGCTTAAAGAAGCATATGAATAGCACTGTGGATAATCCTGGACACATGATACATAAAGCTTGCGCCCCTGCAGATGCACTTACTAGAATTCCCTCCTACTGTCTCTATACGTTCCCCTACCTAACAATTAGATTGTAAGCTCCACGGAGTAGGGACTCCTCTTCCTTAATGTTACTCTTATGTTTGAAGCACTTATTCCCATGACCTGTTATTTATATTATTTGTTATTTATATGATTACAACATGTATTACTACTGTGAAGCGCTATGTATATTTATGGCGCTAAATAAATAAAGACATACAATACAATGCAATATTGAGAATGGTTCCTTAATGTAACCAAAACATTGGATTAAATAAATAAAACTGTATACAGAACAATACAATGTTGGTGTGCTACATAAAATCGGAATCTCCCAGATCTCAACATGCTCTACTTATAGTAGGTTGATCTAAGAATATCAGTTTCCATAGGATTCAATTGTAATATTGCTGCAGGATACCAAAATATATACTCTAACAAACCACAAAAGAAAGAACAATGAAGCCTACTTTATCTTTCCCATGATTAATGTGTTATGCATGCTTCAGTACATGTGCATGAAAGCTGACAATACTGTACTTAGGCAAAAGCAATTCATAAACAACATTAAGATTTGAAAACTGACCAAATGCTCACTACATGGTTAAAAATAACTGTGCTAATAAGTTTTTTTTTTCTTTTCTAGAAAATATATTATTAGGGAATTACAGGTATTATCTCAACTTAAATATGGTAGGCAACCTTATTTTTCCAGTTGTATACATTTGCTTTCTCTAAAATGTGTTTTAATGCCAACTTCTCTTTACTTCCTGATTTGATACTTTGAAACAGTTATTGTTGTTTATGTTGCTGTTATTCCCCTTGATAGTAAACTACAGGTTTACTAAGCATTTCACTACAGATTATGATGCCACATTTACTGCTTAATAATGAAATTTGCTACAAGATATTATCACTGTATTAACACAAACACACGGGCCACCTGTAAAAAACAAGTAACCTGATTGACCACACTTAAGGGCCTATTCACTAAACTGTGATAAAATCAGTGCATTGCCGACCAAATTTGTATTTTTTTTTTATCGCGCTGTAAAACATGTGGGTCAAAACGCTATTCACTAAGAAAAAACAGCATTTTTTTAACGTTTGTTAAAAAAATGCAGCAGTGAACGCTATAGGTTTTATCGATCAGCAACTGATTGTTGAAATTGCAGCCTTGAAGAGCTGTGCAGAGACACTGCGTCTCCATGCACGGCTCTTACACTTGATCGTGCAGTTTAAATATTAATTTTAATATTACTGTACGGGAGCAGGGGGTCTCCTGAGATGAACCGCATTGCTTTCAGCCTCTGGGAACCCGTATTTACTGAGTTACAGCCCCCGGTAAAGGGTCCCGAGGCTAAAATCAATGCGGTTCGGCTCAGGAGACCCCCTGGTCCCGCACACTGGTATAAAAAAATAAATCATTACCGTAGCGGCTAGATGCTAAGGTAATTAAACTGCTTTAATATGAATTTTACTAATAGTGTACGGGAGCAGGAGGTCTCCTGAGCTGAACCACATTAATTTCAGTCATGGGGACCCCCTGTTTCCTGAATTTTTGGCCCCCCGGTATCTCCTATGAGTTTAAAACTCCCGTTCACAATGCAGGAGATTTAAACCTTGTGGGGATAACGACACCCCATACCGGGGCCTATAACTCAGGAAACAGGGGGACCTTGAGGCTGAAATCAATGCGGTTAAGCTCAGGAGATCCCCATGCTTCCGTACACTATTAGTAAAAATCCCATAAAGCAGCTTCATTACCTTAGCGTCAAGCCGCCAAGGCAATGAAGGGGATAAGGCACAGTAGCTCGTTTATTGGGGCAGAGAGAGTGAGTGAAGGGGATACTTAGCCCAGGGTGGGTAGTTAGGCCTACCGGGAAGGTTGCGGGATGAGCCACTATGGTAATGAAGGGGTAAACTTCTACTGCCACCCTCCCGCAAGGCCTAAATACCCACCAAAACACCCAACCTGGGGTAACTACAAGCTTCACCCACCCCCTGTACCAACAAATTTCAGTGCCTGCTATTTAACCTTTTTATTAACTTAGAAGTTAGCCACTAAGGTAATGAAATTGGCTGCAATTTTTTTTACTGCACAGGATTGATACCAGAGGCCGGCAAGGACCCTCGGAGAACCCCAGGGACTTCCGGAGACCTATGGGGACCTGCGGGTTCCTGAGGCTTCTGGGGGGCACATGGGTCATCAGGGTCCCCGTTGGTTTCCGCCGGCCTCCGGTATCAATCCTGTGCAGTAAAAATAAAAGAAAATGCTTTTATGCAATTTGCAATGTCTGTAGCACCAGCCTTTAGCTGGCGTCAAAATATTGCAAGATTTTAAAGTACGATAAGCTTCTTTTTTTTGCTTCTCATGTGACTTTTTTTGGTCAGAATTTTAATGCTCAGTAAAAAGCCGTTATAGCACGATACTGGCCTGTTACCGAAGTTATGTGAATAGCAAAACTGGCATGTATAGTACTATAAACCAAATATCAAAGTTTAGTGAATGAGCCCCTTACAGTTAACTTTTGAAAGATGCTTTGTGCTATATATCACAATTCACAATACAGATATTTAGTAAATGTTGCAGACTACTTCATTTATAAATTTGCTGTGTTCTTTCTTCTTCATAATTAAATCATTAATCAATGGAACATGATGGTATTAATAAATTTGTAGACAATAAGCACACAAAACTTTTGCTGACTGATAGTAAATGGTACAATGGTGTACATGGTTATTATTGCAACAGAATAAAAAATCATACATTATGCAAATTATTTTTAAAATATTGTTTACTATGGAAGAAGAGTAACCAGTGCCACTTATTTTTTCTGATGTAATGAGAAAACCCAGCTCAAGTGTAGAATTTGTTGAGCATCATATACTAAAACATTTGATTGCGCAGATAATACCTTTGTTCTGTTACAGTGTGTGGTGGAGCATAAGTATTTATAGTTAGAGTATATCAAAGTGCATATGCAATCTATGCTATTGGTTTACTGCCACTGACTTCCCACACAGAAAGTTTTTTTAAAAGCACAGGTAACCTTAGGCTAAAGCCCCGCTACCTCAGTCAGCGCGCCCGCACTGCAGACAGGCGGGGCGCTGACAGACACAGACCGCGGTATGCGGTCTGTAGGGAGTGGGAGCTGGAGCAGGAGGTGGGCGGGAGTGGAAGGGGGGTCGTGGCTTGAGCGGAGGGACCCGCTACTCCCCCCCTCCCTCCATGGGCTCGGGCTGCAGGAGGGAGCTGCTGCTGGAAGGTAATCAACAGCAACACACACACACACCACCCCCTACCTTGCTTCCTGACAGCACCCGCTCCTGCCGCTGATTGGCTCATCAGCGCACCACGTGACGCGTCACCGCTCGGGATCACAATTTTCTTGCATCCCCTGGCGGCTGACGCGTCACAGCGCGTAGTGAGCCAGCAGAAAGGGGGGACTGGGACCGGCTCGGGAGGATTCCCTTGCTGGTGGGGAACGCTCACGCAGCCGCCCGCGCCGCAGGGTGCAGTGGGTCCCAGCCCTTACTGCTTCTTCAGTGAAATCCCAGCAAGAGAAACCTCAGCACTTGTAAGCAAAGCAGAACATTAATAAAACTGCCCTTTCCTTGACCAGGGACGCTCGAGTTTGCCCCCCTTCCCTTTTACCCTTACCCACACAGAACATATAAATAATGACAGACACCGTCTGGTGGTATGAAGGCCGGCTTTATTTATTTATAATGATTGGCTAAAGCAGTAAAATTCCGGTCATTACTGAAATCCCTGCTCTCTGATTGATCAGAATTCCGGGCATTATTCATTCAGTAATGCCCGGAATTTTTTACAACTTGCCAACTCACATCAAAGCAGAGATGCAGGGGCTCGAGCTGAGAAAGAAACCGGCAAGTTTAAATCTTAACTGCAGCAGCCCTGCTCTCCTCACTGAGCACACTGAACACGGCAGCACAAGCAGCCTCTCTCCCTCTCTGACAGCTGCTAGTGCTGTCAGAAGCTGCCGTGTCCCAACTGGTAACTTTGTTGCTTGCAGCAAAGTAATATTTCTTACCACATCTAATGCCTGTGCTTCTGTAAGGTAATATGTATTTCTTTTTATTTAGTTGTAGATAATATCACAGTCCCCCCACTTCTCTCCCTATCTCTCTCCCACATCTCCGCCTCCACCCAACTCTTCCCCTCCATTCCCCCCAATTCTCCCACTCACCCCTTTTCTCCCCTCACCTCTCTTTTCTCACCTCACTTCTCCCCCCTCACCTCTCTCTCCCTCCCTCTCCCCATCACCTCTCTCCCCCCTCACCTCTCTCCCACATCACCTCTCTCTTCCCCCCCTCACTACTCTTCCCCCCCTCACCTCTCTTCCCCCCCTCACTCTCTCCCCCCTCCCTCACCTCTCTCTCCCATCCAACCTCTCTCTTTCCTCCCCTCATCTATCTCTTACCCCTCACCTCTCTCTTACTCCTCACCTCTCTCTTCCCCCCTCACCTCTCTTCCCCCTCACCTCTCTCTTCCCCCCTCACCTCTCTCCACCTACATCTCTCTCACACCCCTACCTCTCTCTCTCTCCCCCCTACCTCTCTCTCTCTCCCCCCTACCTCTCTCTCTCCCCCCTACCTCTCTCTTTCCCCCCTCACCTCCCTATTCCCCCTCACCTCCACCTTCCCCACCTCACCTCTCTCTCCCCACTCACCTCTCTCCCCCCCTCACCTCTCTCTCCCCCCTCACCTCACTCTCTCCCCCTCACCTCTCTCTTACCCCTCACTTCTCCCCCCATCACTTCTCTCTCCCCCCCACCACTTCTCTCTTTCCCCCCTCCTTCACCTCTCTCTTTCCCCCCTCCTTCACCTCTCTCTTCACCTCTCCTTCACCTCTCTCCCCCCCTACACCTCTCCTCCCCCCTTAACCTCTCTCTCTCCCGCCCCTCAGCCCTCTCATCTTCTACTTCATGTCTTTTTTCTACACAGGTATATACACTGATAAAAATCAATGACTACAAAAATGTATCTTTTTTATGAAAAATTAAAAAAATAAATTAAAAATAAGCCTACATTTAGCCTATAATAGTAATAATCCCCTCAGAACAGGGCATTATTGGTCAGTAATGCCATGTTCTGAGGGGATTATTACTTAAATGAAGACCGTTTAACTGCTAGTCCATGCAATAATGCTCGGTAATGGGTTAAGTAAAATGTCCGCCAGCCTAGGGCCAGCATCGCGAGAGGGCTCCCGGAAGAACGTGACTTGCCCCCTTGCTTCACCCCCAGCTTTTACAGCCCCGAGCCCCTTCTGGCAAGGACAAGCACCTACTCCCCAACTGCCACTACCGACGGGACTATTTAAAACCCCTTAAATTAGGCCCATACCACCAGACTCGCAATGACCTTCTCCACCCATTCTGCAGCTCGTTCTTGCACATGCCCAATCCGATTTCTGATAAATGAACCCTGTCTGCTCTAAACAATATGCTTATTTTGCAATAGACCTACCCAGCTCCCAACCGATTTCCACATTTCTTGCCCTTGTATTGATGCTGCCACCAGTATTATAACACTTACCTGGGAAATTCTGGGAGATTCTGGGGCAGTCTCACAGTAAATGCCTCAACATTGTCTGAACATTGCCTCAGCATTTCTGTGAGATTCATAATGTTGCATAGGATTAACACAGCGGGGGTCCCTGCAGTCACATTCAAAAAGGGACAAAAACCCTACAAAGTAAAGCATTTAGCAAATGGAAATATTACTGTATGCTCATTTGCATGTCTTAGACAGGTCTGCAACCATGCCTTTCAACATTATCCAGATACTGTCCCGGCACAGCTTATTCTTACAAAAGCCGCCGGTTGACCGGGGCTTTATTCCGGCTGGCGCTGAAACTAGACCGGGCGCCAGCCGCATCTCCTCTGTGCACCCCCTCCACTCGCACGCATTTTTGTGCCCCTTCCCGACCCCCTGGCTGCTCCTGCTGCACTCCTTCTGCTTCCCCGTACTCCCGCTTACCTTTTGGGGATGTCGGGGAAGCTGGGGAAGCCGGGGAAGCCGGACGCGCCACATGGCAGTGACGTCACAGTGACGCGCGGACATGCCACATAACCACGCGGCCCGCACGCATCCTGCCGCGCGGGAAATGTTAGATTAAGATGTGTCGCCACTGTAGGTAGAAGAGAATAGGAGCACAACTCACAGCATCCAAAAATGCGACACCTTGAGAAAGTCCTGAGGGATGAAATGCATTAATGCGTGGTCCTATACTATTGCCAAGCTGATCATTAAAAGTTAATATATATTTTTTCCATGTCTGGAGTTGCCCGTATTTTCACATTTTTGGATGCTGTGAGCTGTGCTCCTCTTCTCTTCTACCTATCTGGATTCTTCTTCTGAGGACTGCATGCCGAGGAATCCATTTATCTGGAACATAACTAGTCAGGTAAAGGGCATTAGCTCCTCGTTTGTTACCTTTCTATTGCTGGACTGTGTTATATCATACCCCAGTAGTGAATTAATGTATATTGGAGACCAAGTATTGGGGTAGCTGTGTGGGCACCACCAGGTCCCTATTATTTACCCTGGGATGTTCATTTCTGTCAATATATTATTGTTCCTGGATCCTGGATTCATTCAATGAGATTAATGTTATCTGAGCCTACTGTGGTGATGCACCAATATACCACACTACCTATCTTTCAACATTATCACCCAGCACGCAGTGCTTTCACTGCAGCAAGGGATTAATTATATAGTACACCACCTTGAGAAACCAAAATGTCGTTTTTTTGTGTCTTCTATCAAATATAGAAAATGTATGATCTATTTACCTGCGTGCTGTCCCTTGATGTCGTGTTGCAACCGGTATCGTATGGTCTGTTATTGCTTTATGGGATAAGTACCAAAACATATTTATTTGGAAATGGTGTGCCGGCTGTGCATTGGATTATATATGAAGTCCTAGATGGAGATCAGACCCCTCAGTTCCGTAGGGAATTTATCGATTTGATGGATGAAGGTGAGATTTTACAAGTGCTTACACCTTCCGAACGAGATTTCCTCATCACTCCAGATCCCATCACACCCATATTTCATCACCTTCCCAAAAATCACAAAACACTCAAGGCACCCCCGGGTAGACCCATTATTTCTAGTATTGGTTCCCTGGGTGAACATCTTTCTCAATACATAGATCACTTATTGCAACCCTTAGTTCACCTTTTACCTTCACACCTTATTGACACCAAACACGTTTTATCACTTCTGGCACCTTTCACTTGGCACACATCCTACATCTGGGTCACCCTAGATGTAGCATCTCTTTAAAATATTATCAATCACAGTCACGGCCTCACAGCAGTTGAATTCTTCCTCAACTTGCACTCTTCTCTTTCCCTGCACACATAGCTTTCCTACTAGATAGTATTAGGTTTTCACTAACACATAATTATTTTCTTTTTGATCACCATTATTATCTTCAAACACGTGGGACCGCTATGGGGACTTTGTTTGCCCCCTCCTACGCCAACTTCTTTATGGGTTGGTGGGAGATGTCCCACGTGTTTGGAGATTCTAACCCTTTTAGGCATCATATAGTGTTTTACAAGCGCTATATTGATGACCTTCTGATGATCTGGAGTGGTGAGGAAGATGATCTCATTAAATTCTTTGAGTATCTGGCAGACAATCAACTCAATCTCAGATTCACGCATACTTATGATATGCAACATATACAATTTTTGGATCTCAATATCTATATAGATATCAAGAATAAAATACAATCTGACATTTTTTAGAAAAGAGTGCCAGAAACTCATTATTACATGCTAAAAGCTGTCATTCCCGCCCTCTGATCAAAGGAATTCCAAGGGGACAGTTCCTGCGTTTACACCGGAACTGTTCCTTGACGGAGGACTTTGTTCGCAGGGCGGATGAGATGAGGGGGAGATTTCTGTCAAGAGGGATGTTATGGATCTTGATCAGGCCTTTGATCTAGCTCCCTCTACTGATAGAGAGTCTCTGATCAACATCGATAAGAGCCAATCCAGACAGAAATGTCTTGTGGAGAACACTGATGCGCCCTACTTCATCACGGGATACAGTGAGCAAGCAGGGGCAATTAAATCCATTATTTGGAAACATTGGGGTACATTATCTCTTGATCCCCTGATCCATAATATGGTGTGCTCCGGCCCTCGCGTGGTATTCCGCAAAGCAGCTACGTTAGGGAATACATTATCACCTAGTATGTTACGGCCAAAGAAGTCAACTGGCAACATGTTTTCTTTGTTTCCTAAATTATTAGGCTCATACAAGTGTGGACGATGTAAAATTTGTCCTAACATGACTAAATCCACACATTTTTCCAACCGAGATGAGACACACAGGTACAAAATCAAATCATTCATCACATGTCAAACAGAATGTGTCGTGTATCTATTGATATGTAAATGCAGTAAACAGTATGTAGGCCTCACTAGTAGATTCCTTAAGATTCGTATTCTTGAGCATTTAAGGCTGCTACGGAATAAGGATATGCTGCATCCAGTATCAATACACTTCAACACCTGTCCATTGGGTTCAGTGGGATCATTACAGTGTATAGCACTTGAACATATCCCATTATCCCCACGGGGAGGGGATCGGATCGGATCAAACTCTTGCACCAGCGAGAAGCACACTGGATCTTTACGCTAAAAACACTGCAGCCCAATGGACTGAACGTTGAATGGGACCTGCGTTGTTTCCTTTGACATCTGTACATTATATGACTCTGCTTTATTGTTCAATATTATGCAATTAGATCAAATCATTGATTATTTATTAATGATTTACAATTTTAATGTATTTTTTGCCTCTTCGCTGTTGCCCCACATCCCCCTCCCCCTCCTTAATCCCCCCTCCCCCTCTCCCCTTTCCCCCCCTCCCACCCCCTGTTATTCTTGGACAAATATATATATATATATATTTTGAATCAGTTTAATTATTCTCTATGTGCTACAGTATATGAATATGACACTGAGATATAGCTGATACTGTTACTTTAATAAACTGTGCTTATAGTTTTTTGTATTTTTTCTAATATAGTCCTACTGTAGATGTCAGTTTCTTTGGTTAAATGTTGCATAGGTTGCTTTTTATATATCCCTGATAATACTTTACTACAACACAGCATATCTGGCATTTTTAGTAATATAATTATGTGTGAACTAATGTCTAAAGATATATTGAGTCTTTGAATAAGATTTGATGTTAGCTGGATATTGTTAATAAGTCATGTATATCAGGGGTTAATATGCTAGTCTGTTTTCGCGGGCTCTTTTATTTTAAATGTGCAGGCTCAGACCACGTCTCCCCACTCCAAGACGAAGCACTGTTCCTACACTGGCGACACACTTTATTCGAGCTCGGCTAGTCCCACGAATTCGGGTATACCCGGGTGTATTGAGGTTTGTGACTGTTTTCTGCCCGAGTGCATTGAGGTATTTTCCAGGCAGGGATTGAAGCATTTTATTCCTGCTGGCTGCAATACTGCACATTATATATATATATACTGCATTACAATTCATGAATTTATGCCATCTGGTAGACACGCGAAGCATTGCAGCCTATTAAATCCTAATCATTATCATTTAACAGATCAGCCGCCATCAGCCAGGCATGAACCCAGGCTGGGAAGGCAAACACAACGGGGCTTGTCAGAGGTGAGGAGCGGCGCATTCCAGGTATCTGCCAGGTACATACTGGGTATTTGCTCGAATAAAGTGTGTCGGTGCAGTAGCGTGAAACGCGTTGAGGGGGAGATCGTGGTGTAGCCGTGTGTTTGTGAGGCTTCAATTAAGTTTTTTCTACGAACCCGGAAGTACCTTGATGTTTGTCACGGGCTGTGGCTCCGGAACTCCTTTCTTCCACTCCTTTTACTAAATGTTACTTTTATGTCTGAAACACTTCTCCCCTTGATGTGTTATTTATATTTGTTATTTATATGATTAACACGTATATTAATGCTGTGAAACTCTATGTACATTAATGGCGCTATATAAATAAAGACATAAATACATAAATACATACAGTACATACATACATACATACATACCCCTCCTTTTCTTTCTATATGTGTAACCAACAAACCAAACCCTGGACTCAAAAAGGATTTTTAAGAGTCAACAATATTTTTACCCATGGGAAGGTCCCCTCTTTTGCTTCATTACAATCTAGTCATGATATTCCCTCCTCTGAGTTTTTTTTAGATTTCTCTAGATCAGGCACTATATTTAATCTATCTTCAAATTGAATTGATCCCTTAACCTGACTCTGTTTGAGGGTTGGTACTTACACCAATCCCTTATAAAGGGTACTATCTCCACGCTATTTCAGTCTGGTTTCCATTAAAGTAACAAAACACCTGTTAAATATATAAGACAAAAATGCCCAACACTACATCCAATGTGACAAAATACACACTGCAATACTGCAGTGCTGATATTCTCATGAGTAAGGGTCATTTAGTTAAACCCTTTGGCCAAAGCATTATAATTGTAGTGGGTACCCCCTGGCTACAGTACTATTCTACCCAATGGGCTGGCAGTAAACTCTGGTAATAACAGGCTTGCCAGTAGTTGGTATGGGGTTTTCCCCTTCACATTTGGTACTGTACTTGAGTGACAGCAGAGGGTGGCACATCCTGTTGTAGCTGGGACAATGGGGTGCCCGCCTTCTGGCTGTATTTAAGGGCAGGACCGCCTTAAAGTTAGGTTGTTCCTATCCACTTGAGGAAGGAAGATCACACAATTGGGAGCCTGAGACTGGAGCTTACCCATGTGCTCTTCCCTTCGGGGAGAGTGAGTGTGGACCATACCGTAATAGTTCTACCGTGGAAGATCACCTTCAGTTCCTGGAGTTCACGGCAGATGGAGGTGCTGCACTGCTAAGTAAATATGTGGGGTATGAAACCCAGAAGCCTGTTCCTGTTTCCTCACTACGATCGGCAGATGACTCAGCCCTCCTGTTGCCAACAGGTATATGCACTGTATACCCTATAATGGCCCTTATCTGCAATTGGGTGGGGGAAACACTGTTACATTTGGAGGCACTGCCCAGAGGTGTAACAGGACAGGCTTTCCGCAACACAAAGCTCGAAGTAACAAGGTACACTTCCAGAAGAAGTGCTAATGAAGGAGAGGTATAGTGTTCAGTGCCCCCCGGCATACCATAACCAGGGACCACTTTCCCCGACATGAAACTATGACTTATATTGCTCAAATGGACAAACTGTGCTGAAGCAGAGAGCTATTGCTGTTCTGAGTCACCCTGGGTATTGATAGCTGTGGAGGTCTGGAGGGGATAGATGTTTAACGTGGCCCAATCATCCCTGAAAGGGGTCTACAGTGTCAGTGCTAGAGAAGGGTGGCATAAGGTGCTGTAAAAGTGGGCTGCAGAGGGGTGCCTGGATGGATTAAGGTGCCTGAACCTCTGACCCACTGCAGTGTTGTCGGGAATGCACAGGGAGTCACAGAGTACTTGTAATGGACTAAGATCGTGTACAGCGTATAGAAATGGAGCTTTGCTAGCCTTGGTAGATTGCTAATCTATATGCCACAGTGAGCGCAGGAAATTAGTTCCCGCCAAAACCATGCAGACCACGTTGCAAAGTTGAAAACTGCAGAAACCAGTGTTGCCGCTTTAATATGGAGTGGCGTAAAAGCCATAACTGTGCCTTTTTTGTGCTGCTTAGGACTTCTGGTTCCACCAGAGGGAGCAGACTGTGAGGACATTGTGTTTATGGGTGGGCCTGCAGACGACGTGCCTGCTTTTCAAATCGAGGAGCCTGTCATAACTGCCCAGGTTCAACCCGTAGGTGAACTGTTTCAAAATGGCGTCCGGGTTCCCGCCGACGGCCACGAGTTTGTGCTCAGCATGGATGTTGAACCACTGGGTTCACACTACTCCCGGGGACTTGGGATCCGCTTAAGGCGCAAAACCCAGGACTCCACCCAAGCGATGTGACTGGCTCATCCAAGTGGAGCATGAGGGAAGATAAGAGAACAAAATATATATATAAGTGCAGACGTTATGTAATTAGATGAGTACAGTATTTCAGCAGTGTCTTGGCTCGTATGGCTATTCTACTCACAGGAGCAAGGTATATTCAAAGCAGTTGGCAAATTGGGTTGCCACCCTTGAAGATGTCTATGATCTGTGCCCCCCAGGCGATGATCCGACAGCGGTATGTGTATAGAGAGAGGGAGAGACTACATAGTGCGATCAGTATGAAAAAAGTTTATATATAGAAAACACAATAAAAATGCGCACTTACAATTTGCACAAAGGTAAAAAGCATGTATCACATAATGTGAATGGAGGGTGTCCCGAAACAGCTCACCGCCTCCTTCTGGTCAGTCTGCTGGCTTCCGCGGCTCTGTGCAGAAGGAAGCTCCGGTCCAGGACACAGAGCCGCGGAAGCCAGCAGACTGACCAGAAGGAGGCGGTGAGCTGTTTCGGGACACCCTCCATTCACATTATGTGATACATGCTTTTTACCTTTGTGCTGCTGATGTCGTCAATTTAGGCAATCAACTGAAAACAATAGTAATCACACTTGTGGCCAACTCTTTGGGAGGAATACCCTATATAAAGCGTCTATTTTGTTCATTTAGTGTGGGTGTTGTTGTGAGGAGAGATAGAGTCGAGTTGGTGGTAGTAGTTGGAGAGAGTTGGAGAGAGTTGGTGATTTGTTGGCGAATATTGAGTGAGTTGTCTTGTGTTATTATATTTTGTTTATCTACTTTTTTGTATTGTTAGTGTGATTGAACGTTGTTAGTGTGTCATTTTTCTTTATATTTGTTTCTTTTGAGTGAGTCAAATAGAGAGGATGAGTGGACGTGGGAGTGGACATGGGAGTGGATGTGGGAGTGGACGTGGGAGTGGTGCGGTGGCTGGTGGAGTAGTGGAGGTGGGAATGGAGGAGGTGCGGTGGCTGGTGTGAGTGGGGGAGTGGTGGAGCGTGGGAGTGGAGGAGGTGCAGTGGCTGGTGGGAGTGGGGGAGTGGTGGAGCGTGGGAGTGGAGGAGGTGCAGTGGCTGGTTGGAGTGGGGGAGTGGTGGAGCATGGGAGTGGAGGAGGTGCAGTGGCTGGTGGGAGTGGGGGAGTGGTGGAGCGTGGGAGTGGAGTGAGACGTCGTGCCAGGCCAGGTATGTCCCATGATGACACTGCAGGTGGTGGAGTGCAGGTGGATGAGGGTAGCGGGACTACTGGACTGGGAGAGAGGGACACTGTTCACCATACAAACAGTGATGATGATGGAAGTGATGAAGGGCCATCAACAAGCCAGGCGCGGACGGAGGGCCTAAGAAACCCCCGCTTTACCCATCGCGAAAATGACATCCTGATTGAAAGTGTCATGGATTCCTACAGTATGAACAACTCTATGGATCATTAGCATGTAAGTTTTGTATTTGAATTATTCGATAACAATATATAAATTAGGTTTTATTTGCCGCATTCTCATGTATTAACTATATTTCACATGTGTAAATTGTGGGGTGCTGTGGAACAATGAAGGGACCTCTAATCTGTCTTAAGTACATATAGAACATAAAAAGTGTTGCCCGCACTCATAATGAATACTAAACAATCAATGATACTTTAAATGCTGATATATATGAATGATTCAAAGTGAGGGTCATTCATTGTCAATGTGCCTACAAAATTTAATCACATACAATTAACAGACGGGTGAGGGATGGTGAGGGAAGGGTGAAAATTGTCATTATTAAAAATTCAGGGATATGATAAACACATCCCTAACAGGGAAGGAAGTGGTTTCGATGAGACGCAGGGGAACGCGACGTTTCGTGCTTACTTACCCCTTTTACAGGCCCATTATCATAGTCAGCACAAAGTGGAACTATGTTACTTACCGACTCCCTCACAGTAATTTCATCACATTGTTAAAATAAATGGTATTAAGATGCCATTACTGTTTATTCAAGACATGCCTAACGTTACATAAAGTTGTTAAACATGTATGCTGTAACGGAGGTGTGCAGCTGATTGTTCACATGTAATTTGTCAGGAATGCGCGCATGACCTACACTAATAGGTGTCTGTAATTAGAGGGACATGTTATAATTGTTTCAATATTAACATACAGTATGATTTAAATACTGAAATTTATATGAACACATTGTTACATATACACAGGTAAAACCAAGACCAGTCAGAAGTCAAAATTGTGGGGACAGATATGCCGAGCTGTCTCATCAGCTGGTGTCTTTCCAAGGACCTCTGAGACATGTAAAAAAAGATTTGGGGACATCAAACATAGGCTCAAGAATAAGATGGCACAGGCCGGACGCATCACAAGTGGGACAGGAGGTGGACCTCCAGCATCACTCAAGTTACAGTCTTACGAGGAAAAGATGTTATCAATTATGACTCCCCGTCTTATATTTGTAATTGGAGGGAACAGAGATATTGGACCATCTCTTTCACATTCGACACCAGGTGAGTCATATGCTATGACATCAATATTTACTAGAGAAATGCAAGCATTTATACATACAACTACAATAATCTGTTTAGATGATGTGAAACTGAAATGTCAACATTACACATGTACTTATTCATTTAAGTCAAATGTAGCCCTTTTTCTGAACCCTCCCAAAGGAACTACTGGTCGCTGTACAACACCTGCGGCTCCAGGAGATCTGAGCCTCCGCTAGCTGTGAGCCTGGGGTAACACTTACACATTTCCTTAGCGCAGCGCCTCCACTTACCCAGGATCCCCGTTATGTGAGATTCCCCTGGGCAAGAAACATACAACACCTTATGATAACCAATACCTTTTACTTAAGAACATACAGTACACACATATATCAAAAATAGAATAACAGGTGTCCCTCTACAGAGGAGACACTAATAACCAAGGCGTCTCACCAAACGCTTCCCCCAACACCGAGTGATCCCACCCAGTGTCCATAGGATCCCCACCCAATGTCCTGCATTCTTGCAGAGAGAGGATATGGGTGACTGCGCAGTCACTGTTAAGCTAAGGGCCCGTTGGTGCACTTGTGGATGTAATAGTACCTGCCGAGCACTCCAGTACTCGGATCAGCAAATGATTCAAAAAGGATCCGTCGCTCAGTGATTCCGTCTGATCCCAAACGGGTTCTTTGCACGAGGACCGCCAAGGGCGATCTCACCCTGGATATAGTCTCTGTGGGCCCCGACTTGAGCCCGAACCTCTTCACAGGAACCGCAGCGTCCGCTGTGTCCCTATCTATCACTGGCACTACGTGACATGGTCCCTAACCTAGAGCCTGTCCCTGTAGCACCACAAACTGGGGAGTGAGGACCTATCTGGGACCTAAGGGGTTAATAGCCTGCTCCGCTCCCCTAACTCTTCCCAGTCCTGACTCTCACTAACAACTAACAGCGCCTGCAGCAACACACTGCAACCTGCTGGACGCGTGCAGCAAAAGTGCTGCACAAATAATGTGCCTTCTTGTCAGGCCTCACAGCACTGCCAGCCGTGACCCTGACAAGACAGCACTCACACACTATCTAAGGGCCGCGTCCCTATCTAGGACCGTCCCTGAGTACCTACCCACTACCCTAACAGGGATTGGGGCCAGCCTGGGGCTTGGGGGATCTACCTTACCCGGTGTAGGAGCCACTTGCTCCCTACACCCTGCCTCCCTCTTCTGCTCCCAGCTCCAACTCCTGTAAGTAACAGAGCCCCTATCCTTAGGCTGTCCCTGGCAACACTTACTCCACTGGGCGACCCAGAGCTATCTTGGGCCTTGGGGGCTGCTGGCCTAGTGCAGGGAGTCACTGACTCCTGCACCCTACCTCCTTCCCTTGGCTGCTCCTGGGTCTGACTGACCTGCGTGCTCCAAGCCCGCGAAATGTATGCTTTCTCCCTGCCTGGGAATCCTTAGCCATTATGGCCACTATCAGGCACCTGGTGTCTGCCTCGCTAGGCCCTATGGGAATTGTAGTCCCGTGGAACCTGTCTGGGCATTGGGGCCGCGGGAGCACTTGCCCTGCGCATGCGCAAGTATCCAATGGCCGCCGCAACTCCCTGACTGTCCCTGCGCATGCGCGATCACTCCTACACTCGCGCAACACTTCATGGCGGCCCCCGCTAGCCGGGTACGCCGCCGGAGCTTCAGGGACACCGAGCGCTCCCTGCACTGGCCCCCACCCTCGCGAAGTGCCGGCAGGTCCGTCACTGCCTCCTGCGGCACCCGCGACCGCTCAGCACTCGCGGAGGGGGGTCAAGGAGTTCAAACGAAGACCGGGGCTACACAAATATGCTTTTATTTAAAGCTGCAGATCAATAATTATCCTGCATGTGTGTTTTTGGATAGCAATCTCTAGTGTACTGACCATAAATACTTGTAGCATGTTCAGTTTTAAACAAAACTACTTTTAAATAACAATTGTATTGTATTTCAACAAGCATGCTTGTTCCTCTTGTTCCTGTATGAACCATTCACATTAAGCATATCTAAAGATGTCGTAAAACTCCGCACATCAATACAAGGACAACTATAATTTCGCAACCTATGCAGTTGTTTCTTTAATTAGAGATTGCACACAAACTATTACCGTTACAAAATTTACATAACAAAAACATAAACAGGACATTGAACTGCAGCTTTAACTGATGCACATCTCCAAATTTTAACCAAAACATATGTGCATTAACATAGTATGTACAGCCAAATAAAGAGGAGCACAAAATTACTTAGTCATTATGTTGAATTTAAAATGTTCTTATTTATTATATAGTGATTGCTGAGGACATGGATTCTGATGTGTCTGCATCACCACAACAACCTGTCCGAATTGAGGATGAGATGACAGTAGATCCCACACATATGAGTGTCCCAGATGCGTATGATTCTGGACCTGATTTGCTTGGATTACAGGATACCCAACCAAATCCTGAAAGTGATGACAATGCGGAGATCCAACCGGGCCAGGGAGACCAGGTTTGTGCTGAAGCATTATCAAATTTAACCAGCCTAGAGGCCAGGTTTATCAAAAACCAGGAAGATCGGGCACACATACACTCTCAAACAAATGAGAAAATACATGAAGAAATGAAACATATGAGCAACATAATGACAAGACAACAGGAGACACTGGACAAAATGGCAAATAGCCTCTCTGTCATAGCCGCATGAATGTGTCAACTTGTGGCACATGTCCAGGCACAGCCCCCACCACAGGCACAATTACAGCCACAAAGCGAGCCACACGCACAATCAGATATACACATACTATCCGATCTGGAGCTATTATCAGATATTGATCTAATATCAGAGCCAGAGAGGCAAATAGCTCCAGAGAGGCAAATAGCTCCAGAGAGGCAATTAGAGGCAGACAGGCAAATACAGGCAGAGATCCAAAGTGAGCCAGAGATACAAAGTGAGCCAGAGATGCAAAGTGAGCCAGAGATGCAAAGTGAGCCAGAGATGCCAAGTGAGCCAGAGATCCAAAGTGAGCCAGAGATCTAAAGTGAACCAGAGATCCAAAGTGAGCCAGAGAGGCAAAGTGAGCCAGAGAGGCAAAGTGAACCAGAGAGGCAAAGCGAGACAGACACACAGCCAATGCTACATCAGGATCATAATGCGCCGGATCCTATGTCCCAGGCTCTTCCCCTGGCCCAAATACTAGCAATGGCCCAACCATTGGCAGTGGCTCAAACACTGTCTAAACCCCCGGCACTGGCTCAGCCACTGGCACAAGCCCCGGCACTGGATCAACCACTGGCACAAGCCCCGGCACTGGATCAACCACTGGCACAAGCCCCGGCACTGGATCAACAACTGGCACAAGCCCCGGCACTGGATAAACCACTGGCACAAGCCCCGGCACTGGATCAACCACTGGCACAAGCCCCGGCACTGGATAAACCACTGGCACAAGCCCGGGCACTGGATCAACCACTGGCATAAGCCCCGGCACTGGATCAACCACTGGCATAAGCCCCGGCACTGGATCAACCACTGGCACAATCCCCGGCACTGGGCCAGCATCAAACGGCAAGAAGAAGGCAACGATCAAGTAACCGTGGACGTGATCCCACACCAACGCCTCCCCCACGTTCATCACAACGACTATCCCCCCCCAAAAATAAAGGTCTTATTATTCTTTCCGTAAGTCTTCATATTCAATTATTAGCATTCATTAAGGTTCACCAAACATATTTAACAATGTGCAATAATCAAGTGTGTATGTAACACAAGTAAGGTGCATACATGTGAACGAAACAGCATATGATTTTGCATGTGTGAATAATGTATGTGATATATATCTATATTTTATACCGTCTTAATTGTGAAAAATTAACATTATAAATATTTGTTCATTTTAACATGTTATTTCACAAAACTATTCTATCCAAAGTGTGTTTCAGAGATTTGCTACTGAATCATGTATAATATGCAAGCAAAAATTTCATAAGATACAGAACACCTGTATGTGGGAGAAGAATACATGGACACTTTTTCCTTTGTATAATGACATTGTACAGTGTTGTGCACACAATGCAAGTTTGGATACTTTGTAAGAACCTTGAATTAAGGAATAGTTTTGGTTACTGTACTCCATTCCGTTCAAATAAATGCCGTTTGAGATGTGTTCTATGGAAAAGCCTCCGCTTTCTTACGCAATGCTAATATATAGTGCCATTGAAAATGAAAGGAACAAAAAAGCTACGGTCTCACAGATCTATCAATATCTTACGGATAACTACACTTATTATCAAAATCATCCTCAACCTAAGGTCTGGAAAAATTTGATCCGCCGCACTTTATCAACCAATGCTTCTTTTATTCGAAACCCACCATCTGGCGGAAACAGGGGTGGCTGTTGGTCAGTTCATGAATCCGGTATGCGTATGTCTGCAAATGGAAATATAAAAAGACAGACAATTGTCGGACACGACTACCATGATATAGGTGCCCGCAGCGGTGCCTTAAATGTTCAGCAGAATGTCTTTTTTCAACCTGAGTTGGACTACCAATACCAGAACCATAATGGAGCAACATATTACGATAACATGCAGAATACCGAGTTTGCTCAAACAGATGAAATGACACAAAGTTATTATGTGTATCCGCCTCCGTACATTGTCTAAGATGCAAACAGTTATGGAGTAAGCTACAACCCTACACAGCTGAACACACAGAACAACGAATTGATCGACTACAGCGGCTACATCGCAAATAAAAGTTCTATGGCTGCCCCGAATATGAATGCAATATAATGCAGGTAACTATATTGTAAAGACTTTATAAACTGTGTGAATCTTTTCCATATGGACATATCATGGACTGGGGTATTGTTGTCACTTCTAGCGCCGGGTCACTAGATTATTGTATTATAGTTCCAAGATAGCTGCTGAGCTGAATCTGTAACGCCTGATAATTTCTTCCTCAATCAAGCCCTCTAGGGAGGTTCTTTGTCTAAAATTGCGGGGGGCTATATGTCTCACAAGACGGATCTCCCTCTCTCTCCTCTCTCTCCTCTCTATCCTCGCTCTCCTCTCTCTCCTCTCTCTCCTCTCTCTCCTCTCTCTCCTCTCTCTCATCTCCAACATAATCTCCCTCCTCCTCGCACAAAAAATGATAAAAGCGCAATCTGGTGGCGGATCCATGTCGTCGTGGTAGGTAAGTGCCTTCTTCTATCCTTTAAATAGGCAGACTAATTAGTCACATGATATAAATGATGACACGTGTGGTGTTAGTATTGTGAACATATTAATTGTAATAATTCTACAATTCATTGTAATGTCATTTCGATGTGTTACACACATAATGAAATGTGATGTCATCATCAATTACGCACCATTCGAAAATAAACAATGTAAGCGATGCTGCAACACAATATTAGTAATTGACATAAAATAATAACTCTATTATTACATTTCTCAGAAACATGTTGAGTCATAAACGTAGTACATCTCTATAAATAATGTTTTGTTAGTGTAAAGCTGTGTCAGAAAGGTAGATTATTGGCAATATGTTTGTTTGGTGATGACGGGAGTATTGCCCTTTAAATTAACCCCCTGCTAATGTTTGATGGAACACTATAAAGTTTACAAGATACATGTAATTAAATTGATATAAAAATACAAGGAAACATGTGTTGAACTTTAATTTAAATTGTTGACTATCATGTCCGGGGGATACAGATATATTCACGCCAACATCCGTGGACCCCCAGACAGCTTGAAGGACCACCCATGTACCCCTCTGAGTAAATGTTGTTTCATTCTCCATCTGAATGTATGTTAAAAGGTGAAATGCAGAATTATACATATGTGGATAATATTATTTTATTACACTACAATACTGTACTGTATGTGTTATGTGTTTGTATTAATTTGTATGGTTACTTGTCATTGGGTCTGGCACACGATTGGTCACGCATGCAAACGGGGAACCACGAACACCCACGGACCCCCCAACACACCCGGGACCCCCGCGGGGTCAGCCGGGGACACCCGCGCGACCCCCGGGCTCCCTTGGGGACCCCCGCGGGGTCAGCCGGGGACACCTGCCGGGCTGCTGTATGGAATATATGTATGGAATGCTGTATAGAATTTTTTCTAAGTCCAGATTTCTTTGCGTCTACTCTGACCTGACGTGTTCTGATCAACGCAACTTTTGCGTACGCTAAGGTTGCGTTACTTTGTGCATCCCGCTTAAGGGCAGAATTTAACGCAAACAGGGTTGCGATCAAGCAAAGTTGGACTTAGAAAAATCCCTGAAAAAAGTCATTTTTAGATCGCAAAGTGCCTGTTTGCGTTGCTTAGTGCATCGGGTTGAGCAAAAAATCACGATCGAAAAGCACTTTGCGGTCTAAGGGCCTCATGCAGTAAGCCCCGATAAGGCTTTTTCGGCATTTTATAGCCGTTTTTTGCCCTCCTGATTCAGTAAGCCCCGATAAGTGGGAATTATCGGCAACTTTTCTTCGGAAAAAAAAAAATTCGCCACCCGGCTGCCGATAAGCCACTTATCGGGACTTTTTTCCCCGCCTGAATTCAGTAAGCCCCGATTAGCTTTTCGGTGCTGATCGGCAGGCCAGATTGGAGATTTTATGGCCAATCCAGCCCGCCAACTAAAGTTGGCAACTTGCTGAAGGAGAAGCATCGGCAAGGGCGACACTTAGGAAAAATCAGCCCTTTTTCCTGCCTGTGATTGATGCCGGGGGTCTCCGGAGCTGATACCCGCACCGGAGCCCCCCGGCATGCATCCGAGGCAGGAAAAAGGCATTTAAAAGCCACTTCATTACCTTAGCGGCTAACCGCTAAGGTAATGAAGGGGTTAACCCACCGTGCCAGCGTTATTGTGGGTAGCGGGGATGGGTGAGGGGGGTATTTGGACCTGGGTGTGAGTTTAGGACTTGCGGGGGGGATGCGGGGGCACTTAACCCCTTCACGACCGTAGCGGTTAATACCGCTACGGTCCTGAAGGGGTTAAGGCCTCCTGCTACCCACCCGCAAGCCCTAAACAACCACCGTTGGGGCTAATGCCCCCTTCACACACCCCCACTACCCACAATAATAAAAAAACACACCCCAGCCCCACAATAACGAAATAATTAAATAATTAAATAATTATATATATATATATATATATATATATATATATATATATATATATACCCAACAACACCTATACCCCCCTAACATACAGTATAGTAATGGGCAGAATGACTATTATCCACAAATGGATAATAGTGCAGTTGTCCATTTACAATACATACACAACAATAAAGACTTTAAATACATAGCACTCACCCATGTCCCACTGCCACGATGAAGGCCATCCTCATCTTCATCCTGCCCATGCCCCATCCGCTTCTGCAAAACAAACACAAGAATTACAACATCCAAATTAATGTCCCCTAACCCCTTAATCACCATAGCGGTTATTAACCGCTACAGTTATTAAGGGGTTAAGCCACCATCACCCACATACCCTCCCCCACAAAGCCCCCCAACCACCCCCACCCAATACCCACAGGGGAGTCCTACCAAATACCCTTGGGCCTAATACCCCCTCCCCCAGCACATACAGTACAATAATGTGCCAAATAACTATTATCCACATAGGGATAATACATTATTTGGCCATTATTAAACACATTCAATACCGTTAAAATGTAAAGAAAATTGTACTAACCTCATCAATAAGAAGTCTCCGTCGCCAGCATCATCCTTGGGGTCCGTTGCCAACATTATAAATAGCCACAACATTTGAATATCATTAACATAACACTGAACCCCTTAATCACCTTATCGGGTACTAACCTGAAAGGTAATTAAGGGGTGAAGCCATCCTGCAATGCCTACAACAGTTATGCATAACATCCTCAGTGAAATAAAAACCAATTGCCTAACCAAATTCCATTTAATCATTCAATCTGTAGGCTCACATGCCTCATAAAACATTGCATTTACAGTGTATACATGTAGCATAACATGTAAACTGCATGTACACGCTGCAAATCAATGTTAACAATACAATAATCCCACTCAAATCGCCATACATCACAAGAAGTATATTATTTAATCCAATAAACTCACCATCAATGAATTACCACACATCACTTACATCCCTAAACAATTAAAATACCATCCATACCAATTACACAATGAACTAAAGCTATCCTAACAGAGAACAACTTCAAAACATAGTCAAAAGTACACCAACAATTACAATATACTAAAGCAAGGCTTTCCATATCCTACTGTACGGCCTGGAAGCCCAAAACTTACATCTGTCTACAAATAAAATACATTTAGCACACATCAATGCATAGACACAATGATTAACAATACAGAATTAGAAGCTTTAACAACACTATCATTTCTTACCCTGTATATATATCTGTACACATACATACAGTGGGAAGAAATGATATGCATTATAAAAAATGAAAACATGAAAAAGCAACAAAAAAAACAGTTACATTAAGAACATTTCTTTATTTAACTTACCATTACTTGCCCCCACCGACTCCCGTTGATCAGCTTACTCACGTACCAATCCACGACACCATCCACGACACAATCCAGGAACAAATCCACGAACCAAACCAGGAACCAATCCAAGAACAAGTGCAGGAAACAATCCAAGAACAAGTGCAGGAACCAATCCAGGAAGCAAGCCAGGAAGAAATCCACGAAACAATCCACGACACGATTCAGGAACAGGAACCCATAAAAGAAAAAAACATAACAAATTAAACATTAAAATAATAAAACATGACAATCAAGGGTTGTACTAGTTTTATTCTTAGTGAATCTGTATTAAAATACCTTGTTCCGGGGTCTTCTTGACGTCCGGTGCCACGCCCTGGTCTTCAATCATCAGGAGGAGGTCCGTCCTCCTCGGCATCTGCCTTCAAAATGAGACGACATAGGCTTTTAAAGGCCTATGACGTCACATTTGTCGTCATATGGTTCCCACGGCCCTGATTGGGCCGTGAAAACCATGTGTTTTGGCCGATGTAAAAAAATTGATGACGTCACTTACAGGCAATGCCAGCACAGCCAATCAGAATGGCTTTGCTGCTATTGCCTTTAAGAAAACGTCATGAAATGACACATGGCCGGACTCACATGGTAAACCAGCCAATCAGAGCGTGGGAACTCCATCCCTACTCTGATTGGCTAGCTTACCATGTGAGTCCGGCCATGTGTCATTTCATGACGTTTTCTTAAAGGCAATAGCAGCAAAGCCATTCTGATTGGCTGTGCTGGCATTGCCTTTAAGTGACGTCATCAATTTTTTTACATCGGCCAAAACACATGGTTTTCACGGCCCAATCAGGGCCGTGGGAACCATATGACGACAAATGTGACGTCATAGGCCTTTAAAAGCCTATGTCGTCTCATTTTGAAGGCAGATGCCGAGGAGGACGGACCTCCTCCTGAAGATTGAAGACCAGGGCGTGGCACCGGACGTCAAGAAGACCCCGGAACAAGGTATTTTAATACAGATTCACTAAGAATAAAACTAGTACAACCCTTGATTGTCATGTTTTATTATTTTAATGTTTAATTTGTTATGTTTTTTTCTTTTATGGGTTCCTGTTCCTGGATCGTGTCGTGGATTGTTTCGTGGATTTCTTCGTGGCTTGCTTCCTGGATTGGTTCCTGCACTTGTTCTTGGATTGTTTCCTGCACTTGTTCTTGGATTGGTTCCTGGTTTGGTTCGTGGATTTGTTCCTGGATTGTGTCGTGGATGGTGTCGTGGATTGGTACGTGAGTAAGCTGATCAACGGGAGTCGGTGGGGGCAAGTAATGGTAAGTTAAATAAAGAAATGTTCTTAATGTAACTGTTTTTTTTGTTGCTTTTTCATGTTTTCATTTTTTATAATGCATATCATTTCTTCCCACTGTATGTATGTGTACAGATATATATACAGGGTAAGAAATGATAGTGTTGTTAAAGCTTCTAATTCTGTATTGTTAATCATTGTGTCTATGCATTGATGTGTGCTAAATGTATTTTATTTGTAGACAGATGTAAGTTTTGGGCTTCCAGGCCGTACAGTAGGATATGGAAAGCCTTGCTTTAGTATATTGTAATTGTTGGTGTACTTTTGACTATGTTTTGAAGTTGTTCTCTGTTAGGATAGCTTTAGTTCATTGTGTAATTGGTATGGATGGTATTTTAATTGTTTAGGGATGTAAGTGATGTGTGGTAATTCATTGATGGTGAGTTTATTGGATTAAATAATATACTTCTTGTGATGTATGGCGATTTGAGTGGGATTATTGTATTGTTAACATTGATTTGCAGTGTGTACATGCAGTTTACATGTTATGCTACATGTATACACTGTAAATGCAATGTTTTATGAGGCATGTGAGCCTACAGATTGAATGATTAAATGGAATTTGGTTAGGCAATTGGTTTTTATTTCACTGAGGATGTTATGCATAACTGTTGTAGGCATTGCAGGATGGCTTCACCCCTTAATTACCTTTCAGGTTAGTAACCGATAAGGTGATTAAGGGGTTCAGTGTTATGTTAATGATATTCAAATGTTGTGGCTATTTATAATGTTGGCAACGGACCCCAAGGATGATGCTGGCGACGGAGACTTCTTATTGATGAGGTTAGTTCAATTTTCTTTACATTTTAACGGTATTGAATGTGTTTAATAATGGCCAAATAATGTATTATCCCTATGTGGATAATAGTTATTTGGCACATTATTGTACTGTATGTGCTGGGGGAGGGGGTATTAGGCCCAAGGGTATTTGGTAGGACTCCCCTGTGGGTATTGGGTGAGGGTGGTTGGGGGGCTTTGTGGGGGAGGGTATGTGGGTGATGGTGGCTTAACCCCTTAATAACTGTAGCGGTTAATAACCGCTATGGTGATTAAGGGGTTAGGGGACATTCATTTGGATGTTGTAATTCTTGTGTTTGTTTTGCAGAAGCGGATGGGGCATGGGCAGCATGAAGATGAGGATGGCCTTCATCGTGGCAGTGGGACATGGGTGAGTGCTATATGTATTTAAAGTCTTTATTGTTGTGTATGTATTGTAAATGGACAACTGCACTATTATCCATTTGTGGATAATAGTCATTCTGCCCATTACTATACTGTATGTTGTGTATTGCTGCTATGTTTATTGGGGGCATTTGTCCCCAATAAACATGCTACTATGCGTTAACCCCTTCATTGCCTTAGCGGCTATCCGCTATGGTAATGAAGCAGCATTAATGTATTTTAATAATATTGTGCGGAAGCAGGAGGCCCCCTGAGCTGAAGCGCATTTATTTGTGGCTCAGAGACCCCCTGCCTCCCGAGTTACAGGCCCCGGTTTGGGCCATCGGTTACAGTGTGGACGCCATATTTATTGCGGGGACGCTATAAACATGGCGGCGACACTGCCACCCGATGACACATACCGGGGCCTGTAACTCGGGAAGCAGGGGGTCCCTGCTCCACAAAGCAATGCGGTTCAGCTCAGGGGACCCCCTGCTCACTGTACAGTATAATTAAAAAGACATTCATGCTTTTCATTACCGTTGCACATATCCGCCAAGGTAAGGAACGAGTCTTTATTGATGTGTGTGTGTTTTATTTATACTGTACATGTGCAGAGGGTCACCGGAGCAGATCCACGTTGGTTTGAGGTCCGGGGACCCCCTGCCCTCCGAGATACAGGCCCCTTTATGGGGTGCCGGTATCCCTCTGGTTTGTTTACAGGTCGCGGTCACGTGATCGGGACCTTTAAACGCCGAGGGATACCGGCACCTCATAAAGGGGCCTGTATCTCGGGGGGCAGGGGGTCCCCGGACCTCAAACCAACGCGGTTCAGCTCCGAAGACCCCCTGCACATGTACACTATGAGTAAAAGTTGTTTTTAAATACTTTTTTTGGTGCCGATGTTTGCGCTGAGAGAGCGGCTTGTCTCTCTCAGCTGCAAACATCTATCGGCACCAAAGGCTTATCGGGAGCCTTATCGGGAGCCAGGCTGTATCGCCACAGGTCATCGGCAGCTTTGCTTTCGCAGTGCTTCGTCAGGGATCGGAAGGATTCGGCCCTTACTGAATACTGCGAGGGCAAATCGCCCAAAAAAAGCCTTTTCGCAATTCGTGCCGAAAATTTTGTATCGGGGCTTACTGCATGAGGCCCTAAAAGTGACTTAACGAAGCTTAGTGCATAGCCCCCATAGTTTCTCATGTTCCTATAGAGACTGTTTTGCCTGAACTAGACATGCTTGTGAATTTCAAACATATGGCGAGGTGGGAAAGAAACAGGTTGAAATCTGAATTCTATTTTCAGGAATCAGTTGAAGGGGATATAGAGTTTGAGAATAGTACTGGAGATGAGGATATTACCTTTAGCTCAGACGAGAGTGAAGGGAGTGAGCCTTGCCTTAAAGAGAATGAGTTCAGGGCCTTTTCTAATAGAGCAATTAAGGATGATATCCCTATAATTGTTGTAAAGCATTTCTCCAGAGTTGAGTCTGCCCTGCCTTATGCTTCACCACCGTGGGTCAGTGAGACTAGGGTAGAGTATCAGTCAGATTGGGGTATGCCTAGTTCCAACAAAAGCGCTCAAGGGTTATCCTGGAGGGATATTTCGTACTTAAATTCCATGCCTACCACCTTGCCGGGTTGTGGGTGCCCCTTGTGTTACCAGGAATGTTGTTCGGCAATTGCTTTAAATCCAGTAGATCATGCCGTGCGCAGATCACCTTAACAGGGTATTTTTAGTGACAGTGCCCGGGAGTACAGTTAGCTATTAAAACCAGAGCACTGTTACTGATGAGAAGGTTCTCCATGTTGGAGGAACCTATGTTAATATTACAGCCAATTTGTATGTGTTTATGCAAATACCTAAATGTGCTGTATTTCACAGAGAACTATATTAATTGAAATGTATATTATGCATATTAATGTTATGATCATGTGAAATGTTATTTTGTTTTGTTCAGGTTCCATTAGACGATGGTACACAAAAAATTAGGACCCAATCGGGATCGTTGAGAATCCACCAGAGGGAGAGTGTATCGGGGTACTCCCTGGTTACTATTCTACCAAATGGGCTAGCAGTAAACCCTGGTAATAACAGTCTTGCCAGTAGTCGGTATGGGTTTTTCCCCTTCACCTTTGGTACTGCACTTGAGTGACAGCAGAGGGTGGCACATCTTGTTGTAACTGGGACAATGGGGTGCCTGCCTTCTGGCTGTATTTAAGGGCAGGACCGCCCTAAAGTTAGGTTATTCCTTTCCACTTGAGGAAGGAAGGTCACACAATTAAGAGCCTGAGACTGGAGCATACACATGTGCTCTTCCCTCCCGGGAGAGTGAGTGTGGACCCTACCTCTGTCTCCGCTAAGGAGGTGGGGAAGAGCTAGGATGGCTGCAGGTATCCGTGGCCAGTAGTGGCAGTCCTGGGACCCTCATCCAGTGAATACTGACAGACAGTATCCGGCAGAAGACTGTTGAGTAACTGTTACTGCTGCAGAAGTGTAGTAATAAACCCGTTCTTGTTTTGCAATATACCTTCTGCCTGGTGTGTGACCTTACTGGGGGGAGAGGTAATAGTTCTACCGTGCAAGATCACCTTCAGTTCCTGGAGTCCACGGCAGATAGAGGTGCTGCACTGCTAAGTAAATATGTGGGGTATGAACCCCAGAAGCCTGTGCCTATGTCCCACTACCATCGGCGGACTCAGCCCTCGGGACTTAGAGCCCTCCTGTTGCCAGCAGGTATATGCACCACACACCCTGTAATGGCCCCTATCTGTGATTGGGTGGGGGAATTACATAAGCCTGCAGTCACGTCATGGCATACCCAATTGCAGGTCCTAACACTACATGGGGGGGCACTAACCTCCAAGCAACTGTTGCCAGCTGCAAATCAATATCAATGAACACACAATATCCCAGCAAGCTCAAGAATAAAATACCTGATAAATATAGGATCTACTGGGAGAAAGATTTGAACACCAATTTAGATTTGGAAATATGGAAATATATGTATGGGAGGCCGCCTCCAAAAACTTATCATGTGTTGTCATCAAGGAGAATATTTACAAACTAATATGCAGATGGTATATGACTCCTACCGTGTTAAATTCTTTTCTCCCAGGTGTCTCCTCATTGTGCTGGCGTAATCTTGGAGATATGGTGAGTACAGTATACTGCAAATATTTTGGTCATGCTCCAACCAAAATCCAACCACTACGGAGGGAAGAGTTTGCCTTAATATATAGGATTTTGGGGATCAATGTTCCTCATGTTCCAATGTATATATATATATATGTAGGGTTGCCAGGTGTCCGGTATTGAACTGGCCTGTCCTGTATTTGGATACGCTGTCCAGTAAAAAAAGAGAGGTACTGTAATACTGGACATGTATGTGTCCGGTATTTTCCTTCCTGGACATAGTTACCTGACACACCTTTCACCATTGAGTCCAGTATTTTTTGAGAAGCCACCTGGCAACCATATATATGTATATATGCAGTGCTCGACAAACCCGGTCGCCCACTCGCCAGGCGCGAACGGAAATTGGCCGGTGGCCAGCTACTTTTTCCCCTGCTCTGCGCAAATTTTTTTTTTTTTTAAATAAATAAATAAATACAAATATCCTCCTGGCTGATTGGCCAATTGGTCGTGACGCGGAATGGAGCCCTTCTCTGCAGGGGTAAGTAATGGCTGCTCCCTGTCTCCTGCCCGCGCTTCCCCCCTCATCCCCTCCAGTCTCCACTCCTGTCGGGCAGGAGATGACAGCAGGGGATTTCCCCCCCTGTCCCACGGTTCCGCTCCTGTCCCTGTGGCTGCACGCGCGGGGCAGGAGATGACAGCAGGGGATTTCTCCCCCACCTCCCCTGTCCCGCTTGCCCTCTGGTTCCGCTCCTGTCCCTGTGGCTGCACGCGTGGGGCAGGAGATGACAGCGGGCGATATCTCCCCCACCTCCCCTGTCCCGCTTGCCCTCCGGTTCTGCTCCTGTCCCTGTGGCTGCACGCGTGGGGCAGGAGATGACAGCGGGCGATATCTCCCCCACCTCCCCTGTCCCGCTTGCCCTCTGGTTCCGCTCTTGTCCCTGTGGCTGCATGCGTGGGGCAGGAGATGACAGTGGGCGATGTCTCCCCCCCTCCCTGTCCTGCTTGCCCTCCGGTTCCACTCCTGTCCCTGTGGCTGCATGCGTGGGGCAGGAGATGACAGCGGGCGATGTCTCCCCCCCCCTCCCGTCCCGGTTGCCCTACGATCCCCGCTTTCCCTCAGTGCCCGTGGCTGCTCCCGATGCCAGCAGGGGTGTTCCCCTCGGTCCCCGTGGCTGTCTCCGCTTCCCCCTCCCTTTCCGCTCCCCCCTCCCTTTCCGCTCCCCCCCCTCCCACAAATGTAAAAATAAATAAATAACAAAAAAATATCCTCCTGGCTGATTGGCCAATTGGCCGTGACGTGGAATGGAGCCCTTCTCTGCAGGGGTAAGTAATGGCTGCTCCTCGCGTGCTCGTTCCCTGTCTCCTGCTCGCGCTTCCCCCCTCATCCCCTCAATCTCCGCTCCTGTCCCTGTGGCTGTGGCTGCTCGCGCGGGGCAGGAGATGACAGCGGGGGATTTCCACCCTGTCCCGCGTGTGCTCCGGTCCCGCTCCTGTCCCCGTGGCTGCATGCCCGGGGCAGGAGATGATAGAGGGCAATGTCGTCCCTCCTCCCCCCCCCCCCCGAACCCGCTTCCCCTCTGGTCTCTGCTCCTGTCCCCGTGGCTGCTCGCGCGGGGCAGGCTATGACAGCAGGGGATTTCCCCCCCTCCGGTTCCGCTCCTGTGTGCACGCGCGGGGCAGGGGTGTTCCCTTCGGTCCCCGTGGCTGTCTCCACTCCCCCCTGACCCTCCCCCCCCCAACGAGAGAGAGAGTGAGTGTGTGTGTGTGTGTGTGTGTGTGTGTGTGTGTGTGTGTGTGTGTGTGTGTATGAGAGAGAGAGAGAGAGAGTGGTGTGTGTGTGTGTGTGTGTGTGTGTGTGTGTGTGTGTGTGTGTGTGTGTGTGTGTGTGTGTGTGTGTGTGTGTGTGTGTGTGTGTGTGTGTGTGTGTGTGTGTGTGTGTGTGTGTGTGTGTGTGTGTGTGTGTGTGTGTGTGTGTAGGACACCAGAGGTAGTCATCCCCCCAATCAGTCAGTCATCCCCCCACCTCACCCACTCAGTCAGTCATCCCCCCACCCCACCCAGTCCGTCAGTCAGTCAGTCATCCCCCCACCCCACCCTGTCAGTCAGTCATCCCCCCACCCCACCCAGTCAGTCATCCCCCCACCCCACCCAGTCAGTCATCCCCCACCCCACCCAGTCAGTAAGTCATACCCCCACCCAGTCAGTAAGTCATACCCCCCCCACCCAGTCAGTCAGTCATACCCCCCCACCCAGTCAGTCAGTCCCCCCCCCACCCAGTCAGTCAGTCATACCCCCCACCCAGTCAGTCAGTCAGTCCCCCCCCCACCCAGTCAGTCACTCCCCCCCCCCCAGTCAGTCACTCCCCCCCCCACCCAGTAACTCCCCCCCACCCAGTCAGTCAAAAGTCAGTCATCCCACCCCCCTGCCCCCTGCCCCCTGCCCAGTCACCCCACCCAGTCAGACAGTCAGTAATCCCCACCCAGTCAGACAGTCAGTAATCCCCACCCAGTCACAGTCAGTAATTCCCACCCAGTCAGACACCCCGTCACCCCACCACCCCACATCACCCCACCCAGTCACCCCATCCAATCACACAATCCCCACACCCAGTCACCCCATCCCCACACCTTCACCCCATCCCCACACCGTCACCCCATCCCCACACCGTCACCCCATCCCCACACCCAGTCACCCCATCCCCACACCCAGTCACCCCATCCCCACACCCAGTCACCCCATCCCCCCACAGTCACCCTCTCTCCGTCTTTCACCCTCTCTCCGTCTCTCACCCTCTCTCTCTCGGTTTCTCCCTCTCTCGGTTTCTCCCTCTCTCGGTTTCTCCCTCACTCTCTCTCACCCTCTCTCCGTCTCTCTCTCACCCTCTCTCCGTCTCTCTCTCACCCTCTCTCCGTCTCTCTCACCCTCTCTCCGTCTCTCTCTCACCCTCTCTCCGTCTCTCTCTCACCCTCTCTCCGTCTCTCTCTCACCCTCTCTCCGTCTCTCTCTCACCCTCTCTCTCACCCTCTCTCCATCTCTCTCACCCTCTCTCCATCTCTCTCACCCTCTCTCTCCGTCTCTCTCACCCTCTCTCTCCGTCTGTCTCACCCTCTCTCTCCGTCTGTCTCACCCTCTCTCTCCGTCTGTCTCACCCTCTCTCTGTCTCACCCTCTCTCTGTCTCACCCTCTCTCTGTCTCACCCTCTCTCTGTCTCACCCTCTCTCTGTCTCACAATCTGGATCTGGATATTTTATTTACCCTGTATATCTTAACTGCCCTATACTACACCGGAATAACCTATACTGCTTTCTTCCAAATCTGATTCAAGCTTCACACGGAAGACATCGGAACCCCCCCTAACCCAGAAGACAGGTAGGGAACACCACCCCTCCAATGTATAACATTGCGGAAATAAGGTACCTGGACATTGAGGGTCTGCGGATCAGGTAAGATCCCAGGTGGGATTGCTGCTTTAAATATTGTGAAGCAGGGGCATCCAGGCACTAGTTAAGGGGTGCAGGAAACTAGTCATTCACATCTGGCTTTTTTTTCTAGATTCGACATTTATACACACACACACACATATACACACACACGGACTAATTGTCGTATAATGTAATACAATAAATAAACTTATGTCAAAAACGAATGTTCTTACTAGGAATTGATTACATTTATTTCATTTATGGTTTTTTTAAAATGCGGGGCTGGGGGCGGGATTGGAGGCGGGGTTGGGGGCGGGACTAGAGGCGGGGTTGGGGCGGGACTAGGTGGCGAGTAGATTTTTTGGTTCGGCGAGTAGATTTTTGGGTGATTTGTCAAGCACTGTATATATGTATAGAGAGAGAAGAACAGAGAGCGTTTCTTTTTCTTCTCTTTTCTTCTCTTTCTATAGTCTTCCTGTTGGAATTGGTCATTCCTTCTGAGAGCAGCCGTGGATCCCTGAGCAGCATTTCCAATCACCATTGTATTTCCACTGGACTTGTACCAAGGGTTGGACTTTCTTCCATTTTTTGTCCCTTTTCTTCCCTGTTTTATTTTTTATATATATTTGCACGGTTTTTTATATATATATATATATTTTTTTTATGTATTTTTTCACATATTTGTAACATTCTTTCACATTTTTTGTATTGCTAGATTGATATTTTGCTCAATATTATTCACAATATTTGCACGGTTTAATTCATATTATTTTATACAATTTTTGTTTCACAAGTGGCGCTACTGAATTTTCCTATGTATATATGTATTGTTAGGGAAACCTAACCAAAATAAAAAGGAAGCTATAATCATTTCTCAAATTTTAAATGCCACTAGGTGCACTATTGCTAAGAATTGAAAACAATTTACCCCTCCCTCTTTACACCAAATGAACAATAACATTTGGCATATAGTATATATGGAAAAACTCTCTGCCTATCTAAATGGTTCCACCTCACAGTTTTCAATGATTTGGGCCCCTAGGTTCCAATATGCTGGTATATTTCCATATTAGATTAAAATATTCCGAAAGTTGTGATCTGTACTATATTAAAACTGATGTTTAACATATTGTATAGGTACAAATGCTGTATCCTTCCCTCTTCCCCTAACGCCTCCCCCCTAGTGACTTCACCCAATTACATGTATCAATGTATCCCACTCCCTTTTCTTTTATGTATCCCCCCAAACCCTGCAATGCGATTTATAACATTCTTAATAACAAAAAATAATGTTATATTTGCGATGGTGGCAGGACGGCCTGTAGCCGAGGTCAGGGAACAGTCCACACGTATAGTTTCAGGAAAAATAAAAACGTTCAGTGGCTTTATTTCTCCACAGTAACATAACATGCGGGTACACTGTCCCTTTAACAAAATAAATCCTGCTCCACTTTGGGAGAAAAACTGACTAATAACACAGCAGACCTATCTTGCAGGCTTGCTGGCTAAACCAGAACCAAACCATAAGGGTACTTTAAGCAGTCAGTAAGCAAATGAATAATCCTTACTTTAGTTGAAGTAGTCTTTGGTGAAATCCCTCTGGCTAAGGGCTCACGCAGCAGTGTGCTTCTCTCTCTCTCTATCTGGCAGCTACTGCCAGTCACATGATCCTTATCTACCTTGCTGGCTCTCAGGTGTCAGCTAAAGAGTTCTGATTTCCTAACCTCCACCTGAGTTAACCCTTATGAGTGCTGGATGAAGCACTCAGACATATATCTCCCAGGCATAACTGATAGGAGTTGACTTCACTCTGTCACATACCTCCCCTGTTTGTGTGTGGCTAGTGTCCCACACGGCTGAAGCCCGAACCTCCACTCCTTCCCTTGACAAAAAATCAGCATTTCCATGGTCCTTTCCAGGTCTATGCTGAATATCAAAAGAGAATTGTTGGAGGGCAATATACCACCTGGTCAACCTTGGATTTGTGTCCTTCATGGTGTTTAACCACTTCAAGGGCGCATGGTCAGTGACCAGGGTGAAGTGTACTTCTGCGACATAATGTCTCAAGGCCTCAATTGCCCATTTTACAGCGAGGCACTCTTTCTCAATAACAGAATACCTCACTTCCCTTGGGAACAGCTTCCGGCTGATGAACAGTATGGGGTGTTCAACACCATCAAATTGCTGAGACAGCACTGCTCCCAGTCCTACCTCTGAGGCATCCGTCTGGATAATGAAGGGCTCTTTAAAATCGGGGCCCTCTGACAGGCACTTTTTTAGCATGTCAAAGGCATCTTGGCACTCCCAAGACCATTTAACTTGGGTCGGGGCACTCTTTTTTGTCAGATCTGTTAGGGGTGCGATATTTCTGAAAAATTGGGGATAAACCGCCGATAATACCCTGCTAACCAAAAAAGGGAGCGGCCCTGTGTCTTTGTCTGTGGGGTGGGGACTTCCTTTATGGCGGCCACCTTGCTAGCTAGTGGCCTTACTATCCCTCCCCCAACGGCATAGCCCAAGTACTTTGTAGTGGATTTACCCAGGGCACATTTTTTTGGATTTGCAGTGAGCCCTGCTTCTCTTAAGGACGTTAGGACTGCCCTTAACCTTTTTATATGAGACTGCCAGTGTCTGCTATAGATGACAATGTCATCCAAGTAGGCCGCGGCATATGCCCTATGGGGTCGTAGTACCTTGTCCATTAACCTTTGGAACGTGGCTGGAGCCCCATGTAAACCAAATGGCATAGTGACGAATTGGTATAAACCGAGAGGGGTGGCGAAGGCAGTTTTGCATTTGGATTCTTCCGCTAGAGGTATCTGCCAATATCCTTTCGTGAGATTTAGGGTGGAGATATACTCTGCTTTACCAAGAGAATCAAGCAATTCATCCACCCTAGGCATTGGATATGCATCAAATCTGGATACAGCATTTACCTTTCGCAGATCCACGCAAAACCTCACCTTCCCATCTGGTTTAGGGACCAACACGATAGGGCTACACCATTCGCTGTGGGACTCCTCGATCACGCCCAATTCCAACATGTCTATTATCTCCCTCTCTACCAGGTTTTTTCGGCCCTCTGGCAATCTATAGGGACGGGACCGTACTTTTACTCTAGGTTCTGTCTCAATCCTATGGGACACTAAATCAGTCTGCCCTGGCAACTCAGAAAAAACATCTGGGAACTGGTCACATACATCAAGTAGGTCTGACCTTTGTTCCATTGTTAACTGCTCTCCCATGGGAACCTGATGGTCAGTGTACGTACTACCCTTTGGAAGCTTTGGACCCAAATCCGTCTCTCCTTCCCGAGGGTGAATGAACAGCGATCTCATCGTTTTCCAGGTTTTCAGGAGGTTCATGTGGTAGATTTGTTTACCCTTCCTGGGCCCTGGTTGAGAGATCTCATAGTTCACCTCCCCAGTGCGGCGGAGAACTTGGAAAGGACCCTGCCACTTCGCAAGGAGTTTACTCTCTGATGTCGGTAGTAGTAGCATCACTTGGTCCCCAGGTTGGAAGACCCTCAAGCGAGCATTTTGATTGTACTGCCTCTCTTGACGTTCTTGAGCAGATTTGAGGTTTTCCTTCGCAAACCGACCTATCATGTCTAGGCGGTTTCTAAGGTCTATGACATACTGAAGGGCATTCTTGGAGGGAGAGGGCTCCTCCTCCCAGGATTCCTTCAGTAGGTCGAGAATACCCCGAGGTTGGCGTCCATATAGGAGCTCAAACGGGAGAAGCCTGTGGATGATTGGGGAACTTCTCGTACCGCAAACAACAGGAAAGGGAGAAGTTCATCCCAAGCTCGCTTTTCAGTGTCCACAAACTTCCTAAGCATAGTTTTTAAAGTACGGTTAAACCTCTCTACCAATCCATCAGTCTGAGGATGGTAGACCGAGGTCCGGACGGATTTTACCTCCAATAATTTCAGGACATCCTGCATTAACTTTGCCATGAAATTTGTTCCCTGGTCAGTTAACATTACTTGGGGAAGTCCTATCCTAGAAAACAGTTCTAACAGCCTGTGAACAACCTGTTTAGAAGTGGCTGATCTCATAGGGAAGGCCTCAGGATACATGGTGGCATAATCAACAACAACGAGTATAAATTTATGTCCCTTCGCAGAGGGTTCTAAAGGTCCGACCAGATCTACCCCAATTCTCTCGAATGGGACGGCTACCAAGGGCAGACGAACCAAAGGAGCCGGCTTCTGTCCTTTTTGGCTAGTTAACTGGCATTCAGGACATGTCTCACATAGTTTCATGATGTCACCATGTATGCCTGGCCAGTAAAACCGGGACGAGATGCGGTCCGTGGTCTTATCTCTGCCCAAATGACCACCCCATGGGAGAGTATGGGCTAGGGTAAACACTGTTTTAATCAACCCTTTAGGGACTAGCATCTGTCGAATGACCTCCCCTGTTTGTGTAACCTTATTCACACGATATAGTATGTCATTCAACAGTTCAAAATGTGGAAACACTTTTACACCTTGTTCATCTATTATCTTGTTGTTGACCTGTACCACCTTCTCATATTGTCTAGCCAGAGCTGGGTCCTCCCTCTGCCTCTGACAGAAGTCAGGAAGATCCAGGTCTGGCAACACTCCCGTATCTATCTGTTCCCCACCCTGGTCATCCCCGGCCATGACCTGCAGTCCTTTGGGGTGACTAATGTTACCAAAAGTCCCAGCCTTTCTTAACCAGTCCTCTTTTTCTGCACGTCTCTGTTTACGTGTCTTTGGGACATGGTGTCTACAGGGGAAAATCTCTGGGGAAAAAGGAAACAAGTCTCCGGGCTTCTCCGGTACCAGAGAAGTAGGCTCCGTAGGAGTACGGGCCAACAATGTTTCGAGGTAGGGCCAGTCTCGGCCAAGTAGAACAGGAGCAGGTAGCCAGGGAGCAACTCCGACTAGTAGGCTAGCCTCTTGATCCTGGATACGCAGTGTAACGTTCGCCGTCGGGTATCTCTTTGTATCCCCATGGATACACTCGATATTCCAAGGAGAGTAATAAGATAGTCTATTGCTTGGAATTAGGCCCTCAAGTATCAGGGTTTTTCCAGAGCCCGAGTCCAGCATGGCGTTTGCTTTTGTCCCTCCAGAGATGCTGGGACTAACCACGGATTGTGGTCCCCTCGGAGACAAGCTGTGGCAGTGGTTCTGCCATATAAACAGTCCATCTCCTCATCTCCTGAGTCCGCAAACTCGGTCGTCCACGGAAGCTCTCGACGGGGCTCGGTGTTTGGACCTCTCCGCTGTTGAATGGGGTCCTCCCTTCTGGTTGATGGGGTTATCCTCTCCACCGGGTGGGTGACAGGAGTCCAGGTTCTCAGGGAATACTGTGGGTGGCGGCCTCCCTTGAGTGATCCAGTGGCCTCAGACCCAGGATGGGTGTCTCTGCGGGAGTTTGCACCAGGAACCCTCCGAGATGGGAAAGGGTCTTCCGATCGGGTTGACTGGATCTCCCGAGCTGGCGGGTTGTAGACCCCTCGATTGTCTGCTCTCCTTCCTCTAGTATCACCGGGAGCAACTGGTGTTTGCACCGGCCGTTCCTAGCTATCCTGTTGGGTGTCGTCGCCCAGGAAGTTTTCCACCAAGCGGACCGCTGAATCCAGGAAAAATGCAGCGTGTCTTTTTACCCAGGAGCGGGAGGAGGGGGGAAGTATCTGTATGAACTGCTCGAGCACAAACTGTTCAAGGATCTCTGCCTTGTCATGTTTCCCGGTTGTATCCACCTGGTACATAAGTCTACTAAGCGGTGGGCTACGACCCGGGGTCTGTCTCGGTTTGTATATTTGACTGTCCGGAACTGCTGTCGGTAGGTCTCTGGTGTGAGGCCTAGGCGATCCAGAATAGCAGCCTTTAGTTTCTGATAGTCCATGGCCTCATCCGCTGGAAGAGCCTGGTAGGCTGCCTGAGCTTCCCCTATGAGGAGTGGAGCCAGAGTCGTTAACCAGCGATCAACTGTCCAGCCGTGGGCCGTGGCTACCCTTTCAAAAGTGAGGAGAAATGCCTCTGGGTCTTTGTTTGGCTTCATTTTAGGCAGCATCACCGGTGGGTAATTTGGAATCCCTGGTCTGCCTGGGGTTGGGCCTTCGACCAGCAGTTGGAGTAGCTTTTCCTCTCGCCGGGCCTTTTGCTCATCTTGCTGGGCTTGTTGCTCAGCTTGCTGGGCTTGTCGCTCATCTTGCTGGGCTTGTCGCTCTGCTTGCTTCTCTGCTAGCTGGAGCTGTTGCTCAAGGAACTGAGAAAAAAAATTCTCCATTTTTTTCCATTTTTTTTTTGTGTGGCCCTTCAGATACAGGGGCCGTCCGATATCCCACTTCTGACACCACCTGTGGCAGGATGACCTGTAGCCGAGGTCAGGGAACAGTCCACACGTATAGTTTCAGGATAAATAAAAACGTTCAGTGGCTTTATTTCTCCACAGTAACATAACATGCGGGTACACTGTCCCTTTAACAAAATAAATCCTGCTCCACTTTGGGAGAAAAACTGACTAATAACACAGCAGACCTATCTAGCAGGCTGGCTGGCTAAACCAGAACCAAACCATAAGGGTACTTTAAGCAGTCAGTAAGCAAATGAATAATCCTTACTTTAGTTGAAGTAGTCTTTGGTGAAATCCCTCTGGCAAAGGGCTCACGCAGCAGTGTGCTTCTCTCTCTCTGGCAGCTACTGCCAGTCACATGATCCTTATCTACCTTGCTGGCTCTCAGGTGTCAGCTAAAGAGTTCTGATTTCCTAACCTCCACCTAAGTTAAACCTTATGAGTGCTGGATGAAGCACTCAGACATATGTCTCCCAGGCGTAACTGATAGGAGTTGACTTCACTCTGTCACAGCGATACATAGACCTTATTGGAATTTGAAAGGGGCATTATCAGGGGTATAGGACAGAGTTGAAAAGGGAGGGCCTGGGTTGAGTTCAATATCCCCTGCTAAAAACAAGTAACAATAGAAACATAATTTTGAGTAGTTGTTTGCAGGCTGCAAAGTTGCGCTATTTCCCACAGAAGTTAAAATGAGTTGTGCTTGTTTTCAGAGCTTGCCACCAACATTCAGTAGATAATACAAAGCTTTTGATTAATCCAGGGTGTATGATTACATTGGGTGTGGGCAAGGAGGAGGAAGGATAGAGAGTGTAATATTTAGACTACAGTAAAGAACAGAGTTGGAGTAAGTACTGTAGCAGGTTAATTTTCAGAAAGGCAGTACTGTCTGCAAATAGAAATTGGACGTCTTTTTAACCGTATTTTCTGCAACAAAAAGCTGTACCACTTTTTGAATACATTACATCTAAAATGTAATAAGTATATTACTGTATTTTGGCTCAAATTGAACATAGAACCTTCTAGAGGAGGTTACCCACATTTTTGGACACAATTCGCTACAGTGCATTGAGTTTTTGTGTGAATTACATATTTGTTTCTAGTAAACACAAGACCTGGAACTCCTAAACTAAGACCTTCAATTATTCTTGGTGGTGGAAGCAGATAGAGGTGTAGTGTGAAGCTTTTTTGGGAGATATTTCTAATTTTGAAGGCCCTGGGGGTGGGCGGGAAGTGAGTCAGCAGGATAGTTATTTCACACAATCAAGTCACATGTATACAGGTATGGTGTATATGACAGATACATAAGCCAATGTTTATTAGGCAGCTCTCTGTCATTAAAATACACCATATAGCCTCTAGGGCTGGAGAGTGTCTTATGGCAATAGACTTCTTAGATGGCCCATAGGATATTTTAAACAGATAATTAATCAAGAACTGTAAAAAGGAGTAACACAATTTAATATGAAAACAATATTTTAAATAAATTAAAGTATGTCAATATGCATCCAAAATCATATCTTCCATCATTTAGATCTTGCAGTTTTTTCATTGCCAAAAGAGAAGACACTGATTAACATCAGTTAATGTAGGTTCATGCTATGTGTTAATCCTTGATCCATGTCTGTCCAAATGTGCTACCAGTAATTCAACCAGCAATTTCATTGATTTGATTTTTGTTATTCTGGAAACGATAGAAGAATATTGAGAGACAATAAGTAGCATTATCTTCTGACACTGGTTGAACAAGTTGAAGTACATATTAGTCACTTGTAAAATTGTAATTACATACCAAAGACCTTGTTGCTTTTTCAAATGAGATATGTTTAATTTTGAAACAGAAAGCAACTCACTTATCACTTCTACTGTCAGACTTTATGTCTCCCTATTGTCATTTGATTTGATTTAACTGTTGACATTTGATATTTCCAAATATTCTAGCGTTACTCTTATACTGATTTTTGTATTTGTATTTAACCCATTTGATGTAAATCTCTGTAATTAAGTTGTATCTCTTAAATTTGTTTTATTTTTCTTCTTTAAGTTCTTAAAGCACAGATAAATAGCGATGGGCAGTATAAGTTCAGGAAAACTTGAGTCCAACCCCCTTAGGAATAGTGTTACATCAGTTAGGGAAGAACAAAAGTCTCACTGCTACCTACAGGGTGAATCAAGCTCATGGTGCCGGGTGGCCATGCGTTCCAACCAGATGACAATGGAAGAAAGGCAAGTCTTGTACATTTTGCTTATTCTTTGCTTGCATTATGTTACCCTACATAGTTACATATTAGATGGTGCTGAAAAAAATGGCCCTGATGTTCAACCTGTGCTAAATTTAGACGACACATACTTTATCCTATATTTGTATTTACAGTATTTTGATCCAGGGGAAGACAAACAAAAACCCCGGTGAAACATCATCCAAAGATCTCTCATAAGGGAAACCCCCAACAGATGCAACTCAGTACTCCCTATGTAGGTAATTTTAGATTCTATAGCTGCTCACAGCTGTGTGTGGCAGTCTCCAAGAAGGAGATCATTTTACCCATCCTAGCACAGGGAGAAAATGTCACATTAATCAGCATTACAATTGTCTCTCTAGATACGTGGTGTAATTGATTAAGTGTCCATGTGGCCTCGGTTATGTGGAGGAGACCCCACAGTTTATTAAAACAGGATCAAACCATTTAAGTTGGCGATTCGCAGTAGTGATTTGGAGGCCCCTGTGACCCAGCACTTTGGGAGTGCAGGACATCATGTGAGCCAACTTATTTTCCAAGTAATAGATCATGTTGTTAAATAGCTTAGAGGTGGCAATAGAGTTAGGAGACTACTTCAGAGGGAGGGAAGCTGGATGAGAAAATTTGGCACTTAAGCCCCAGGAGGCATGAATAAAGGTCTAGACCTTAGTTGTTTCCTATTAGGGGGGGGTCCTGCAATTATCCCACATGCCATACAGACTGATCCCTGTCGAAGGATGGGGATGGGTCTGTGACGTCAGTTGGTATCAATGATGACTGTCTCGGAGAAGTCCGGATGTGGCAAATGTTTTTTTTCCTCAGACTGAGAGTGGGAACTGGGTCAATACTTTTGATCTGCCCTGTGATCCTTTCGTCCCTTTAATGTAGTCTGACCTCTGACATTGTGACTATCCTGCAGTGCCTCAAGATCTTGATCTTCTGTCCTTTTGATATATGGTAAACAATTATATTTATTCCCCTATGTCCCAGAGAGTTCTTGTTGGGGAGTTGTTAGAATGTCTGCTGATGGTTACAGAGTTGACTTTGGATGGGTTAACTAATCTCTTCCTCCTTCCGGCTCAAATTTTAATGGGGCTGTGTGGTTGGTAGGGATTTTCCTGGAGAGGTGTAATCAGACCTCCTACCTAATATACTTGATGCACGTCACTTTTGGGAATTTTTGTTTTTTTTAAGAACCATAGAAAATGAGACATTCAGACATTGCTGAATTATTGTCATTCCCTGTCACTTATGTACAACTGTTGTCCTATTAAGTAGTATTCTTATCCTCTTGGATTAGTGGATACTTGGGTTTAATATCTATGGATTTTGTATTGTTGTTTATGGATGGTGTACTCATGTCTCCTCTTTTTATTCAATTTAATGGATTGAAGGTTGTGAGCACTCACAATAATGTCCATGGCAGGTTTACTTAAAAGTTTTGGGATTAACGACAGAACCTGTGAACAAAAACTGATTCAGCTGATGATGCAGAGGCCGCCCTGACCAATAGCATAGTGGTGTGTATCCCCATATCAAAGTTTACAGCATCATGGCAGTGTAAGGGAAGATTTGTAATAGATTTCCCCTGATCGGTCATGCTGTCATGTGATTGACCACATGACTGTGGATATTTAAAGATAAGAGGAACAGAGTCCACTGGACACTCCACAGGAACACTTTGCTCGGGTGTTTTTGTGGGGCAAAGCTGAAAAACAGGAAAGATCAGTGGATGCTGGGCTATACAGCCCCAAACACCCGGAACAAGACATGCAGCATTTTTGAACAAATCTCAGGATCAGGCAAAAGAGAAATAGTACTTTCAGGTGAGCAGACCTGAATAAGGGCCACAGTGCCACCCTTACTTTTGGACACTGTCATTTAGCAGCTATTTTTATCTGCTCCAGTTAATATTACTTTAGATTTGACCAATCAGTGCTTGGGTTGTTTTGGTATATTTTCTGAGTCCTTTATTTTTTCCACAGCTTTCCCATATTGTTGGGTTCCTTCACTTGTATGAGAATGTGGGATACTGTTTTTTTTTAGCATTACCTTCCCTACCATATATTGTTTCACCATTTGTTGTTGTTTATCATTAAAATTAGAGGATTCTCTTTGCACATCACTGACGTGAAGTGCAGTTTTTCCCCGAGTGCTGTGGGTACTTTTTCAATTTGAGTATCATCCTTCCTACAGGTATGTTTACTTATTTGGTATCTCCCGTATAGCTTACCTTTCTAAAAAGATGTCAAACCTTGTTTTAAAGATATCTATTGCATATACAATCAAAGTCTCCATTGATAATAAAATGAATGCTACATTTTGACTGACTGCCCTGACTGTATAGAACCCTTTTCTTTATTTCTTTTGTAACTGTCTTTCCTCTGACCTTAAGGGATGACCCTGTGTTGTTTGTACTGCCCTTGGGATGAATAGTTATTTGGAATGATCCATCTATTGTCCCAGAATACATTTGTATATACTGTCGTGGCAGAGCTAAGTCTAACACTTACCAGGTCTCGGCCGCGACAGATATCGGGCGCGCGCCGAGTTGTCCCGCGTGCGCGCCGGAGCCTCGGAGGATCAGTCCTCCGATCGAGGCATCCCCCTCCCCTCTCCGTGTCCACCGGGTCCCCAAGAGCCCCCCACCGCCATCCCCCACAATAGAGCAACCCAGGGCTCCCTTGGCGAGCCCTGGGAACGCGCGCCATGCACGCACGCTCCCGATGAAACGTGACCATGTGACAGAGGCTTGGGGAAGAACGGATATGATGTCATTGAAAGCCTGTCACATGGTACTTGAACCAATCAGAGTAGGGAAAGACTTCCCACGCTCTGATTGGCTACCGTACCATGTAAGGGTGGCCATGTTTCTTTTCATGACGTCATCTTAAAGGCAATTGAAGCAAAGCCATTCTGATTGGCTGTGCTTTCTTTGCCTTTAAGTGACGTCATCATTTTTTTTTACATCGGCCAAAACACATGGTTTTCACGGCCCAAACAGGGCCCTGGGAACCATATGACGAAAATGTGACGTCATAGGCCTTTAAAAGCCTATGTCATCTCATTTTGAAGCCAGACGCCAAGGAGGAAGGGCCTCCTAATGAAGAAAGAAGACCAGGGCATGGCAGCAGACGGGAAGAAGACACCGGAAGAAGGTAGAAGAAAGAAGAATACAGATGAAGATGGATTACAACTAGAAGACCCCTGGATTGTCGTGTTTTATTATTTTAATGTTTATTATTTTCTGGTTTATTATTTTATGGGTTCCTGTTCGTGGATTGGTTCGTGAGTAAGCTGATCAACGGGAGTTGGTGGGGGCAAGTAATGGTAAGTTAAATAAAGAAATGTATTTAATGTAACTGTGTTTTTTTTTTGCTTTTTCATGTGTTTATTTTTTTTTATGCATATCATTTCTTGCCACTGTATGTATGTATGTATGTATGTCTAGAGAGATATATACATACAGGGTAAGAAATGATAGTGTTGTAAAAGCTTGATTTACTGTATTGTAAATGATTGTGGCTATGCTGCTATGCATAGATGTGTGCTAAATGTATTTTATTATTAGAGAGATGTAATTTTTGGGCTTCTATGCTGTACTGTAGGTAATGGAGAGGCTTGCTTTAGTATATTGTAATTTTTGGTGTCGTATTTTGTATGATGCTAACTTGTTCTCTGTAAAGATAGCTATAGTTAATTGTGTAATTGGTATGGATGATATTTTAATTGTTTAGGGATGTAATTCATGTCTGTTAATTCATTGATGGTGACTTTATTGGATGACATAGTATACTTCTTGTGATGTCATGCTGTTTTAGTTGGATTATTGTATTGTTAACATTGATTTGCAGCGTGTACATGTAGCTTACATGTTATGCTACATGTATACACTGTAAATGCAATGTTTTAAGTGGCATTTGAGGCTTTAGATTGAATGATTACATGAGATTTGTGTAGGAAATTGTTTTTTAATTCATTGAGGATGTTATGCATAAGTGGTGTTGCCATTGCAGGATGGCTTCACCCCTTAATTACCTTTGAGGTTAGTACCCGATAAGGTGATTAAGGGGTTCTTTGGTATGTTAATGTCATTGATATGTTTTGGCAATTTATTATTTTGGATCAGAAAAGGGGGGGAAGGAAAACACAAAATGGATGTGTCTCCTAAAAGAATTCACTATAATGCACTCCTACTTAATTTAAAATTTAACTTTTAATATATTTTCATAAAACATATGTTACCAAAAACGTCGTGTATAATACATTAAAAATAAATTAAATTGACATTAACTAGCGTCTGTGTCAGTGAATGTGTGTTGGAGTGGTCTCAAACGACAATTTGTAGTAGAGGCTTCAGGACACAGAACGCTACTTGGTCAGGGTATAAACCCCTCTGGGGCACCTATGAGATCAGGTACACAAGTTATAGTAAATAAATAAATAGACGTGCACACTCAGTGACTAGGATGTGTCGTAAAGCTACAGCAGTCCTGCTTTGGCTTGTAAACCACAAAGCACTTAAGGATGTTAGTTATACATGTATTGCCATCCAATATATATTAAAGTGCTACTGATAGTATAGTGATGGAGGGTAAATGATTCACAGCTTAGTGAAGCAAATGTTCACGGCATATTAATCATTGAATCATTCTACAGCACACTCCAAATGGTTATATCATATAAAGAGCAGGAATGCTTGCGCACTGAGTGTTGGATGGAGTACCCAATTCAGATCTACATAGATAAAGCCAGGAGACTACAAAACACTACATAAAAGCAGCTCCAAGTAGGAGACTGACAACATGGCGCGTCCAACGCGCGTTTCCCTCCAGCAAAGGAGCTTCCTCAGGGACAAATTTGCTTGGGGGAGGAAGAATGAACCCTTATATACCCAAACAATACCTTGATTACAGATTGAACAGTTTACACCTGTTGCACATGCGCAGTTGGTCCGTTGTCAAACTACACCCCTCAAATTACAAAAATGCTTAATAAACCATCTGTGTAGGTTCCCACACATACAGCAACAAAAGTGCTGAATTAGTTTGTAGAAACGAGTGTTTTTAGGGCTCTTATATCAGTCTGGCATAAATCGGCGAAATTTGAGTCTAATGCGCATGCGCGCGGACTCAGGAAATCCAACGGACCAGAATAACACCCACTGCGCATGCGTGGGCACTTAGAGTAAAAATGGCCAGATCAAAATTAGTGCTATGCGCATGCGTGAATACTTGTAAATTCTAGCCCGATATACATATGACTGCACATGCGCGAAAACTCCCGAAATTCCTCGTTTAGACGCGCATGTGCAAGGGACTCAGGCAATAATACTGCCATAGTCCAGGCATGGTGCGCATGCGTTCGGTCTCCGATAATTCTGGCTGACTGCTGTCTATAGTTGCGCGCAGTGTGCATGCGTCGGGACTTAGAAAATTTCGCAAAATAAAAAATTGTTCATATCGCGCATGCGTCGGGACTTAGAAAATTTCTTCAAAATAAATGGTTATTCCTATCGCGCATGCGTGGGCACTTAGAAATATTTAGCCATATTAACAAAAAGTGTAATTTAGTTTGTTCAAACGATCTGTACATGCTCTAGATGTTAGCAAATGGGCAATGTATTATAGAGTATATGACTGATGATAGCCAATTCATAGTGGGTAAGGGTTAATGGTACCTTATATAACTATTTCATGCAGAGTATAATTGCAAAGATTAGGTTATATATACTCCCCCATAGTGATATACTGCACAATGTGTCAGGCTTGAAGGTAGTGGTAAGATAAATAAAGAAAATAAAAAAACAAGTTATGTGTATGCATATAGAAATTTTGCATAGAATTTTCATTATATAATTATCATGCCATACACGTATGTCATACATAACGACTAAGCCCAAAAATGGGTTTTGAGCTTCGGTAATATAGTCAATAATTGGGGTAAGTAAGTAAATATCTTTCAATATCAAATGCCGGAGAACAGCCTAGTGAACATGGAAAATAATCTGGCTGCACATATCTAAAAATGTATATAACACATGAATGAGCCATTTAAACAACAGGAAACCAGGCTAGATAATAAAGTCTAAACAACGGAACCTAAGTGATCAAATGAAGGGTGTAAATGTAAACCCCTCATTGAGTCCATTGGGGCTCCTTGTTTTTAATTTAAAAATCCATTCTGCTTCAATCCGAAGCAGGGATTGGTCAATATTACCCCCTCTCATGGGGCATTTAAGCTGGTAAATGCCCATGAATTTGATGGCATTGGTATCGCCATTGTGATATTGTGTCACATGTCTGGCAACAGATGTTTCAGCAGAATGTTTAATGGAATTAATATGTTCCAAAACACGTCTGCATAGTTGTCTGGTTGTTTTTCCAACGTGTCTCTTACCACATACACATGTGATAAGATAGATAACGTTGGGAGTCCGACAATTGATGAAGCTGTCCACAGAAAAATTTGATGTATTGTCACAATTGGCGAATACTTTGCCCACATCTATGTGCCTGCATGCTTTGCACCCTTGACAGCGGTACATGCCATTAACAGGGCTCAACCAAGTTGTAGTTCTGGAGCGTTGAAAATGGCTGTTCACTAATGAGTCCCGTAGGTTTTTGGACCGCCTGCTGGTAATCATGGGTCTGGGGCCTATAACCTGTGCCAAATCATCATCGGCCTGTAGGAGATGCCAATGTCTGGTAAATATCTTTTTAATGGCCCACCAACGTTTGTTAAAGGTGCCAATGACTCTGATTGTACTATCCTTAGGTTTTGTCTTATTTCTGGACAGGAGAGAGGCCCTATCGCTATGCAATGCCCTGTGGTAAGCTTTATTCAATGTTTTAATGTGATAGCCACGGTTGAGGAATCTAGACCGAAGTTCTTTAGATTGTGTTACAAATTCTTCGGTCGTAGAGCAGTTTCTCCGAAGTCGGAGATACTGACCAATGGGGATGCCACTTATGAGGCTTCTAGGATGCTGGCTCTGCGCTAGTAACAGACTGTTAGTCGCAGTGCTTTTCCTATAGACCTTTGTCTGGATGTTGCGTTCACCATCAATGTATATGTTCAAATCTAAGAATGTTATTGAGGTGGTACTTAGCACTGTCGTGAGCCTCAAATTCAGAGTGTTTGTATTTAATTTCTCCACAAACTCATGGAGTAATTGAGTGGAACCTTCCCATAGGAGCAGAATGTCATCTATGTACCTGATCCACATAGAAATGTGGTCAGTATACATAGAGAAATCCTCACTGAAGATGTGGATACACTCCCACCAGCCCAGGTACAAGTTGGCATACGTCGGGGCACAAGCAGTGCCCATGGCGGTACCCTGGGTCTGGTGGTAATAAAGCCCATCAAAAATAAAATAATTATGTGTTAGAACATAATTTAATAGATCAAGAACGAAAGAGTTGTGTCTGTTGAATCTACGGTCCCTGGTCGACAGAAAGTATTGGGCAGCATTGAGACCATTCTTGTGAACAATGGAAGTGTATAATGATTCTACATCCAGACTCACAAGAATGGTCTCTGATGTGACATGGATCCCATCTAGTCTCTTTAGTGTGTCTTTCGTATCCTGGACATACGATGGGAGACTGATGACGAAATCCCTTAGAACCTTGTCTAAGTAAATACTGCTGCCCTCGGACAGACAGTTATTGCCCGAGACTATTGGGCGACCTGGAGGGGACCGTAACCTTTTATGTACCTTAGGTAAGGTATAGAATGTCGCCACCGTGGGTGACCTGGGGTACATAAAGTCAAACTCACTTCGGCTGATCATATCGGTGTCAAGAGCATTCTGTAGAATGTCTAACAGTTCTAATTTATATTCTGATGTCGGGCTATGGTCAAGGGTCTCATAGCAGTCTTTATCGCTAAGAAGCCTCATGTTTTCACTTACATAGGCTTCAGTGTCTTGAATTACGATATTGCCACCTTTATCAGATGGCTTAATTGTGTAGGCTTTGTCTGACATCAGTTCTTTTAGGCCGATTTTTTCGTCAGATGTAAGATTATTGGCAGACTTATAATGTTTTGGCTCCGCTTCCAAGTCCCTGGTTACACAGGCAACAAACAATTCGACAGCTGGACAGGTGGTAATTGGCAGGGTAAAATGACTCCTAGGTTTCAGGTGTGTAAATGGACCTGTAATGTCATTATCAGGTGAGATATTCTGATCAAAGAGTTGGCAGAGATCTATAACATCTTGTCTTTCTTGTGCATTCAGACCGTCAGTGAGTATGTTTGGATTAGCGGCTGCACGCTTAGCGTAAAATTTATGTAGCAACAGCCGTCTTCCAAATAGGTTTAAATCCTTAACCCACTCAAATAGATCGAAGTCTGACGTGGGTGAGAAGGATAAACCTTTCTTTAATAAATTCAGTTGAACCTCACTGAAGGAGTGGCTAGAAAGGTTAAAGATTTGCAAGGCATCATCATCTGCAGAGTCCTCAGTCACGGGTTGATTAGATTTTAGCTTTTTTTGGTGGTTGTTCTCAAGCTTCTTTTTTCCTCTCCTGGTTTTGCGTTTTGGAGGGCCTGAGCTAAAAAACCAACCTGCGTGTCTTTAGTAACCTTAATCCCTCTGCCTTTATTTTGGCCTTTAGGTCTAGAACTAGTTTGTTCACTGTCTGAGGCATCTGTCTCTGATGAGGAATAATCAGAGTAATTGCCTCTACGCCTAGACCTAGTGGGATATCGATAGACAGTACCCTGCTCATAATCATTAGTATCACGTATATATTTCGTATGTTTTCTATCCTTCAGTTCCTGTCTGAACTTTGACATATTTATTTCCAATTTTTTCTCCATATCTTCAAATTCTTTAAGTTGATTGTATTTACTTAAGTCTTTGAGATTAATATCAAGTTCTTTATTGGTCTCATCTAACCTTGACTTTTCATGATCAATAAGGAGATCCATAAGCGCAAAGGAACATCTGGATAGAGCATCTTCCCATTTTTTAATGAAATCCTGGGACGTGATGTAATAAGCAGGGCACAATCGAAGTCTAAGGCCACGTGGAATCATGTTGGAGTCAAGATAGCTTTGCAAACTTGTGATCTCCCACCAGACTTTTGACTGTGTGCGTAACAGTTGTGAGATATTGCGAAAATAATTAACAATATCTTGTCCTGCACCAGATGTTTCATGTGTGGTTTTAGTGAAGACATTTCTGGCCTCATCTTGCCAGCCAGATATATCTATGCCACTAGTGAGGTAACCAGCCATGATATGTGTGTGAATTGGATCCACTACCTAGAAGGGGTTAATTAGAGTACCCAGAAAGGGTAGTCCAGAAAAAACACTAGGGTTAGCGAGTGATCACAAAACCACACCAATTGAAACAAATAATGAGTAAATAAATGGTAATCCAAAAAAGTGGGTGCAAACTGTGAACTGAAAAGTGAATCAGAAAAGGGGGGGAAGGAAAACACAAAATGGATGTGTCTCCTAAAATAATTCACTATAATGCACTCCTACTTAATTTAAAATTTAACTTTTAATATATTTTCATAAAACATATGTTACCAAAAACGTTGTGTATAATACATTAAAAATTATCTAGCCTGGTTTCCTGTTGTTTAAATGGCTCATTCATGTGTTATATACATTTTTAGATATGTGCAGCCAGATTATTTTCCATGTTCACTAGGCTGTTCTCCGGCATTTAATATTGAAAGATATTTACTTACTTACCCCAATTATTGACTATATTACCGAAGCTCAAAACCCATTTTTGGGCTTAGTCGTTATGTATGACATACATGTATGGCATGATAATTATATAATGAAAATTCTATGCAAAATTTCTATATGCATACACATAACTTGTTTTTTTATTTTCTTTATTTATCTTACCACTACCTTCAAGCCTGACACATTGTGCAGTATATCACTATGGGGGAGTATATATAACCTAATCTTTGCAATTATACTCTGCATGAAATAGTTATATAAGGTACCATTAACCCTTACCCACTATGAATTGGCTATCATCAGTCATATACTCTATAATACCCTGCCCATTTGCTAACATCTAGGGCATGTACAGATCGTTTGAACAAACTAAATTACACTTTTTGTTAATATGGCTAAATATTTCTAAGTGCCCACGCATGCGCGATAGGAATAACCATTTATTTTGAAGAAATTTTCTAAGTCCCGACGCATGCGCGATATGAACAATTTTTTATTTTGCGAAATTTTCTAAGTCCCGACGCATGCGCACTGCGCGCAACTATAGACGGCAGTCAGCCAGAATTATCGGAGACCGAACGCATGCGCACCATGCCTGGACTATGGCAGTATTATTGCCTGAGTCCCTTGCACATGCGCGTCTAAACGAGGAATTTCGGGAGTTTTCGCGCATGTGCAGTCATATGTATATCGGGCTAGAATTTACAAGTATTCACGCATGCGCATAGCACTAATTTTGATCTGGCCATTTTTACTCTAAGTGCCCACGCATGCGCAGTGGGTGTTATTCTGGTCCGTTGGATTTCCTGAGTCCGCGCGCATGCGCATTAGACTCAAATTTCGCCGATTTATGCCAGACTGATATAAGAGCCCTAAAAACACTCGTTTCTACAAACTAATTCAGCACTTTTGTTGCTGTATGTGTGGGAACCTACACAGATGGTTTATTAAGCATTTTTGTAATTTGAGGGGTGTAGTTTGACAACGGACCAACTGCGCATGTGCAACAGGTGTAAACTGTTCAATCTGTAATCAAGGTATTGTTTGGGTATATAAGGGTTCATTCTTCCTCCCCCAAGCAAATTTGTCCCTGAGGAAGCTCCTTTGCTGGAGGGAAACGCGCGTTGGACGCGCCATGTTGTCAGTCTCCTACTTGGAGCTGCTTTTATGTAGTGTTTTGTAGTCTCCTGGCTTTATCTATGTAGATCTGAATTGGGTACTCCATCCAACACTCAGTGCGCAAGCATTCCTGCTCTTTATATGATATAACCATTTGGAGTGTGCTGTAGAATGATTCAATGATTAATATGCCGTGAACATTTGCTTCACTAAGCTGTGAATCATTTACCCTCCATCACTATACTATCAGTAGCACTTTAATATATATTGGATGGCAATACATGTATAACTAACATCCTTAAGTGCTTTGTGGTTTACAAGCCAAAGCAGGACTGCTGTAGCCTTACGACACATCCTAGTCACTGAGTGTGCACGTCTATTTATTTATTTACTATAACTTGTGTACCTGATCTCATAGGTGCCCCAGAGGGGTTTATACCCTGACCAAGTAGCGTTCTGTGTCCTGAAGCCTCTACTACAAATTGTCGTTTGAGACCACTCCAACACACATTCACTGACACAGACGCTAGTTAATGTCAATTTAATTTATTTTTAATGTATTATACACGACGTTTTTGGTAACATATGTTTTATGAAAATATATTAAAAGTTAAATTTTAAATTAAGTAGGAGTGCATTATAGTGAATTCTTTTAGGAGACACATCCATTTTGTGTTTTCCTTCCCCCCCTTTTCTGATTCACTTTTCAGTTCACAGTTTGCACCCACTTTTTTGGATTACCATTTATTTACTCATTATTTGTTTCAATTGGTGTGGTTTTGTGATCACTCCCTAACCCTAGTGTTTTTTCTATTTATTATTTTGGCAATGGACCCCAAGGATGATGCTGGCGACGGGGCCTTCTTATTGAAGAGGTTAGTAGAATTTTCTTTATTTTACTACGGTATTTAATGTGTTTAAAAATGGCCAAATAATGTATTATCCCTATGTGGATAATAGTTATTTGGCACATTATTGTACTGTATGTGCTGGGGGGATAGGGGTTTTTGGCCCCAAGGGTATGTGGTAGGACTCCCCTGTGGGTAGTGGGTGAGGGTGGTTAGGCCTCAGGGGGTGGGGAGGTAGTGGGGGAGGGTATGTGGGTGATGGTGGGTTAACCCCTTAATGACTTTAGCGGTTAATAACCGCTATGGTGATAAAGGGGTTAGGGGACATTACATTGGATGTTTTTATTCTTGTGTCTGATTTGCAGCATCGGAGGGGGCATGGGCAGGATGAAGATGAGGATGGCCTTCATCATGGTAGCCGCACATGGGTTAGTGCTACATGTATTTAATGTCTTTATTGTTCTGTATGTATTTTAAATGGACAACTGCACTATTATCCATTTGTGGATAATAGTCATTGTGCCCATTACTGTTTTGTATGTTCGGGGGGTATAGGTGTTGTTGGGGTCATATATATATATATATATATATTTAAATATTTATATATATTTATTTAGTTAGTGTGGGGCTGTTGTGTGTATTTTTTTTATTGTGGGTAGCGGGTGTGGGTGAAGGGGGTATTAGCCCCAAAGGTGGTTTGTTTAGGGCTTGCGGGTGGGTAGCGGGAGGCCTTAACCCCTTCATGACCGTAGCAGTGAAGGGGTTAAGTGCACCCGCAACCCCCCCGCAAGCCCTAAACAAACAACAAGGGCCAAATAACCCCTTCACCCACCCCCGCAACCCACAATAAAGCTGGCCCGGCTGTTTAACCTCTTCATTACCTTAGCGGTTAACTGCTAAGGTAATGAAGTGGGCTTTAAATGCATTTTTCCTGCCTCGGATTCATGCCGGGGGGGTCCGGTGCTGATATTATTGGTATCAGCTCCGGAGAACCTCGGCATCAATCCCAGCCAGGAAAAAGGCCTGAATTTTTTGTAAGTGCCGATCCGCCGCTCATCCGCTGCCTCTCTCTAGAGTGGCGAATAGCTCCGCTTAGCTACTCGCCTCTACTAGAATACAGCGTGGCAGAAAAAGTTGGATTTTTAGGCAGAAAGTGCCTTCTTGCCCCACCACCAGCGGGGAAAAAAAAACCGCCAGCCAAACTGGCGTGTTTTTTGAATCTCGCCACTTTCTGGCCCATTTCTGAATACGGATAGGCTTTTTAGGCGGGAAAGTGGCGAGAAATGCCTTTCCGCTGCTTACTGCATGATGCCCTTGGTCGCAAAAGTCGGGACTTAGAATCTGGCAGGCTTTTCTGGCTTGAAATCGAAGCCAGTTGCTCTGCTATTTGCGTAAGACCAATTTTGAAAAGCCCGCCCGTGCTCTTTCTGCTGGGAATCTCAAATCTCATTGGCTCAGACATTTTTTATAGTATTCTGAGTTTCATGAATGAAACTCGGCAGTCAATCTATGTGTGAGCAAATGGTAGCCCGGACGACTGCCATTGTTCTCCGGACCTGGGTACTTGAGCCCTTCCCTGCTACACAAATGGCTTTCACAACTTTGGCATCTCTGGCTACTTTGAACTCCGATGTCCAGCAGACATACTGGCGCATATGGGTTGTCCCTGACAGTCTGCTAACTCTCTTGAACACTTACACTCGGTTCAGGGGTAACCAAAAACTGGCTTAACCATATTTGAGAGCCTAATTACCCTCTACTGTCACAAGTATACAGGAATGATTATTTACTGCTATATTGCACTGGTATTTGTATAGCAGTAACATATTCCACAGCACTACAATGTGGAAGGAAAGACAATAAGATTGTTAGATGAAAGAGTACATATGTACATATATGTTAAGACAAACTGAGACAATATGAAGGATGTCCCTACCCTAAGGAGCTTACAATCGCCTGTAAAATGTGTATTTTCAAAGGTCTGATGTGCATGTTGATTTTGAATTCAGATTTTCAGAGAGACGAGTGAAAGTCATCACACATCTCTACATTTCAGCATATATTACTTTGTAATTCTCTTTATCAAATGACTACTTAGGAAGGAAGATGTTCAATACGCATGAGGACAGTCCTCAATGATTCATGTTTAGTTCAGAGGGAACCAGTGCTGACAGCCAAGTACTGTATATCAAGAGTTTATATTTCATTCAGATACTTGTTTTTTCTCTTACCCTCCTATCAAAAGTTATTGCCTTGGCGACTTTCAACAGTGTACAACTAATTAGTTCTGCTTCCTAAAGCACAACTTAATTGGAAACTTAAATGAGCAATCCACGCAGTTCAATATTTTGTTTGGGGGGGATATATATTTTTCCATTCCTAAACTGATGGTTTCCCCCGATTTTTCCATGGCTCCCTGACCTCGGAGGTAACCATGGTTCTTTTAATACCTGCACCAGGCAAGGATTTATATCAATTGGATGAATTAGGAGATGACATCCTGACATTCTATTGGTAACTTCCCAACCATATATGTCATTTTTTTTGGCAAACACCAGCACCAATAGATAAAATCAAATATCACAGAAACCATGAGTCCCAAGAAGCTGAAGGATCATGGATGAGCTCCTGGGGACCGCAAGGTTCAATAATTACATTTAAAAAAGTTTGGGTGGGATTCCTGCTTTACCAATGAAGAATTTATCGAGTTTTATGTGTGTTCCCACTAACTTCTGCAATCGGGAAGAACTAGTGAGCATAAGGAATTAGAAGTTAATTAACTTGTAGATGAAAAACCCAAATTCTCAGCAATTTCATCAGTTTCTATATGAGAAGTAGAAAAGATTATACAGAATAATGAGCCTGCCATTGCATCTGTATGTCTTGCACAGTTCCTCCAAGCCAGCTTAATTTGTTCCATTCTCACATGTCATGGAGTGTTTAAACTGAATGCAATGAGTCTGGCTAACAATGTGAAAATCAGCTCATTCAGAATGTCACTTTTAGCTTTCTTTCAAGCTTATAAATGGACTACCTCAGTCCCTGGAGCTTTCAAATTCTGTACTACTTAGTTTATATAGGAAAAAATATTTTTCCCCTTATGACAGATATAATTGGCACATTTTTCACTAGTTACTGACTAAGGATTGTAAAGTTAATTTGTGATTGCAAACCATGCACAATTCAGTTATAATGGGTGCATGTAGGGAAATCCTTTAGATAATGTACACCTGTGCCTATCTGATGATGCATATCAATTTCGGTAAGATTTAGCAACAGCTGTATTTTTCAGGCTTATGTTTGCTGGATTTTTTGAGTAGAATTACAGTTTGACCATACAGTATAATAAGTGAAAGTTATTCTTAATTATGTGTGTATCACATGTACCCCTGGCCTCCAGAAGATACGTGTTGTGGCTACAGGTGTTGTGGTGCGGCATACCTGTGAGGGTTCAGGAGAGCTGAGTTGTCTGCGGTGATATGGAGACCAGGACAGGCTTTTAATGATCACTGATGTTCTTTACTCGGTGCTTAGCGCCTCCAGCTGCAGTGGGCTCCATGGTGCCTAAAAATCAGTCTCCGCTAAAGCACACTTCTTTCCTCCTGCCCAGGAACTGACACTCAAACAGGGGTATGATAAAGCAAATGGATCTTTATTGTAGTCACTGCAGTAGGTGGTCATACAGCAGATAAAGGGTCATCAGAGGATCCCATGCCCCTGGATGGTTCTGGCTCTCCTAGTGTGGTGCCTTAGATATTGCAAAGTATCCAGCCATGAGGCCTGGCTGGCCTCTCTCTCCCACAGGGAGAAGAGACAGGCCCCACACCTCCACTTGGTTGGAAGGGTGGGAAAGAATTAACTAAATCTGGCACTACCTACCTGAAGAACAGAAGGGGAGGGCTCAAGGTGTGTACCCTGATAGGCTACACAGACCATGAGTCTCCACCACTACTGCCGTCACCCAGAGAGGAGCAGGAGGGGGTCAATTGCCCATAGGACTGCCTCTCACACCCTAGACTGCTAAGAACGTATGTGACAGGGGGGAAAGAGAGGCAGGGTGGACTAACCATGTTACATGTGTAACAGTTAAGAACCAGTAAAACTACAAAATTGTACAATATCTTTTTTGTTGTTTAGAAGATTTGAGTTTAGACAATTGTCAAATGATTTCTGAGGATAAAAGAAAATTTACAATAGAGTTATTGTTATTCAGTGTAATAATTTTCAAATAATGTAATAATATCCCATAAAACATGGAAAGTCCACTCCTTAATACTACAAAGTGTATAATACAATTACAACCATTTCATATGTTAGCTTTTTTTTTTTTTTTTTACAAATGTATGTATACAAGAAAAGGTATTACTTTAACTGCTAAACTTAAACACCCTTGTTATTACTGGGCTATTGGGGGCAAAAGCTAGCACTTTACAGGTATTACATGACATAAAAATGTCCTTGTTTCCCAAATCCAGTTGAAGTATAAAGAATTGATTAAACATTTGAGGCACTGCAATGTCAGCTTGGAGAAGAAGGATGACTGGTGATGCAGGAGAAATATAAAAGAGTCAATAAAGTTTTGTGTGTTTAAAGCATTAGGTGCACTGACAGAAAATATTCCTTTTTTTTTATAATGCAAGAGCAATTTATATTATGTTTGCTAGAAAGCCAAACTAGAGAACACTGGATTAAAATGTAAGGGCTCTATGGGATAAATCCAATACATTTTGAGACAATTACAGTATTTATATTTGCAGTACAGTAGTTCTGTGGTCTGATCTCCTCCAAAGTTCTTCATATAGTTAGGAAAACAATGCCTGACTTGAAAGGGGAAACAAAATCTTGTTAAAAAGTATAACTCGTATTATAATCCCCAAAGATCTACGATCAAAGTTGGACTAACATTACCTCATTTTATATTATTATAAATATAAAGCATATACACATGTAACCCATAGACCCCCCCCCCCGGTCGCAGATCAGGCCCCCTAGGGTGTGCTGAGGTCTGGCTACATGTGTCTTGGTGGTGCATACCTGTGAGGAACAGGAGGGTCTGAGTCTCCCGCGATGGTGTTGGAGACAACAGGGACAGGTTTCTGGGGTGAATGCCTTCATCTGGTTCTAGTGGTGCAATGCCTCCATCTCTGGCAAGCCCTATCAGGGTATGGTGAAATCCTTCTAGAGAACCCCTCGATGGGGCGAGAGATTTCAGTCTCACTCAGTCTCTTATAAAACAAGTAGCAGCAGCTCTTTATTGTCCATAGCAGCACACAGCACACAGAAGTAATCAGGTACAGCAGGTCTTCTCTCTCCACACTGTACCCTTTCAAGATGGGCTGTCTGGGGCTCTTTGTTCCCCTGCCACCACCCCAAGCTGCAGGTGCTCAGGGTGGGGCTAGCTCTTCCCTCACCCCCTAAGCAGGGTGAGGGGCACTGGTCCACCACAGCTCTATCAGCTCTACTCAGGGCATGCCTGAGCTCCTCCAAATGTAATACCTAACTCTCCAACTCTGCACTCTGAACTTCAAGACTCTCCTGGAACACTGACACACTAAATTGACTGTGCATTGCCCTTTATGACTTTGGCAGGCCCCTCCCCTATGTCTCTTGCCTTAGACACAGAGTCAGGTGGCCTACCACCACCACTCAGGGCAGGGCTTGAAGCGGGGGAAACCCATGATAACTACTGGCAGCCTGCCCTTAGCCGGGCTTATACCAGTAGGAGGATAGACCTATAGCCCAATTTCTTACCAGGGCTATACACATATAAATTATAGACATCTGATCTCTCTATTGACTACTATCAATTTATGTCTATTGAGCCTCTTGATAATAAATGCAAAGTGCTCACAAAACTAATGGGCATTCTCCTTCCTGAGCCTGTCTGTGGGGTCTCACCTCTATTCTCTCCTCTGATCCATTTTATTTGATCTCGCTGTATATATGCCATGTATCGAATAACCTCACAGATCTCAACAATGTGTGAACTGTATTCCCATAAGGACCTCCCTTAGTCTTTTATACAATAGTCTCACACGGTATAGATGTATTACTGTTCACTTCTTGACTTCCCCATAACCAGTGCATGTTTACTGCTGTACAGTATACTGTATACAGATTTTTGCTGCTGCTTTTTCACAATTCAATCTGCTACACATTGGTTCTCCTTTGTACCTTATATTTGCATAAATGTGGTTTAGGAATCTTTCCATGTTATCAGTGATGTTTACCTTTTAATATTTTCATGGTCTCATTTTTCTTGTATAACTATGCCATTACAATCAAGGTAATAAATATACAGTATATGTATAACATAGTCTTCCAGCAGTTACTTCTTTTCCCTGGGCCTTTCCTCTGTCAGTCTTGTTAGTGCAGGCAGTGGAAAGGTTAATTCCTTCTTTAGGCCTGTGGGTGTGTGTTACAACCTTGAATGATGTATCAGTATTCAAGGGTGGGCCTAGCATATTCTGAGGATGTCAATCTGAAGGGTGGATATTGGTTGGAATGCCCCCTGGTGTGTGGGCCAATCTGTATCTGGCTCTGGCTTGCTATGAGTCAGAGTTAGAGACACTCCCCAAAGATGATAAATTGTGACATCCTCCCAAATTGGAGAGATCTTGAAAGTTTGTTCAAGGAAGAAGTTCAGTCAACAGAGAGAGAGAGAGAAAGGGCTCTGATCACAGAGAGAAGGAGAGGAAACTTGGCTTCAGTAAGAGAGTTGTGCACTGTTTTGTCTCCATTTTCTCCTACTACCATTGAGATGACGAGCCATCTCTTGTGAACAGCTGCAGACTCTCTGCATATACATACATAATGTCCTATGTTTTGTTCATTTCCTTTTTCACTAGTGATTGATTCACACTGACTACTCCCTTTGTATATGGAGTTTTTACCACTCGATTTTTTCACCACATATGTGATTTATTTCTCACTTATTCACTGATGGTACATTTGGTGCTCATTTTTTCTTTTCTTCATGCACATATAAAGTATGTACTGTATGAAGTGTCAGAAGTTACTACCAAGCACCAACAGCCCCAGACAGTACTCTCTAACTATAACTTTTATTTTATAAGTAGATGCAAACACATGAATGCTATTTAGATATCGTTTTTAAACATTTTAACCTTTCCATTGTCCATTTCACTGCTACTGTAGACATTGTTTTTGTACAACTGCATAATTTTTCATTATTATGATAGTAATTATTATAAGAGTTTGCTCAGTTTATTTAAAATAAAAAAATCCAAATCAGAGGATAAACTTATTTTGGGTTTTGGCTCCTATATCGCTTTGATTAAAAAAATATGTTGCAAAGGTTCATTACAATATCTGAACAAACTTCAACAAAAGTTTGGATTTCAAATCAATAAACCTGCCCCTCATTTTCCAATACCATAATTTGTGTCCTGTGTAGGGGCTTTGCCAATGCTGCCACAGCTTACACTCTACCAACTACAAAACACAAATATTTAGGGAATTATTCAATATTGTTCCAAAATTGCAATTGTCTTGAAATGCTTTGGAAATTTTTGATTCAGGCCATTAGTCTCTTTAAATCCGGTTCAACATCTTTGGGGTTAGTTGCCTGACTCAACTCCCTCAAGGTTTCAAGGGCTTGCCAATCTGGGCTATACATTACCACATCATCTTAATAAACGTCAATTTATTGACACTTAAGGTCATCACTATGCCATGAAAATGTACACGTGCCCTACTTAATTCCCGAGATAGTTTTGATGCACCTTGTATATTAATTTTGACAACATAAATTAATATGAAGTACTCTTTAGGACAGACCCACTTACCCCAGCTACATACTGTAGCTTTCCCTTTGGCATTTTAAGATGCTTCTGTAATAAATTTATTCCATCTTTCTATGATCTGGCTGTCTATTTATATTTAACTTTATATATTGTTTCAATTATCTTAATTTGGTCCTACGATTGAGCTAGTACTCCAAGATGAAAATACAAATATCAATTCCTAATCCCATTGCATAAAAGTTCACTTCAAAGCTTTTTGGTTAAAATAGAACTGTTGATCGCTCTGTTTTTTCCCCATATGTAGCAATAGGATTTATCTGTGTAATTCTATTCCTAATCTGATCAAAGTATATTACTGTATATACTGACATTTGAGTATTTGATTTTACCATAATAAGTTTAGATATCCACCATAATTAAAATGTAGAAAGACAGTTAAAAATGTGAGCACTTCCTTCATGTAAATCATTCTTTCTACCAAAGAAGATCAATTTGTAGGTGATACAATGAGGCCCTTGGTTTGAAACATTTTATCCACTTCTTGCATAAACTTTGAAGTATGAGGTTTTGCTTAATATGTAATAATCTCCTATAGTACACCTACATAAGAAAACATTTGGTAACATTTTTACAATAGAATTGGTGAAATATTTCTGAGAGGTACAGGTGCACCAACGAATATTCTAAAACTTGCCTTAGAAAATCTGGGGCTATCACCAACAAGATCCAGGTACATGCTGGGTACATGCTGCAAACATTGCATTAACATTTCTGCAGAGACTACTGGCCCATTGGATTAACACAGCAGTGGTCCCTGGCAGTCCCATTCAGTTTGAATGGGACTGCCAGGGACCCCAGCTGTTAATCTGATGGGCCATTAGTCTGTCTGCAGAAAAGTCACTGTAATATTACAGCATGTAACAGGATGTACGCAGGATGTACCTAGTCTTGTTGGTGATTGCCCCAGATATGTTTTAGAATACTCGTTGGCACTACAGTATAGCTTCTATGTAATGTGTGGTGCTCTACTTGTTGGTTTGCAGGAGGTCTGAGTAGTCTGCTTGATGGTATGAGAAATGACAAGACTGGCTCGCACAGGTCTCTGGGTTCTTCACGATGGTGTCAGTGCCTCCAGCAGTGATGGATCCCATGAACTGTAGGTGTCAGTCCCCATCACTACACAATTACATCCCTCCAGCCCAGGAACTGACACCTTAGGCAGAGGTATCTTAAAGGTTAATTTATTACAGGCATTCTTCATCAGCTCTTTTAGCAGCATACAGACGAGACAACGAGTATTCTAAGGTTTGCTTTAAACAAGCCCAGTTACATGCTGGGTACATGCTTGGTGTAACCTGGCTAGTTTAAGGCAAGTTTAAGACATTTCTGCATTGACTAATTACACATCGGATTAACACAGCAGGGGTCCCTGGCAGTCCCATTCAGTTTGAATGGGACTGCCAGGGACCCCCGCTGTTAATATTATGGGCCATTAGTCAATGCAGAAATGCCTTAAACTTGCCTTAAACATGACCCAGCATGTACCCAGCATGTACCTGGGTCTTTTTGGCGATTGCCATTGGTTTGTGTTAGAATAAGGGTCGGCACTACAGTATCATGCTCCACTCGTCCCAGGCTTTCTGGATGGTGCACCTTCATTTCTATTGCTCTGCTCCAGGTAGTCTTCAGGCTAGTCAGACCAAAATGAGCAAGCTTATCCCGCCATGGGGAAGACTTTGAAGTGCTGAAGAAGATCCTTTGCGGACCGAAACGTCGGTTTGCATGTGTGCTGTTTTCTAATACAGTTTTTTGCATGAAATTATTAGAGTGCTCTTTCTTTGCTTTCCTTGCTGGGAAAGCATTTTGTTACACACACACACACACACACACACACACACACACACACACACACACACACACACACACACACACACACACACACACACACACACACACACACACACACATATATATATATATATTTTATATATATATATATGAAAAGGGGGAAGAGAGAGCGCACACCCATAGCGTAAAATGTAAAATTTAATGAGGGGAAGGGAGGGAGGGGAATAAGAATTGCACTTACAAAGGTACAATATAAAAAAGCATTCTGTGATATATAATCACCACCATATATCACAGAATGCTTTTTTATATTGTACCTTTTAAGTGCAATTCTTATTCCCCTCCCTCCCTTCCCCTCATTAAATTTTACATTTTACGCTATGGGTGTGCGCTCTCTCTTCCCCCTTTTCTTCTAGATTCCCTGTGGATGTGGTTTGTCCACTTTGAGAGCAGCCGGAGACCCTCTATACCAGAACTTATTGGATTCATTGGACTATTTGAGGACTGGTTTTTATACCTCTCTTTTTTTCCCTATTTGTGGAGATATTTATTTGCTGTATGAGTATTTATATTTGGTTTTTATTGTTAGCTTGGTTTTAGGTTTTGTTCTATTATAATTGATTTATCATTCATTTTGCTTTTCATATATACTTTTCATTTTTATATATTTTTTTCATTTTTATTGTCATATTTCAATTTGTTTATATACACCTAATTCACAGAGTTTTTACTCCTAGTGAGTCACACTATATATCTACAACCATTTGCAGAGGCGCAGCTCAGTCCTTTTTCTTTGTGTTCGTCCATATATATATATATATATATATATATATATATATATATATATATATATATATAAAAATGAACATGACAAAGAAAAAAGAATCCCAGATTAGCACTCTAGCATACAAAAGATATCAAAATTTATTAAACACATATAACAAAATATATAATAAAAAGGATCCACAGTGTACCAAGGACTGATTGCTACTGAACACTAATGAATTGAAAATACATGAAGTTACAGACATAAGTATGAACACATTCAACAGATCACAAATAAGCTGGTATAAAAGCTGTAAACTAATGTGTGAAAAACCAGAAGTAGTGAAGAGGTTAATGTGTCAGAAGTAACTATGTATAGGCTACTATATGCACACACAGAGACCCAAACCCTAAAGAGTGGAGGCAACTAAATTGCCTCCTAGCACTTGGACCGGCCGGTCAGAATCATCAATAATAAAAGCTCAAAATAGATTCATATGCTGATGTGTGCACAGACAGTTGGTATATATATATATATATATATATATATATATATATATATATATATATATATATATATATATATATATATATAGTTGTACAGGTATCTGTACTGTGTTAGCCAAGCTTAATAATCAAAACTAAATAGTCGATACCGTTCTGTGGCTAACTAGATGCTTTTATTTGTGCGAGATTTTAAGATATACAGGCATACCCCGCTTTAAGTACACTCACTTTAAGTACACTCGCGAGTAAGGACATAGCGCCCAATAAGCAAACGGCAGCTCGTGCATGCGCCTGTCATCACGTCCTGAACAGCAATACCGGCTCCCTACCTGTACCAAAGCTGTGCGCAAGCGGGGAGACTATAGAGCCTGTTACAAATGCCTTATTTACATCAGTTATGCACGTATATGATGATTGCAGTACAGTACATGCATCAATAAGTGGAAAAAAGGTAGTGCTTCACTTTCACTTTACATACATGCTCCGGTCCCATTGAGTATGTTAAAGCGGGGTATGCCTGTAGTGATGTCTTCTTTGGGTGATGTTAAAGTGGATTTAGCCAAGAAATGTACTTTCAAACAGGACAGCTAGGAACACATGACTTGGGGCCTCATGCAGTAAGCCCCGATACAAAATTTTCGGCACGAATTGCGAAAATGTTTTTTTTGGGCGATTTGCCCTCGCAGTATTCAGTAAGGGCCGAATCCTTCCGATCCCTGCTGAAGCACTGCGAAAGCAAAGCTGCCGATGACCTGTGGCGATACAGCCTGGCTCCCGATAAGGCTCCCGATAGGCCTTTGGTGCCGATAGATGTTTGCAGCTGAGAGAGACAAGCCGCTCTCTCAGCGCAAACATCGGCACCAAAAAAAGTATTTAAAAACAACTTTTATTCATAGTGTACATGTGCAGGGGGTCTTCGGAGCTGAACCGCGTTGGTTTGAGGTCCGGGGACCCCCTGCCCCCCGAGATACAGGCCCCTTTATGAGGTGCCGGTATCCCTCGGCGTTTAAAGGTCCCGATCACGTGACCGCGACCTGTAAACAAACCAGAGGGATACCGGCACCCCATAAAGGGGCCTGTATCTCGGGGGGCAGGGGGTCCCCGGACCTCAAACCAACGCGGTTCTGCTCCGGAGACCCTCTGCACATGTACAGTATAAATAAAACACACACACATCAATAAAGACTCGTTCCTTACCTTGGCGGCTATGTGCAACGGTAATGAAGCAGCATGAATGTCTTTTTAATTATACTGTACAGTGAGCAGGGGGTCCCCTGAGCTGAACCGCATTGCTTTGTGGAGCAGGGACCCCCTGCTTCCCGAGTTAAAGGCCCCGGTATGTGTCATCGGGTGGCAGTGTCGCCGCCATGTTTATAGCGTCCCCGCAATAAACATGGCGTCCACACTGTAACCGATGGCCCAAACCGGGGCCTGTAACTCGGGAGGCAGGGGGTCTCTGAGCCACAAATAAATGCGCTTCAGCTCAGGGGGCCTCCTGCTTCCGCACAATATTATTAAAATACATTAATGCTGCTTCATTACCATAGCGGATAGCCGCTAAGGCAATGAAGGGGTTAACGCATAGTAGCATGTTTATTGGGGACAAATGCCCCCAATAAACATAGCAGCAATACACAACATACAGTATAGTAATGGGCAGAATGACTATTATCCACAAATGGATAATAGTGCAGTTGTCCATTTACAATACATACACAACAATAAAGACTTTAAATACATATAGCACTCACCCATGTCCCACTGCCACGATGAAGGCCATCCTCATCTTCATCCTGCCCATGCCCCATCCGCTTCTGCAAAACAAACACAAGAATTACAACATCCAAATTAATGTCCCCTAACCCCTTAATCACCATAGCGGTTATTAACCGCTACAGTTATTAAGGGGTTAAGCCACCATCACCCACATACCCTCCCCCACAAAGCCCCCCAACCACCCTCACCCAATACCCACAGGGGAGTCCTACCAAATACCCTTGGGCCTAATACCCCCTCCCCCAGCACATACAGTACAATAATGTGCCAAATAACTATTATCCACATAGGGATAATACATTATTTGGCCATTATTAAACACATTCAATACCGTTAAAATGTAAAGAAAATTGTACTAACCTCATCAATAAGAAGTCTCCGTCGCCAGCATCATCCTTGGGGTCCGTTGCCAACATTATAAATAGCCACAACATTTGAATATCATTAACATAACACTGAACCCCTTAATCACCTTATCGGGTACTAACCTGAAAGGTAATTAAGGGGTGAAGCCATCCTGCAATGCCTACAACAGTTATGCATAACATCCTCAGTGAAATAAAAACCAATTGCCTAACCAAATTCCATTTAATCATTCAATCTGTAGGCTCACATGCCTCATAAAACATTGCATTTACAGTGTATACATGTACTGTAGCATAACATGTAAACTGCATGTACACGCTGCAAATCAATGTTAACAATACAATAATCTCACTCAAATTGCCATACATCACAAGAAGTATATTATTTAATCCAATAAACTCACCATCAATGAATTACCACACATCACTTACATCCCTAAACAATTAAAATACCATCCATACCAATTACACAATGAACTAAAGCTATCCTAACAGAGAACAACTTCAAAACATAGTCAAAAGTACACCAACAATTACAATATACTAAAGCAAGGCTTTCCATATCCTACTGTACGGCCTGGAAGCCCAAAACTTACATCTGTTTAAAAATAAAATACATTTAGCACACATCAATGCATAGCCACAATGATTAACAATACAGAATTAGAAGCTTTAACAACACTATCATTTCTTACCCTGTATATATATCTGTACACATACATACAGACATACATACAGTGGGAAGAAATGATATGCATTATAAAAAATGAAAACATGAAAAAGCAACAAAAAAAACAGTTACATTAAGTACATTTCTTTATTTAACTTACCATTACTTGCCCCCACCGACTCCCGTTGATCAGCTTACTCACGAACCAATCCACGACACCATCCACGACACCATCCATGACACAATCCAGGAACAAATCCACGAACCAAACCAGGAACCAATCCAAGAACAAGTGCAGGAACCAATCCAAGAACAAGTGCAGGAACCAATCCAGGAAGCAAGCCACGAAGAAATCCACGAAACAATCCACGACACGATCCAGGAACAGGAACCCATAAAAGAAAAAAACATAACAAATTAAACATTAAAATAATAAAACATGACAATCAAGGGTTGTACTAGTTTTATTCTTAGTGAATCTGTATTAAAATACCTTGTTCCGGGGTCTTCTTGACGTCCGGTGCCACGCCCTGGTCTTCAATCTTCAGGAGGAGGTCCGTCCTCCTCGGCATCTGCCTTCAAAATGAGACGACATAGGCTTTTAAAGGCCTATGACGTCACATTTGTCGTCATATGGTTCCCACGGCCCTGATTGGGCCGTGAAAACCATGTGTTTTGGCCGATGTAAAAAAATTGATGACGTCACTTAAAGGCAATGCCAGCACAGCCAATCAGAATGGCTTTGCTGCTATTGCCTTTAAGAAAACGTCATGAAATGACACATGGCCGGACTCACATGGTAAGCTAGCCAATCAGAGTAGGGATGGAGTTCCCACGCTCTGATTGGCTGGCTTACCATGTGAGTCCGGCCATGTGTCATTTCATGACGTTTTCTTAAAGGCAATAGCAGCAAAGCCATTCTGATTGGCTGTGCTGGCATTGCCTGTAAGTGACGTCATCAATTTTTTTATATCGGCCAAAACACATGGTTTTCACGGCCCAATCAGGGCCGTGGGAACCATATGACGACAAATGTGACGTCATAGGCCTTTAAAAGCCTATGTCGTCTCATTTTGAAGGCAGATGCCGAGGAGGACGGACCTCCTCCTGATGATTGAAGACCAGGGCGTGGCACCGGACGTCAAGAAGACCCCGGAACAAGGTATTTAATACAGATTCACTAAGAATAAAACTAGTACAACCCTTGATTGTCATGTTTTATTATTTTAATGTTTAATTTGTTATGTTTTTTTCTTTTATGGGTTCCTGTTCCTGGATCGTGTCGTGGATTGTTTCGTGGATTTCTTCGTGGCTTGCTTCCTGGATTGGTTCCTGCACTTGTTCTTGGATTGGTTCCTGCACTTGTTCTTGGATTGGTTCCTGGTTTGGTTCGTGGATTTGTTCCTGGATTGTGTCGTGGATTGTGTCGTGGATGGTGTCGTGGATTGGTTCCTGAGTAAGCTGATCAACGGGAGTCGGTGGGGGCAAGTAATGGTAAGTTAAAAAAAGAAATATACTTAATGTAACTGTTTTTTTTGTTGCTTTTTCATGTTTTCATTTTTTATAATGCATATCATTTCTTCCCACTGTATGTATGTCTGTATGTATGTGTACAGATATATATACAGGGTAAGAAATGATAGTGTTGTTAAAGCTTCTAATTCTGTATTGTTAATCATTGTGGCTATGCATTGATGTGTGCTAAATGTATTTTATTTTTAGACAGATGTAAGTTTTGGGCTTCCAGGCCGTACAGTAGGATATGGAAAGCCTTGCTTTAGTATATTGTAATTGTTGGTGTACTTTTGACTATGTTTTGAAGTTGTTCTCTGTTAGGATAGCTTTAGTTCATTGTGTAATTGGTATGGATGGTATTTTAATTGTTTAGGGATGTAAGTGATGTGTGGTAATTCATTGATGGTGAGTTTATTGGATTAAATAATATACTTCTTGTGATGTATGGCGATTTGAGTGAGATTATTGTATTGTTAACATTGATTTGCAGCGTGTACATGCAGTTTACATGTTATGCTACATGTATACACTGTAAATGCAATGTTTTATGAGGCATGTGAGCCTACAGATTGAATGATTAAATGGAATTTGGTTAGGCAATTGGTTTTTATTTCACTGAGGATGTTATGCATAACTGTTGTAGGCATCGCAGGATGGCTTCACCCCTTAATTACCTTTCAGGTTAGTACCCGATAAGGTGATTAAGGGGTTCAGTGTTATGTTAATGATATTCAAATGTTGTGGCTATTACTAATGTTGGCAACGGACCCCAAGGATGATGCTGGCGACGGAGACTTCTTATTGATGAGGTTAGTTCAATTTTCTTTACATTTTAACGGTATTGAATGTGTTTAATAATGGCCAAATAATGTATTATCCCTATGTGGATAATAGTTATTTGGCACATTATTGTACTGTATGTGCTGGGGGAGGGGGTATTAGGCCCAAGGGTATTTGGTAGGACTCCCCTGTGGGTATTGGGTGAGGGTGGTTGGGGGGCTTTGTGGGGGAGGGTATGTGGGTGATGGTGGCTTAACCCCTTAATAACTGTAGCGGTTAATAACCGCTATGGTGATTAAGGGGTTAGGGGACATTAATTTGGATGTTGTAATTCTTGTGTTTGTTTTGCAGAAGCGGATGGGGCATGGGCAGGATGAAGATGAGGATGGCCTTCATCGTGGCAGTGGGACATGGGTGAGTGCTATATGTATTTAAAGTCTTTATTGTTGTGTATGTATTGTAAATGGACAACTGCACTATTATCCATTTGTGGATAATAGTCATTCTGCCCATTAATATACTGTATGTTAGGGGGGTATAGGTGTTGTTGGGTATATATATATATATATATATATATATATATATATATATATATATATAATTATTTAATTATTTATTTAATTCGTTATTGTGGGGCTGGTGTGTGTTTTTTTTATTATTGTGGGTAGTGGGGGTGTGTGAAGGGGGCATTAGCCCCAACGGTGGTTGTTTAGGGCTTGCGGGTGGGTAGCGGGAGGCCTTAACCCCTTCAGGACCGTAGCGGTATTAACCGCTACGGTCGTGAAGGGGTTAAGTGCCCCCGCATCCCCCCCGCAAGTCCTAAACTCACACCCAGGGCCAAATACCCCCCTCACCCATCCCCGCTACCCACAATAACGCTGGCACGGTGGGTTAACCCCTTCATTACCTTAGCGGTTAGCCGCTAAGGTAATGAAGTGGCTTTTAAATGCCTTTTTCCTGCCTCGGATGCATGCCGGGGGGCTCCGGTGCGGGTATCAGCTCCGGAGACCCCCAGCATCAATCACAGGCAGGAAAAAGGGCTGATTTATCCTAAGTGTCGCCCTTGCCGATGCTTCTCCTTCAGCAAGTTGCCAACTTTAGTTGGCGGGCTGGATTGGCCATAAAATCTCCAATCTGGCCTGCCGATCAGCACCGAAAAGCTGATCGGGGCATACTGAATTCAGGCGGGAAAAAAAAGTCCCGATAAGTGGCTTATCGGCAGCCGGGTGGCGAAAAATTTTTTTTCGGAAGAAAAGTTGCCGATAATTCCCACTTATCGGGGCTTACTGAATCAGGAGGGCAAAAAACGGCAATAAAATGCCGAAAAAGCCTTATCGGGGCTTACTGCATGAGGCCCTTGATCTCTTTGAATACAGAAAGAAAGAGAGAGGCAACAGGGTATATTTAGTGGTCACATATAACCCACATTTAGAAGCCCTACGCAAGATCGCCAGGTAACTACAACACATTCTCCAGGAAGATACAAGACTGACACAGGTCTTCCCTGAAACACTCTTATTATCTTACAGACAACCTCATAATCTCAAGGAAATTATGGTGAGAAGTAAAGTATTCAACAATATAACTGAATGCGGGACAAGACCATGCCAGGACGCAAGATACAAAACCTGAGCAATGCTTCACACAGTGGGCACTAGACAAATACCACGCAGGAATCTGTGTGCTCCTCGCCAAGACTGCCTACCACACGCTGTGCACCATCCGCCGCCACCTCCCACCCAGGAAGTGTCGTCATCGTGTGAGAAGTCCCCTGCACTCGGCTGTGGAGCTGAGTAGCTGTCTGGCTCCGTGTCCCCTTCATTCACCTGGGAATCCCCTGAAGCTGGAGGGAGTGTTGTGTCACCATCCTGCACATCGGAGCGTCAACGAAGGACTTGATCTACACCTGGCAACCACCCCTGTTTGGTCTCAGACGTGCATGCTATCTGGCCCTGCTGTAATTAGGATTTTGGATTTTAACCCCTTGACGACCCGGTGAAGCAGGCTCCTTTTGTTTTAATAAATTGTTTAGTCTTTCAGCTTCTGTGTATCTGTAGTTCTATGTTGTTTGTCTTTCATGTTGTTTGTATTGTAAATAATATATGATTTACAGGAGGCCTGCACAACTCGTTAAGTGAGAAGGGCCGAACTGCTCCAAGGAAAAATTTGGGGCCGCACAAGTAAAATCATCATCATCATCATCTCTCCTCCAGCACCTCTCATCATCATCCTCATATATCTCCCCCAGCACCCCTCACTATCAACCTTTGCGATACTCCCCATCTATCTCTCATACCCCCATCTCTCCCCCTCACCCACACACATAATACTCCTCCTCCACATCAAACACACAATACCCCCCTGCACACCACACACATCCCACCCCCCCTGCACCTCACATCCCTCTCCCCCGTGCACCTCACACCATTCTCCCCCCTGCACCTCACATCATTCTCCCCCCCTGCACCTCCAATGACCCCCTGCACCTACAATGACCCCCCTGCACCTACAATGACCCCCCTACACCTCCAATCACCCCCCTCTGCACCTCCAATCACCCCCCCCTCTGCACCTCCAATCAACCCCCCTGCACCTCCAATCACCCCCTGCACCTCCAATCAACCCCCTGCACCTCACCCCCTGCACCTCACATAACCCCCTGCACCTCACATAACCCTTCGTGCACATCACCCCCCCTTCACATCACCCCCCCTGCACTTCACCTCCCCCTTCACATCACCCCCCCTGCACATCACCCCCCCTTCCCCTCACCCCGCCCTTGCACATCACCCCTCCCCTTGCACATCACCCCCTCTCCTTGCACATCACCCCCCCTCCCCTTGCACATCACCCCCCCTTGCACATCACCCCCCCTTGCACATCACCTCCTCACCTCCAATCACGGCGGGACTGCACGCGTTCGCTCGCAAGCAGCTGGCACCGGAAGTGCCGCACTTGAGAGCGGGCTCGGCTCCCCCGGGGAGGAAGGGGAGAGCGGGCTCGGCTCACGGGGGCAGGGAAAGGGGGCTTGGGAGGAGGAGGAGGGGGGAAAGCAGCTGCCGCCGCCGCGGGCCGCACAATGAGTGCCGGCGGGCCGCATGCGGTCCGCGGGCCGCGTGTTGTGCAGGCCTGATTTACAGTATACACTATGATAATTTTCTTTTTATCTGTCCACATGTCATGGATCAATTGATTGGAATTCCACATCCTATTTAACCTATTGAATTTCCCCCATTGGACTTATTGGACTTTATCAAAACTGTGGGCGCTGGTTTGTATTTGTATTCCCTTTGTTCCATCTGATGTTGTTCACACCAGTTATCCCTGGCTGCCCTGTTAACATTTTTTCACTCACTGTATATTGCTGCATATATGATATAGTTCTTGTAGAGATTAGTGCTATCAAGCACATATTTTTTGTGTTGTTATGCAGGAATCTGGAGTACAAAATCAAAGGAAGGTTCACCTTTTCCTCCAGCAACATTGAGTACCTTATAATGTGCATGAAATGCCCAGTAGGCTGCTACTACATAGGTGAGATGGGAAAGAGGCTAAACAAGAGAAAGAATCGCCAGAGCATCACATGTGGAACAAGAGACAGTCCTGTCGGCAAACATTTCTCTGACTCTGCCCATAAAATGAACGATCTTTAGGTGGTCATATTCAAAGGTAATCTCAGAACACTGAAAGAGAGATGGTTGCATGAATACAAATTTATGAAACTATTTCGGAAACTCATCAGTGGCCTATACCGAGACTGCAGCTTCATGAGCCACTACACAAAAGAACTCTCCTCTCACAATTGCTAAGGCCCATGTGTATGAATACTGAACTGTATGAATGCACACACACCTGCCTCTTACGCATACAAGTGTACCATGTAATTCTATCCCTTTATTTATTTATTTATTTATTTATAAAATGTTTTACCAGGAATTATAGGCTAAAGCAGTAAAATTCAGGGCATTATTGAAAACCTTGCTCCCTGATTGGTTAACATTCTGGGCATTATCCACAGTAATGCACTGAATTTCAGCAGCTTGCAAAATGCAGTTTTCAATCTGTTTATTTCCAGCCAATCAGCTTTCAGAACAGCTGAGACAGGGCAGGGGATTGGTTTGAATTAAGTAAAAGCTCGGAGACATGGCAGGGGATTGGTCAAAAAGTATCAGCCACGGTTTGACTCCTACCACTCCCGAGCTGACTGAGATTTTCTGAGCAGATTCAGTTGAATTGGGGGAGGGGGGAGAGAGAGACTGCAAAGCAAGTGTTGTGTATAGAGGTGCAGTGTTGTGTGTGTGTGTGGGGGGGGGGGGTGTAGAGGTGTTGTGCTGTGTTGTGTGTAGAGCTGCGGGGGAGAGTGCACAGTTTAGTAAGTGGCTGCATTTTTTAATGTGGCTGCAGTGTGTGTGTTGTGCTGTTGTATGTGTAGCAGCAGTTTGTGTGAGTGTAGAGATGATGTGTGTGTGAGTGTGTGTATAGAGCTCCAGTGTGTGTGTGTGTGTGTGTGTGTCAGTAGCAGTGTTTATGGGTGTAGCATGTGTGTTTAGCAGCAGAGTTTGTGTGTGTGTGTAGAGCTGCTGTGTGTGTAGAGGTGCTGTGTTGTGAGTGTAAAGGAGGTGCTGTGTTGTGTGTCTAGAGCTCCAGTATGTGTGTGTGTGAAGAGGTACTGTGTTGTGTGTGTTGTGCTGTTTTGTGTTTGTGTGTGTGTGTAGCAGCAGTTTGTGTGTGAGCTGCTGTGTGTGTGTGTGTGTGTGTGTGTGTGTGTGTGTGTGTGTGTGTGTGTGTGTGTGTGTGTGTGTGTGTGTGTGTGTGTGTGTGTGTGTGTGTGTGTGTGTGTGTGTGTGTGTGTGTGTGTGTGTGTGTGTACACAGAGGGGGCGGCAGTGTGTATATAGATATCTGCAGTGCAAGAGTATAAAGAGGTGGTTTCATGTATTTACCATTTTATTTGAATAAAAAAATCTATTAACTATACAAAAGTGTCTATTATTTATGAAATAAGCCTACATTTAGCCTATAATAGTAATAATCCCCTCAGAACAGGGCATTACTGGCAAATAATGCCCTGTTCTTCAGGGATTATTACATAAGTAATACATTGAGAGTTACCTCTCGTTTTCAAGTATGTCCTGGGCATAGAGTTAAAATGACAAATAATACATAGTTACAAATACAGTTACATAAATGAACAGGAGAATAAACAATGAACAGGAATGAAATATACAATACATTGCATGCACAGTTAAAGAAGATGTATATTACAGGTTTATGAAACAGTTACAGACCAGATTAAAATGTGAGACAGCCTTAGTTTTGAAAGAATTTAAACTGATGGGGGAATGTGAGAGTCTTCGGTAGGTTGTTCCAGTTCTGGGGTGGATGGTAAGAGAAGGAGGAGCGGCTTGATACTTTGTTGAGCCTTGGGACCATGAATAGTCTTTTGGAGTCTGATCTCAGATGATAAGTGCTGCATGAGGGGTGAGGAGCTTGTTCAAATAGATGGATAGCTTGCCCAGAAAGTATATGAAGGCAAGACAGGAAAGGTGAACATTGCACCTAGACTCGAATGTTGACCAATCTAATTCTTTGAGCATTACGCAGTGATGTGTGTTGTAGTTGCATTGGAGAACAAAGGACAAATTAAATTGTAGAGGGTGTCAAGTTTGCAAAGGTGGGTTTGGGGTGCTGAGCCATATACTATGTCTCCATAGTCCATAATTGGCATTAGCATCTGCTGTGCGATACGCTTTCTGACCAGCAGGCTTAGGGAGGATTTGTTCCTGTAAAGTACACCTAGTTTGGCATAGGTTGTGGATGTCAGGTTATCAATGTACATTCCGAATGTTAAGTGGGAGTCAAACCATATGCCCAGGTATTTAAAACTAGTAACAGGAGTTAGGGTGGTGTTAGCGTTGGTTCTGATCTGGAGCTCAGTCACTGGAAGCTTTAAAAATTTAGTCTTGGTCCCAAATACCATTGTTACAGTCTTGTCAGTGTTTTAAAACAGTTTGTTTTGGGAAATCCAGTTTCCGAGTCTCAAAAAGTCAAATTGAATTATGTGTTGAAGGTTGGAGAGGCTATGGCTGTGTGCATATAGGATTGTGTCATCTGCATACACGTGTATTGAAGCTTCCTTACAAGCTGGGGGAAAATCATTGATGAACACTGAGAAGAGTAGGGGTCCCAGAACAGATCATTGCAGGACTCCACATGTGATATCCAGGGGATTGGAGTTAGAGCCTGAGATGGACACTGTTGGGATCTACCTGATAGGTAGGACTGAAACCAGTTTAAAGCATGTTTCCCTATTCCAGAGCTCTGGAGTTTGTTAATCAGGATAGCATGATCAACAGTATCAAAAGTCTTTGCAAAATCTAAGAATATTGCACCAATGAGTTGTCCCCGTTCCATTCCACACTGGATTTAATTGCAGACTTTTAGCAGGATAGTTACGGTGGAGTGTTTGGGTCAAAAGCCAGATTGGAATTGGCTAGGGAAATTTGTCTTGGTATAGTATTCGCTTAATTGGGAGTGGCCACATTTTTCCTTGACTTTGGATAGGATTGGGAGAAGGGAGATTGGCCTGTAGTTTGAGACAGTGTTTTTGTCCCCACCTTTGAAGATTGGGAAAACTCTGGTAGTTTTCCAGGTCTTAGGGATATGGCCTGCAAACAGGTTAGAGTTGACTATGGAAGCAATTGGTTTGGCAATGGCTGGGTCACCAAGTCTTTGGAACCTAGATTGTTGTAAGTCAGGTCCACATTGGCTGCTTAGTTTTAATTTGAGGAGCGCTTGTGTAATCTCCTCTTCAGATACTGTGCCAAATTGAAAATTGTGGGCAGTGTTGGGAGGGGGTGGGGCTATAGGTACTCCCAGGATGAGATTCATGTTTGTGGTTTGGGTTGCATTTCACTAATTAGTTAGTAGCACACCCCACAAAGTAGTCATTGAATACATTTGCAATGTCAGTGGGATTTGTCAGAGTAATATCCCCCTTATTGATATTACTTGGTTGTTGATGGTTAGAAGTCTGGAATATATTGTTGATAACTTTCCAGAAGTTAGATGGCTTTGATGTATTCTGGTGGAGATTGTCAGAGTAATATTGTGCTTTTGCATGCCTTGTTTGCCTTGTGCACATGTTCCGCAGGCATCTGTAGTGATTGAGATCCTTGGTAGTGCCAGTTACTTTGTAGCTTTTCCACAAGGCATCCCTGAACTGGTAAAGTGCTATAAGGTCAGTTGTAACCCATGGAAGGTGGGCCCCGCATACCCTTATTCTGCGTAGTGGAGCATGGGTATCACAGAGTTTTAAGAACTCGGATTGGAAATAGTCGAGCGCAGAATCAGGGTCGGGAATTAAATCGATTCTGTGCCAAGGGCAGTTGGTAAGGTCAGCCAGAAACAGTTGTGGGTTAAAGTTTCTAAATGTTCTAAAGAGAACATTAGGGCTTGATTAAGGCGGTTTAATTTTCCTTACACAGTACACTATTGCATGGTCACTAAAAATTTCAGGAAGGATGCCAAAGTATTGGATTCTGCTGGGATTTGAGGAGAGAATCCAGTTTAGCAAGGAATGATTGTGCGATTTCAGGTTTGTCCGTGTGGGTTGGGAAATGAGTTGCGATAGGTTAAGCAACTTGATTTGTATCTGGATTTTGTGGTTTTTAGGGTCAAGCCAATTGAAGTTGAAATCCCCAAGAACTAGCAGCTCACTCTTCTCTTTTATACCCATAGGGACCACATAGTAACCACACAAATGCACATAAATGCATCTGGAGTTTGTTAATCAGGATAGCATGATCAACAGTATCAAAAGTCTTTGCAAAATCTAAGAATATTGCACCAATGAGTTGTCCCCGTTCCATTCCACACTGGATTTAATTGCAGACTTTTAGCAGGATAGTTACGGTGGAGTGTTTGGGTCAAAAGCCAGATTGGAATTGGCTAGGGAAATTTGTCTTGGTATAGTATTCGCTTAATTGGGAGTGGCCACATTTTTCCTTGACTTTGGATAGGATTGGGAGAAGGGAGATTGGCCTGTAGTTTGAGACAGTGTTTTTGTCCCCACCTTTGAAGATTGGGAAAACTCTGGTAGTTTTCCAGGTCTTAGGGATATGGCCTGCAAACAGGTTAGAGTTGACTATGGAAGCAATTGGTTTGGCAATGGCTGGGTCACCAAGTCTTTGGAACCTAGATTGTTGTAAGTCAGGTCCACATTGGCTGCTTAGTTTTAATTTGAGGAGCGCTTGTGTAATCTCCTCTTCAGATACTGTGCCAAATTGAAAATTGTGGGCAGTGTTGGGAGGGGGTGGGGCTATAGGTACTCCCAAGATGAGATTCATGTTTGTGGTTTGGGTTGCATTTCACTAATTAGTTAGTAGCACACCCCACAAAGTAGTCATTGAATACATTTGCAATGTCAGTGGGATTTGTCAGAGTAATATCCCCCTTATTGATATTACTTGGTTGTTGATGGTTAGAAGTCTGGAATATATTGTTGATAACTTTCCAGAAGTTAGATGGCTTTGATGTATTCTGGTGGAGATTGTCAGAGTAATATTGTGCTTTTGCATGCCTTGTTTGCCTTGTGCACATGTTCCGCAGGCATCTGTAGTGATTGAGATCCTTGGTAGTGCCAGTTACTTTGTAGCTTTTCCACAAGGCATCCCTGAACTGGTAAAGTGCTATAAGGTCAGTTGTAACCCATGGAAGGTGGGCCCCGCATACCCTTATTCTGCGTAGTGGAGCATGGGTATCACAGAGTTTTAAGAACTCGGATTGGAAATAGTCGAGCGCAGAATCAGGGTCGGGAATTAAATCGATTCTGTGCCAAGGGCAGTTGGTAAGGTCAGCCAGAAACAGTTGTGGGTTAAAGTTTCTAAATGTTCTAAAGAGAACATTAGGGCTTGATTAAGGCGGTTTAATTTTCCTTACACAGTACACTATTGCATTGTCACTAAAAATTTCAGGAAGGATGCCAAAGTATTGGATTCTGCTGGGATTTGAGGAGAGAATCCAGTTTAGCAAGGAATGATTGTGCGATTTCAGGTTTGTCCGTGTGGGTTGGGAAATGAGTTGCGATAGGTTAAGCAACTTGATTTGTATCTGGATTTTGTGGTTTTTAGGGTCAAGCCAATTGAAGTTGAAATCCCCAAGAACTAGCAGCTCACTCTTCTCTTTTATACCCATAGGGACCACATAGTAACCACACAAATGCACATAAATGCAACATCCTCTTACATTTCAACACCTACCAACACCATTGTTTTACACTCCTCCTCTACATACACCTTTTGTAAAGTGCTGTATACACTTTGGGTGCTTTATAAATTAAGGTTCATGCACATACACACATACACATATGCACACACATATATACATACACACATACATGCTTACTCTAACATCACAAACATTCAGGGACCATTTAACACCTGAAGTCATAAATCACATACTGCAAAGGGGGAGGGTTAGGCTTCAACCACAGAGGTAACATTCCTAGCTATCCTGCCTGAAAGTAAATTTCTTGCCAATCCATTTCAACATCGCCCGAAGAAGAGATCACTGAATCTCGAAAGCTCGCACAAATAAAAACATTTCGTTAGCTACAGAGCTACAGAATGGTATCGACTATTTGTTTTTTATTTTATATGCATAAGAATATAAATTTGATTTTATATATACTGTATACTAGCTGAGAAACCCGGCGTTGCCCGGGATGTGAAGTGTGAATAAGTATGTGTAAATGTTGTATGTGAAAGTTGTAATGTGATGCCAATGTTATGTAATATTAGTTAGAATTGTGTTTGTAAATCAACAGTAGTAGAAAGCACATGTATATGAGGGCAAATGTTTGAAGTGTATGTTAGTTGTTACGGTAGTTATTTTTGAAAATGTTATTGTTGGAAATGCTTCTTGAAAGATGTGAATGTCCATTGTTGAGAGGAGTGTATTTGATGTAATGTTAAAGTGTGTGTTGTAAAAGAATGTAGTAATAAAAGATGACAGTAGTGTATTGAGTGTCTTTCATTTTTTTGTAATTTCTTATGGCAATATGTAGAGTTCATGGAAATTGAGGAAAGTCAATGTTCATTGTAATGCTTGTTTGTAAACGACATTTTTGGTAGTTCCAGTTGGAGCAAAGATGTACAATTGTTGGGGGGATCCAACTCTAGAGCACGCAACATATAACTGGCCGTGGGAGAAACATGGTGATTCTAAGTTGATACCAGTGCACTTTATGGACTGTCCTTGTGCTTTGTTAATGGTGATAGAAAAAGCTAGTTTGATGGGGAACTGTAGCCGTTTGAAAGTAAAAGGCATGTCTGTAGGAATGAGTGGAATGCGGGGGATGAAGACATCTTGGCCTTTGGCGTTGCCAGTTAAGATAGTAGCTTCAATTAGGTTGGGCATCAATGTTTTTATGCACAGTCTGGTTCCATTACAAAGGTTAGGTGTGTGTAGGTTGCGAAGTAGCATGATGGGTGCTCCAACTTTGAGGCGAAGATGATGTGGTGGCATCCCTGATGGTTCGAGGGAGTGTAGGAATTCAGGTGGATAGTTAACGGCTTCATCGCAATCCACAACTGTATCGATTGAGTTGTATTGAGTAATTGTGTTTGGAATAATGTCTTGAATTTGATGATTGATGTCATTGACAGAAGTATTTTTGGCAGCAAGGATGGCTCTTTCACAGAGCCACTGGTGGTTTGTGTAATTGTGTAAGAGATTTGGATAGACGTGATGTATGAGATCTTCAAGTGATGTCATCATGTAACAAAAATGTGTGGGAAAAGCAATTTCACCTGATGTTAAGTCAGTAGGTAAAGTACCTTCACCTATTTGAAGAAGTGTGCGTGCAAAAAGTTGTTCATTTGAGTGGCCGAGAAGTTGGACTCGCATATTGGTTGTTAATGGATAATGTTTGACATGTCGCCATAAAATAGAGGATTTAAGGCATGCATGAAGTTCGTCTGCTGGTGTGGATCGTGGTATGACTGGAAGTGTTTGTCTGAAATCACCAGCTAAAAGAATTACAGCGCCACCCATTATTTGTTTATTGTTACGCAAGTCTTGCAAGGTTCTATTAAGGGCTTCAAGTGCTTTTTTATGCGCCATGGTACACTCATCCCAAACAATAAGTTTGCAAATTTGAAGAACACGGGCTTGGCCAGATGTCTTGGTAATATTACATGTTGGGTTTTCTTCATGAGCAATGTTTACTGGTAATTTAAGAGCTGAGTGCACAGTTCTTCCTCCATCCATAAGAGTGGCTGCAATGCCAGATGATGCAAGTGCAAGTGCAACATGATTGTGCATTCTTATTTCTGCAAGGAGTAAATTTATGAGAAATGTTTTGCCTGTTCCACCTGGAGCATCAAGAAACAGGATTGCACCTTGTTCGTTGTTTATGTGCTGCATGATGTTGTCATAGGTGTTAAGTTGTTGTGGAATTAACATTGGTTTTCTTGTGGCAACATATTCTTGTAGTATGGAAATATTGTATTGTTTCTCTCGCATAAGGTCTGTATTGAGTACATCGTGATGATGACGTTGGGGAGCTTCTAGACCTAATTGAAGTAGTGTTTTGTTATTGATAGAGAGACATGTATCTTCTAACAATATGAGTACCTCGTTGAAAATGTCAGGTGAAAAGGTAACATTGAGTGATGGGTTGTGTCTCTGTGCTTTGTGAAGTATATCTTCACTCATGCTTTCTCGATATGTGTTTCATAGAGTGTTGGGGTTTGATGGGTTGCACGTGGTAAGGATAATGGCAAAAAGATTTCGAATTTTGGTTGGCAATGACTGTAATGTAGCTTCGGCTAATGTAGTATTCCAGTGTTGATCATCCTCTAGTAATCCAAGTTTTTGGCAAGCTTCTCGATAAGTCTCACACACTTGACCGTTGACAGATGAAAGATGTTGGGCCTGGAACGGTATGAAGTAGAATTCTGAGAAAGAAGCATTCAGCGTTGTTTGGGTGAACTGTGTAGACACGCCCTAAGGCTTCACTTGCAAGGGCATCAGTTCCGGGAACAGGTGTGCCCTGCTTTCTTTTCTTGAACTGTTTTGTGGATGCATTCCAAGTGTAATATCGTGGAGTTTGTGGATAAAGCAATGTGCGTGCAAAAGAGTCGTGTTGACATAATTGAAAGAAGGCAGTTAAAGTAGTGTTTGGTGGTTGAGCAGCAAGTGCCTCTGCGTTGGCAGGTGTGAAATATACTGTCTGTCCATTTTCTAAATGAATAGTCAGGTGAACAACGGTTGGGTGTCGTTCGTGAATGGGAAAAGCGAAAATCCTCCAAACGGCTTCATTACTACTTATATATCTTCCTAGCTGGTAGAGTGTAACTTCGTCATGGATGTGTTCATTTGTGATTCCAAAAATGGCCATGTCGCTTCCTTTGTTGACATACTTGCAAATGTATTTAATTGATTTAACAGAATTACAGTATTCCACATTAATGTGTGCGTTATAAATTTTTGTTAGAAGTGGACAATATGGAACAACCCATTTGTTGTCGACTTGGATGTGTTTGTTGTTGCGAATAGTAATTGTTGCTGTGTATCCGCCGTCTGTGGGAGCGCGTCTTCGATATTGAGGATATCCATCATCTCCACTTTGTGTGTCTGCAATGAATGTTTTAGGGAATTGTTTGGTGCATTTACCGTCTTTCATACATGGTGCATGAATATTGATGTTTCCACATGGTCCATGAATCATATTTTTAGTGACTATTGCAAATAGTATAGGGTCTTCTTGAGGATTTGGCAACTCAGCAGAGATAACGTTATCGATGTCAATGGAATGTAGTTTTTCTTTGAGCCATATAAGAATATGAGCATGTGGAAGACCTCTTTTCTGCCATTCTATTGAGTACATCCAGCATCGTGTTTGTCCAAATATATAAGTCTTAGTGATGATGTGAATTAATGTGATGAGTTTTTGGCGAAATACTATTGCGATTAAGTCGTGTCGATCACTGTGAGCCTGTCCATCCTGAAGTTCTTGTTTTATTTCTGGCCAAGCTGGATTACATGTAAATGTAATAAAAAAGTCTGGTCGTCCATATGCGCGAACATATGCCATAGCATCCTGAGCATATTCGTGCATGTGTCGAGGACTTCCCGTGAATGTTGCTGGTAGAATGAACATTTTTCCAATGTTGTCAACGTTACCATCGTTGCCAACAGCATCCCTGAGATGTATGTATTGATCAACGCGTAGTTTTTTTTGATGTAAGCGTATGTATAGAAGACGCTCACTTTCAATTTTAGCATACATGTCAACAATAAACTGATGAAATAGTTGTCGACAATGTAAAATGTGGTTTTGCGATGCATCTCGTATCATTAATCTGTAAGCGTAGAAGTCCATAGCGGATACAGTTTTGTTAGTGTTTGCCTTTGAAGTTGGGTGTACTTGCATGATGTTGAAGTGATAGCCATCGTCACCGTTCCAAAGTATGAGAGGGTATTGAAGAGCATCATATGAGCGATGTGTTTCAGAAATGCGTGTGAGTGAATGAGCGCGCCGCTGAAGAATTATGTCCCGTGTATTAAATTGTTCCCCCGCTATAACAATAGCGACTTCGTTGATTTGAGGTGCATTAAAGCGACGTTCATGTTGACCCACTGGTGTTTTGTCGGCTCGGATAATGACTTGATAGTCATCAGTTGGCATGCGTTCAAGTGATGTTTTGAATGTGTTAATGAGATGGTTGTGTTGATGTAACATCCTTTGTAAGGAGATGACAATGTCACGTCTTGTATTGGGTATCCAATGGCATCGTTGATCAGCTTCTTGTTGTTCATCGCCCATGAAGTAAATTTGCAAGAATTGTGGATCTTGGTCTGGTAATGGGAGAAGAGAGCCGGCCCTGTGGTAAACTTGACCTTGTACTTTAAAAGTACTTTTAAATCCAATTTGTTCAACTATGGATGTAGCACCAAAGGATGTCATTTGGAAACAGGAGTTGTATTTGCGTATGTTTTGTAGGAAATGTTTAGATTCTGAAGTTGTCCCTGACATGTATGAAAGAAGTGGATTTGGGGGTGAGTGTAGAGGTGGTAGCTGAACTTTGCCATTGCTGCAGCACATTCCAGCTGATTCATGTTGGAATTTTTTTGCTTGACAGTAGCGACATATAGTGTCCATGTGTCCAATGTTGACCTTTGGATGTTGCTGGTATAGTATGTGTGGATTATATATGAAAGCGGCACGTAGCAAAGTGTAATTAGTTGAATGCGTACATGTAGTATGTGTGTCTTGTAGTGCTTGTTGTACTGTGTGTGTTGGTGTGTCTTGGTGTTGTTTTGATGTGCGCCGTATTGTTCTGTCTTTGGCAAGGCGTGTTTCATGTTGTTGTGGAGTCACGGTGGCTCTTCTTGTTGTAGCTCGTAGTCGCATTTTCTGCAGACGTATTTCATGTTGTTCTGTAGTCTCTGCGTCTCGTGATGTTGTAGCACGTTGTTGGTCTTTTGCAAGGCGTGCCTCATGCTGTTCTGTAGTCTCTGAGGGTCTGGATGTTGTAGTACGTTGTTGGTGTTCTGTAGTGTGAGCGTCTGTTGATGTAGTGGGTGTGTCTCTGTGTTTTTGTTGTTGTTGTTCTCGTTGTGTTGCTCTTCTGATTCTGGCTCTGTCTCTTTGTTGTGCAAGGCGTGTTTGGCGCTGTAGTGTTTCATTAGCAGGTGATGTTGTGTGTGTGTGTGTGTGTGTTGTTGAGTAGTTGTGTTAGGATGCTGTGTGTGTATTTGTGCGTTTGATATACCTGCTGTGTGTGTATTAAATGGAATTAGTGTGTGATGTTGTTGTGTGTAATGTGTTGGTGTTGATGTTGTGGTTGTGAGGATTTGTTGTTGACCTATTGTGTATTCCGTTGTGAGTTGTTTGTTAGCATTGTGTGCGTGGATTTCAATGTGTGTGAAATGGGTGTGTGCATTGTGTGGTGCAGTACATTTAATTTGTGTGTGCGTGTCACGTTCATTGTCAGGGTGTGTATGTTTTGTTTTGCGAAGGTGTTTTTTGGGTGGCATGTTTTGTGTTGTGAAGATGTGTGTTTTGTGTTGTTGTTGTGATGTGCGTTATTGTAGGTGTTGTAGAGGTGTTGTGTGTGTAAGTTGTGATGTGTTGTTAAAAGTTGTTGATGTGTGTGTTGAGGTAGGTGTTGTGTGTGATGTTAGTGAAGTGTTTCAGTGCGATTGTGTTTAAAATACTTCCTGATGTTGTTGTGTCAAGGCGCAGTTCGATCCAATGATTGTATTGTGTGTTTTGGCACAGCGTTGAAGCGTCGAGGTGTTGAAGGCATCCGGTTGTGGTCTGTGAAAAGTTTGTAAATTGATAAAGTGTGACAGTATTGAGGGGTATTTATTTGTGTTTGGTGTGCGTTTGTGTAGGTGTTGAAATGTTGTGTGTGTTTTTGTTTTGTGTTAATGTTGGCTGTGTGTGTGGCAGAATAGTGTGTGTATGTAATTATTGTGTGTGATTGTTGATTGTGTGGGGTGTGTGTGTGGATGAGTGAGTGTGTGATGTGATAGTGAGTGTGTGGTGTGTGAGTGTGTGTGTCAGTGTTGGTTAGTTGAGTGTTTGTGTGCAATAAATTAGACAGATGTGTAAATAGTAATGTTTTGTGTAAAATATGTTATTGAAAGGAAGAGGTGATTTATTGTGCTAGGTGTGTTGGTAGCGGAGGTGTTGTGTTGTTGTATATGTTTCTGTGTGGTGGGATGTTGATGTGCAATGGGAGTGGGTGGTGAGACGTGTAAATGTGCATTGTATTCAGTGTAGTGTGTATGGTGAAGGGTAGGTAATTGGAACAGTGGGTTGGGTGTGTGTGTTTGTTTAGTGGTGGTTGTGTTGTGTGTGGTAGTTAAGGTTATGTTGAAGTGTTGTTTTGTGTGTTGCATCAGCAGAGGAGGTTGGTGTGTGTGTGTGAGTACGTGTGTTGAGTGGTTGAGGGCGTGTGGCGTTGCTGAGTGCGTGTGTGTGTGCATGTGTTTGTGTATTTGTGTGTGTGTTGTGTGTGATGGTGTGTGGTGTGTGTGAGAGCATGTGTGTATGTGGCGTGTGTGATGGCATGTGTGTGTGTATGACGCATGTTGTGTGTGTGACGTGTGTGAGTGCGTGTTGTTGGTCATAGACATGTTGTAAATTGCATGTTTTTGAGTGTAGTGTGTGTATTATGAGGGTGAAGGTGAGGTGTGATTTGTTGTTATGTGTGGCATAGAATGACAGGATGTTTGCGTGTGTGTGTGTGTGTGTGTGTGTGTGTGTATGAGGGGGTTTTGTGTGGGTGAGTGTTGTGTGTGAGTGGTGGTGTGAGAAGTGTTTTAGAATAAATTATACAGACAGTGAAATTGTTAGGAAAACATATTTTATTGTAAGGAACAGCTGAGTTTCAGTGGTAGGTGTTGTCATACAGTGTGTGAGGTAGCGATAGTGACATTGGTGGCATGCTGTTTGACTGTAGTCCGCGGCGTCGCGGTCCGGTTGCGGAGGGAGATGTGTGAGGTGCAGGAGATGTCAGGCGTGCTGGGCGTTCCGCGGGAGGTAGAGTGTGTGAGGTAGCGGGATAGCGGGAGTGACATCGGTGGCATGGTGTGTGGTGTGTGTGAGAGCATGTGTGTGTGTTGCTGGTGTGTGATGGCGTGTGTGTGTGTATGAGGCATGTTGTGTGTGTGACGTGTGTGAGTGCGTGTTGTTGGTCATACACATGTTAAAAATGGCATGTTTTTGAGTGTAGTGTGTGGCATAGAATGACAGGATGTTTGCGTGTGTGTGTGTGTGTGTATGAGGGGGTTTTGTGTGGGTGAGTGTTGTGTACATTATACAGACAGTAAAATAGTTAGGAAAACATATTTTATTTCAACGAACATCTGATTTACAGTGGTAGGTGTTGTCATACACTGTGTGAGGTAGCGGGATAGGGGGAGGAACATTGGTGGCATGGTGTGTGAGTGTAGGCCGCGGCCTCGCGGTCCGGTTGCGGTAGGGAGCTGTGTGAGGTGCAGGAGATGTGGCGTGCTGTGCGGTCCGCGGGAGCTACACTGTGTGAGGTAGCGGGATAGGGGGAGGGACATCGTTGCCATGGTGTGTGAGTGTAGGCCGCGGCCTCGCGGTCCGGTTGCGGTAGGCCTCGGACATAGTGCACTGAGCAGCGCTGAGCAGTGCTCTCGCTTGCTGACGCTCGCGCTACCAGGAGCTTTTTGCTGTCCTGACAGAGGAGACAGCAAGCGCGCTTGGGAGGCGGGTATCACTGTGTGTGTGTGTCACTTGGTAGCTGTCAGTGTGTGTGTGTGTGTCAATTTGAAGTGGTCTGTGTGTGTGTCTGTGTATTTGTGTGTCACTGGGGAACCTGTGTGTGTGTGTATGTGTGTGTGTGTGTATATTATATAATATATATTTTAATATTTTAAAAATTAAAAAAAAAAGACCTGTTGTGAGAATAAATTATTTATTAACATTGTGCAACTTTGATAAATATATTCACACACGCACACGCGCGCACAGACGCACAGACGCACATGCACACACGCACATTCATTTGTGGGTGTTTGGTGCTATGCTGTACGTACATACAATCCTTCCGGTCCCCACCTGACCCTGCCCGGTGTCTCCGGTTCCCCTCCTCACCCCCCCCCCCCCGTCTCCGGTTTCCCTCCTCAAACCTCCCCCCCTCCCTCCACCCCCCCTCCCTCTCCCCCACACCCCTCCCTCCGCCCCCCCTCTCACTCCCTTTTGCCCCCTCTCTCTCCCTTCTGCCCCCCCTCTCTCTCCCTTCTGCCCCCCCTCTCTCTCCCTTCTGCCCCCTCTCTCTCCCTTCTGCCCCCCCTCTCTCTCCCTTCTGCCCCCCCTCTCTCCCTTCTGCCCCCCCTCTCTCCCTTCTGCCCCCCCCTCTCCCTTCTGCCCCCCCCCCTCTCCCTTCTGCCCCCCCCCTCTCCCTTCTGCCCCCCCTCTCTCCCTTCTGCCCCTTCTCTCTCCCTTCTGCCCCCCCTCTCTCTCCCTTCTGCCCCCTCTCTCTCCCTTCTGCCTCCTCTCTCTCCCCCCACCCCTTCTCCCCCCACCACACCACTCCGTTTGCCCCCCCCCCACCACCAGCCTGTTTTTCACACCCACCCCCCTGCACCAGCACCAGCCCCAGCCCGTTTTTCACACACCCCCCCTGCACCAGCACCAGCCCCAGCCCGTTTTTCACACCCCCCCCCCTGCACCAGCCCCAGCCCGTTTTTCACACACCCCCCCTGCACCAGCCTCAGCCCGTTTTTCACACCCCCCCTGCACCAGCCCCAGCCCGTTTTTCACACACCCCCCCTGCACCAGCACCAGCCCCAGCCCGTTTTTCTCTGTCACACACACACACATACACACACACAACGCCTTCTGCCTGGTAATGGCGGCTCTGCAGGGAACCGGCTGCAGCCCCATTGGATGGGAGCAGTCACGTGACCGCTCCTCCGCTTCCCCTAGCCTCAGCGCGCATCAGCGCGCATGAGCAGGGAGAAAGTATAGCCGCGCTGATAGCAGATGCAGGGGCGTTCTGCATCTGTTCAGCGCGGCTCAGCCCGCCTCAGCACGCCTGAGTGCTCTATGGCCTGGGCCGTAGGGAGCTGTGTGAGGTGCAGGAGATGTGGCGTGCTGTGCGGTCCGCGGGAGCTACACTGTGTGAGGTAGCGGGATAGGGGGAGGGACATCGTTGCCATGGTGTGTGAGTGTAGGCCGCGGCCTCGCGGTCCGGTTGCGGTAGGGAGCTGTGTGAGGTGCAGGAGATGTGGCGTGCTGTGCGGTCCGCGGGAGCTACATTGTGTGAGGTAGCGGGATAGGGGGAGGGACATCATTGCCATGGTGTGTGAGTGGAGGCCGCGGCCTCGCGGTCCGGTTGCGGGAGGGAGATGTGTGGCGTGGAGGGGAGGGGGGGTTTGAAGAGGCAGTCTGCAGTGTTTGGTGTTGTGTGAATGTGTGTGTGTGCTGTGTTTGTGCGTTGTGTGTAGATTCTGTACCTGATTCGGCAGTCTGTGGTAGCAGACGTGAAGGTTTTGATAGCTGTGAAGCGTGGCCCCAGAGCAGGTTGAGGATTAGAGGATTAGGTGTTGCAAAAGCAAAGCGTTCCCAAAACTCAGTGAGGGGTGGGACAGTGTGGAAGTATAAGGGCATTGGTGTTGGACGAAGGCCAATGAGAGGTGTGCGGGGGCTGGCATTGGACGCAGGCCAATGAGAGTCAGTGAGGGGTGGGACGCAGGCCAATGAGAGGTGTGCGGGGGCGGGCATTGGACGCAGGCCAATGAGAGTCAGTGAGGGGTGGGACGCAGGCCAATGAGAGGTGTGTGGGGGCGGGCATTGGACGCAGGCCAATGAGAGTCAGTGAGGGGTGGGACAGTGTGGCATTGGTGTTGGACGTAGGCCAATGAGAGGTGTGCGGGGGCGGGCATGGCCTGAGCCGGAGTGACAGGCCCAAGGTCCAATGCGATTGACCCTTGGGAAGCAGACATACAGTGATTTCACAAATATATAGTAGATATATATATATATATATATATATATATATATATATGAAGGAACAAAAAATGTGGCGCCAGAGTGGTACTAAAATCAACTATAAGTGAATCAACTGTAGTAATAAATATTATGGATAAAGTGCATATAGTTCTTAAAGTGTACCTAAACTTCAAATGTGCAATTAACGTGATACAGAAAAAATTATTATTTTACATAACACAACACCATAAGACTATATGTTATAAATTGTAGAAAATATTGCAAAAAGTGCAAAAAGTGCTTAAGAATAAAAAACATGAAAAAAATCAAAATCCAACCAGTCCTTCAATAGTCAGTCCATATTGGGAGGTATAGATGTTTACAAGGGGGTCTTCGGCTGCTCTCAAATGGAATAAACCACCTCCACGAATACCTACAAACAGAAAAAGAGAGAGCGCGCACGCCCCATAGCATAACACTGTATGTTTATTTAAAATAAGGGAAGGGAAGGAAGGGGGGGGGGGAATCGAACTCACAAGATTTAAAAGTAAAACAGGCAGTTTGTGAATAATATCACCACCATCCGGTTCTGCTGGGCAAAGTCACTTCCCGACCGCTGATCAGGATAGCCGCCAACCGGATACCAGGGACGCCGTTTTCTCCGTGTATTTGCTGCCCAAATTCAGCTCTCCACTTCCGAGATGGCCGCTGTGTTCTTCCCGCGCTGGGTATGGCCTCGTGCGCGTGCTCAGCGTCTTCGTGACGTAATCGCGCTCTTAGTTTCCCTGACGCGTTTCGTCACCAATCGGCGACTTTCTCAAAGGGCTGATGATTCATGGGTAAAAGTCCTGCCCTTTTATACAGCCAGTCCATTACTTCAACGATCAGTAACAAGGTGATTATTATTAACCCACAATAGGCTCCTAGGGTGCCGCTCATAACTTTAAAGTGCATAAGGTGACTGACTGCTAGAAGAGCAGATTCGGAACAATATTATAAGGAAATAGACACTTAATGTTGAGGGATCTACAAAACTTAGTTATTATAAAAAACACATTTAAAATATATAATTAAAAACTGAATGACACTCTAATAAGATAATTAATTAAAAAATAATTAAAAAATAGACACAATGTATATATTGGGAAAAAGGAACTGTCAGACAAAATTCATCTGGCACAAATAGCCCATATCAGTCTATCAATTACTGAACTTGATACCATATTCAAGAACAGATTGTTCCCTATAATGGACACATAGGAGCAAAAGTGACACTGAATATATGCTCTACTGAATAAACATTTTGGTACTGATGAACGATATTGTAATAAATTACAAATTACAAGACAGAAGATCCAAGGGATGTAATGGGAGAGAGAAAGAGTTACAAGGATGGATGTTATGAAAAGGCTACAGCTATAAATGTGAATGTATATGTATAACACATAAATACAATGTAATTCAAAGTGAGATATTAATCCGGAGGAATTTATCTACACATGTAAACATATATGTGATCCCTATTTATTACAATGTATGTATATGATTAATCAATAAAGACATAAAATGTAAAAATTAAAAATGAACATAAAAAATGAAAATGAGTAGAAAAAATTCCTATCAATAACTGTGTACTGATGATTATCATTTATGGCCCAGGGTGGTGGGATAGAATAATGGAGGTAGGGGGGGGGAGGGAATCAGAAGGGAAAAGGGGGAAGGGGAAAGGAAGGGGAGGGAGGGTAAGAATGGGAGTGGGAGGGATCCAAATGGAAAGGGGAAATAATACACGGGAAGGGTAGGTGGGAGGGAACTGTAAGTGGATGTGGGAGTGGAGGAAAAAGAGGACCGAGGAGAGAGCTGATGTATATACTCACATGTTAAGAGTGACGAGAGTCCAAGAGGGCAGGAGATCAGACTAGAGTACTAGCATCCAGACACTCATTGAGTCCACCAGGGGTAAGTGTCCCTAACTGGTGGATCCAATAAGTCTCCTGTCTGCACAAGATCTTAAATCTATCGCCTCCCAGAGCACAGGGTGAAATATATTCCAAGCCCATAATTACATTTCGGGTCCTGGTTATGTTGAACTTTATAGTGTCGGGAAATGCCATTCACAATTAATCCCTTTATTACACTCCTTCTGTGCTCCAGGAAACGGGTGCAGAGGGGCCTTGTGGTGCGACCAATATAGCGTAGCCCGCAACCACACTGGATGCAGTACACCACAAATGTACTGCGGCAATTAATGGAGTTTCTAACCTGATAGACAATATCTCTATTCGGAGAACTAAATTCAGACCTTGTCTTCAAATGTCTACAGGTAATACATCTACCTCGTCCACATTTATAGTTACCTTTTAGGCTACTGTCACACAATTTATTGGTAACTTTGTCTGATTTCAATTTAGTGGGGGCGATAATGCTTTTCATACTTCTAGCCTTTCTGTAAACAATCGATGCTCGTTCAGGGAGAATGCTTTTTAAATGAGGATCACATCTGAGAATTCCCCAGTGATTGCTCACAATCTTCTGGATAGCTTTGTAGGACTGATTATAAGTGGTAATAAATCTCAAATTTGATTTAACATTATTGTCCGCAATCACTGGTGAACTATATCCCAGACGAGATGTGACCTGCCTATTTTTGGACGTCTGCAACATTTTTGATCTATCAAGAGAACTGACTTTCCTGAAAGAATCAGAAATTAATTTATTATCATAACCTTTTTGTTTGAATTTGAGGCTGAGCTGTTCAGACTGCTGGACAAAGTCAGTGTCTCTGGAGCAGTTTCTCCTAATTCTGTGAAACTGTCCCAGAGGAATGTTATCTAACCACTGCTTTCGATGGTTGCTGGATGCATGTAACATTCCTCTGGGACAGTTTCATATGTTGTAACATCATTGTAAGTTAAGGTATTGTACGTTAAATCCCTCTAATGTCTAAGATAATGAATTATGCAGAAAATAAGGGGACCGACATTTTGATAAGGTATTTATTGTATGTTTTTTCTATTTAATATTTTATAAGGCCAGAAAAAGGAAGCTTTGTCTGATTAAATACTGTGCTACGCTACCATTTGAATCTGCAATTAAGTCATATAAAACATATGCAAACATCCATTTATATTGTGTGTAGTTTACACTGTTATATACAGTTAATAACATCTTAGGACAGAAACACTTGAGGACTTAGGCACTGTCAAGATGAGCCAATCTGTTTTTGTGAGCTCCCTCTTGTTTTATGATAAAAAAGGAAATACAGTACTTGTAACAGGGGAGTAATCCCTGTTCAAGTAATGTGCCTTTAATCTAGCAGTGTCGTGGTTAACTGCTGGTAGTCAATTAATAAACACCACCTGCCTGATTTAGATTGCTTACAAAAGCCTGTCTTGTGAGACAGGAAGTGACTCCTTTGCTCACACCTGAGCTTGACTTTGGAGACAGAGCAGAGGTTCTTGAGTCTCCCAGGCTAGACAGACCAAGAGAACACAGATCTCTGGAGCTGACAAATAAGACTTCTAAACCTGGATGCTGACATTTTCTGTGCACACACGGGTGCGGTTCCAGGAGAGCAGAGAAGCTTACTCTACAGCAGCTAACAGATAAGACTTTCATTCTTAAGAGACTTCTTATATCTGCTTATTTCATGCTATGTGTTTGGGGCTGGGAGAGATGCTTAACTAAGGGAGTTGTGAATTAATTGCATAGTATTTCACTAGAAATACTCCCAAGTGAATAGATACTTTGTTCCCCCCCGTGTTTGGATGGTTTCCTGATGAAAAGGAAAAGGCAAAATAAAGCCTTGTTATAATTTCACCTTACAAAAGTCTCCAATTGTGTACCTCTGTGAACGTCCGTCTACAGTACTTTTTCGTCCAATCTTGTATATGTTTTAACTAGAAACAGTCAAGTTTTGATCGTATGAACTTTTGAAGCAATTATTTTTTGATAAACAACTATTACACATAGGAGTAGATAACTTTCGACACAACACCCCTGTAAGCACAAAACCCAGACCCACAACACATGTATATTTATGTCAAAATGGAGTGCTACTGGGTTTGTGACAATGTATAATTAAAAGAAAGCCCCAATGCAGCATCCAACACAGCAGCTAACAGATAAGACTTTCATTCTTAAGAGACTTCTTGTATCTGCTTATTTCATGCTATGTGTTTGGGGCTGGGAGAGATGCTTAACTAAGGGAGTTGTGAATTAATTGCATAGTATTTCACAAGAAATACTCCCAAGTGAATAGAAGCTTTGTTTGGAGTATATGCAGAAAAGTGTGAAAATTGATACAAGACTGTGCTGAAGCAGGGGAATTTTTAGCAAACAAATGCTGAGTGTAAAATTGCCTTATAGGGGAAAAGGGATTGCTGAACTGTGTAAAAGGTATTTCAAAGCCAATTGCTGAGTGTTGAGTAACCCTGCAGGGAATGAAAGAAATAGTCCACTGCAAAGAATGTTTTTTTTTCTGCAAGTAAAAAAGTCTGCCTATATATATCTTGAAAACAAGACACCAAAAGTGTGAAGTGTGAATGCCATAATACCCAAAGATGAGACAGAAAATTACTGAACTCAGGCAGAAAACCAAATTCTGTTGCTGAAGCGGAGGGATTGTACCCAGCAAGTAAAGGGTGTAAAGCAAACAGAAGTTTTTACCTAGCAACCACACATTCAGCATACCTAATGAGAGATTAGCCCTAGCAAGTAAATGGTGTAAAGCAAATAGACATTTTAAACCTAGCAACTGCACATCTTGTATACCTGATAAAAGAAAATGCATGCACAGTACTGCTGATATTGGGAAAAAAATTACCCAAGAAAGAAAAATCTACAGAGATGCCTGTGAGAGCTACGACCTCTACAAGCAAAATATGCCCATCTGTAGGACTACCACAATTGGGGGTTCTAGAAAATACAGTGGCAACAGCTGCAATAGCGCCTCCTGAGGTCAGGAAGAAAATTACACCTGATAGCCTAAAAATGGAGGACAAGATGCAGCGTTCCTGTAATGAACCCTACCCCACGGAAGAGTGGCCCTTCCAGTCCAATAAAGAGGAAGACATCTCTTACGGGGAATCCGAACAGAGTCACACCCACAAAACACCCCAAGAATGGTGGGGGTGCCTGAACTCGGCACGAACAGAAAAGACCGCCCTCTATGATGACGAATATGGTCGACAAGAGAAAGAGCGGGAGCAGCAGATCACCCAATATTTCTGTCAGCTAAAGCAACTGCAAGAAAAGCCTGGCGTATATAATGAAGCTGCTAAAGTATCAAATAAAGAAGGAGACCCCAGTATTCCTGATGGAACGGAGTCATCCAAATCAAAAAGGCGGAAAAAGAAAAAGAAAAGCAGTTCTTCACTTACCGTGGAAGGAACAGACACGTCCGCAGATCCTGTGGAGGAAAAGGGGGACCGAGTTGCCATGCAGCCTAGAGAAAATGGAGAATTCGTCCCGCGGTTAACCGAATATCGAGAGGGCCCAAGGCAGAAGTCGTGTACCCCAAAGAAGTGTCTGTCCGGTGCCAACAGTGAGGAACCCTCAACCAACCATCCCAGGGAAGTGGAGCCGGAACCAGTGAGTGACGATCCCTTGACCAGCCCTGAAGATGCCCTGAAAAATGCCAGGCATGACTGTGATATGCTCCGTGAACAATTGAAAAAAAAGGAAGATAGTTACACAGAGCTACAGAAAAATAATGTGAAGCTACAGGAATATGTGCTCGCAATGTACTCTTTAGCCAGGACAGAATTGGATGATCTCAAGACTGAGCTAGATACTGAAAAGGCTACTATTTCCGCCATGGATGAAAAGCAGAGCCAATCTGATAAAATGGTGGCTACGCTAAAGCGGAAGTATGAGGAGGCACTGAAGCAGATGACAGTCTTCCAGCAAGAGGTTCACACTCTTCGCATAGAGCTGAATGCCTCACAACAGGAGGTCGTATCTCAGAAAGACGTTCAGACACTAAGCAGAGCACTGGATGCCTCACATCATGAGACCAACAGCTGCCGCACAGACCTGGAAGTTTCCAGAAAGGAATTACACAGTCTCACTGAGGAGCTGGACATTTCAAGGGATGCAGAGCACCGACTGCAGAACCAACTGTAAGGTCTGCGTACACCTCCAGTATGCTGAGGAGAAGCAGCAAACGCTGCAGGAAGAAAAGCTGCAGGCTGCTAAAGAGGTATAAGCGCTGCTGGAACGTCTGAATACGTCCCCACAGAGCAGTATGAGGAGCTAAAGGCCACGCTGCATGTCACCAGAGCATCATTGGAGGCAGAGCTTCGATACCAGGTGACTCTGTATGAGAGGGAGCGTGAGAAGGCTCAGAAACTGGAGCAAGAGCTGGAGAGACAGAGAGACTGTTCCATTCCCTTGAGTCAGTACACCAAGGAGAAAACAGACGCAGCAGCAACCTTGACGACAAAAATTACAGAGCTCCAGAATATGAAGGAGACTCTGATACAGACTCAGGGAAAGCAAAGTGCGCAGATAAATTCCCTGAGAAGAGACTTGCAAGACGCACTCAAAAAACAGGGATCTCTTGCGGATGAGATTACAGTCCTACAAGGACAAGTATTGAACCTGACTAAGCGTCAGTATCCCACGGCTACAAAAACCCATGAAGACAAGGGTACAGTGAGAGCTGGGAATACCGCTCGTCTGAAAGACAAGGTTGCAAAATTTGAACCACTTACAGTAAACAAGCACTAGCAAAACCTTCAGCCACCCTGCAGGCAACAAAAGAAGGTACACATGCTGAATTAAAACCAGAAGAATCCGTAGCTGATGAAGCTGAAAAGATGGGACATTCTCTGGAAGTGGGTGTGGAATTGCAACTTAATCTCCAAGAGGCTGAACTAGCAACCCCATTGAGTGGGAAAAGAGCAGAGAGACAGCTTCAAGAGCGGAAAACTCAAAGGGCTGTTTTTAAACGCTCTGCAACTGCTGCCATACAGTATGCCTAAAATAAGATGAGTACCCGACGCGAGGGAAATCTCATGACCGCACACGTAGAAAAAAGACTATACTTGGAAAAAGTCCTCCTCGAGCGACTAAGAGGTGCTGATCTCAAGCACCTTCAGGAGGAGACACAAATAAACTGGAGAAAGGGCTCCAATCCCAGCAGGACTGAGGGTTCTCTTCCTCCATCCACTCTCATTCAAGTCACTGAAATATCTAGAATGAGAGTGGAAGGATGGGCTTTGGCCGTGGCAAGCCCGAGCTTCCCACAAACAGGGGAGGTATGTAACAGGGGAGTAATCCCTGTTCAAGTAATGTGCCTTTTATCTAGCAGTGTGATGGTTAACTGCTGGTAGTCAATTAATAAACACCACCTGCCTGATTTAGATTGCTTACAAAAGCCTGTCTTGTGAGACAGGAAGTGACTCATTTGCTCACACCTGAGCTGAACTTTGGAGACAGAGTAGAGGTTCTTGAGTCTCCCAGGAGAGACTGACCAAGAGAACACAGATCTCTGGAGCTGACAAATAAGACTTCTAAACCTGGATGCTGAAATTTTCTGTGCACACACGGGTGCGGTTCCAGGAGAGCAGAGAAGCTTACTCTACAGCAGCTAACAGATAAGACTTTCATTCTTAAGAGACTTCTTATATCTGCTTATTTCATGCTATGTGTTTGGGGCTGGGAGAGATGCTTAACTAAGGGAGTTGTGAATTAATTGCATAGTAGTTCACTAGAAATACTCCCAAGTGAATAGATACTTTGTTCCCCCCCGTGTTTGGATGGTTTCCTGATGAAAAGGAAAAGGCACAATAAAGCCTTGTTATAATTTCACCTTACAAAAGTCTCCAATTGTGTACCTCTGTGAACGTCCGTCTACAGTACTTTTTCGTCCAATCTTGTATATGTTTTAACTAGAAACAGTCAAGTTTTGATCGTATGAACTTTTGAAGCAATTATTTTTTGATAAACAACTATTACACATAGGAGTAGATAACTTTCGACACAACACCCCTGTAAGCACAAAACCCAGACCCACAACACATGTATATTTATGTCAAAATGGAGTGCTACTGGGTTTGTGACAATGTATAATTAAAAGAAAGCCCCAATGCAGCATCCAACACAACAAATCATATAGTTAAATACTTATCTGTTTTCTCTCATAAGGGAGGGTCATTTAGTTCAATTATTTGGCCAAAGCATTTGTAAACTTGCAGACCACGTGAATGTGTACACTATCTCTGCAAATGCTCCTTTACCACTCTACTAAGAGGAAGAAACCTTAATAGAGTGGTCATTCACAGCTGCATCTCCAGACTTGCTATTTAAAGGTGGGCAGGTCACGCTTGGGAAGAGGGAAGAGGGAGGAGGAGTCAGAGACCTCCAAACAATTATTTACCAATGAAAATCTAAAAACACACACAACACCCCTGTAAGCTCAAAACCCTGACCCATCACACCATATATATTTATGTAAAAAGAAGTGCTAGAGGGTTTTTGACAATGTATAAACAAGTGATGACTTTCACTTTTGAATAAAGTTTTACCAATTAAAACATTCAATAATGCACAGTATATCAGAGACATACTGTATATTATTACATACAATTTATAACTTGAGAATTCAGTTAATACACTTTCTTAATAGGTTTCTTTTAGACAATTCTCAGATAATAGTTTCACTATATTCCTCCTCACACCCACTGTATTTATCAACATATGACTCAATGCCTGCCTTTTATGTAGAACAAAGTCATTCTCAAGATTTTCTTTTAATAATTCAATTATTGTTGTACCAACTGAACAAAGTACCTTAATTGTGCCTATAGACAAAAGATACATTTTAAACAAACCTTGGGCTTGATGTATGCTTCAGTTCTAATTTGATTTTCTCAGATAAACATTGATTAGGAAAGTAATTTTCCAAGAATAAATTATGAACAAAATAAATATATACTTTAATTGTTGTAATTTTTTTAATTATAAAAGTACTAAGAGTAATATCATGTTGTTTTAACTTCGTACTGTATCTATATACATCTATTTTTGCAAAAAAATTGATGACTCATTTGATTTGTGTAAATTGAAGAAAGGGCTTTTAATTAAATGTCCTCATTAATATATTTAATAGATCAAAAGTAATTGTAAAACAGATTAATCTGAAAAAAAATGTAGATTTGCTTTAAAGACATAAGTGCATTACGTGGTTGCAGCCAGTCCCAACATATCTGTAACCTGAAGCTTCCACTTTCATGTTTTATTTCTTAGCTGTTTGCTAATAAATAAATACCCTATAGATTAGTTATAAAAAGTTAACATGTGTATCCTTGAAATGAGAGAGAATTAAATAGAGTGTTATGTCTCACTTACCCCACACTCTCTTAAGCACAGTGTGGGGTTAAGCTTTCCATTGTAACTAGAAAGAAGAGATAGTATAAGCATCACAAACTGAAGAACCATAATGGCTATGTGTATTAGAGTTACTGTAGGCATAGGTATAGATCAAATAATTTCAATAGTTTAAATTACTTAAACATGAATTATGATATGAAAAAAAAGAATGTTCTAATTATAAAAAAACAAAGAATTACTGTATCCAATTTTTGTATTGCTCTATTAGCATATGCTAATTAGAAATGGGCAAATTATTCACAAACATTAAATTTTGTAGCAAATATGGTGTTTATTCGCAAGTGAGAATTGAAAAAAATGTGAACAACACGTGAAGAGACACATACGCACAATAAATTGGCACACATGAGACACCTAAGAAATATGCTAATATTAACAAAAAAAAATACTTTGCTGACCGAATTTTGACTAATTTGCCCATCTGTAATGATAATTTTAATGAAAAACTTTTGTTTAATCAATCTTAAATGAACAAATCATTATTGTAAATTTAATCAAATGTATATTACTTTAGCAAATATGCTATTCAAGTATTTTTCATCAACCAATATAAAAGTGCGCTTAACCTGTTTACATTTTAATTTTGAAGTTAAATTCTATTTTATTTCATTTGACACTTTATATGTTTTTCTTATTAATAGCTTAAACGAGAACTTCTAACTCAACCTTTTGGGTTGTAGAATATAATGTAAATAACAATGATTATTTTTTGTAACTGTATCATCCTCCGTGAATTTAAATATCATGTGAGAGTTTTAAATGATAGTAAATATGCAGCCATATAAACTGTCCCCACTGCAGGGGGAAGCCGCATCATCCTCACTGAGGAATTTCTCTGTGGGATGTTCCATTCGGAAGAACTAACCCCACCTCTCCCCCCGCAGGCAGCTGCAACTTTTACTTTCCCCAGAGTCACAGTAAGTCTGACTACATCTGTAGCACAATAATTAATTTAAATCCCCAATGTGTCTGAGTCCTGAATTGGAACAACAAAAGAAGTGATTTAGTTTGACAAAAACAGAAGTAAAAAAATGTATCTTCTTTCTTCAGCTTCAGTCTTCTGAGACCTGATTGGTTGATTTACAATGTGATGTCTGCCCTTTTGTGATGTCCGAGGTCCTATATGGGGGATGGCTGATGAAAGAGGAGGAGAAAGAAGACACCTTTCAAGATAACACTGAGAAAAAACGATTGAGCCCCTGAGGAAGCGGGAAACCCGGTGAAATGCGTAGGGTTGACATGTTTGTGCTTCTGAGCCTGAGAGGACCCTATCCAACTTACATCTATATCCCATGAGAGTTGTTCCAGTGCCTGCCTGCTTGATTCTTCACTGGAGGCAAAGTATTTGCTGCTGGTGGAGCCTGTGAGCACAAAAAGCTTTATTCCAATGTACAGTGTGTGAGAACATTGATTTTACTCATTCTGTCTATAAAGCTGTGTTATAGAATTATACTATGTTGTCATTCTATCTTTTTGATATCTGAGCTATCCTGCAGCTACATCTTGCCAATACACAGACCATCATCTTGTATTCTCTCTCATGGAATATGTGGAGAGATGAAAAATCACAAAATAGTGCAACTATGAGGTTTTGCAAAATCCGTCCCGGATTTTCTGAGTCTGGACCGGGATTTTGCTCTGGCTCGCCCTCTGTGGCAGGATCCTCCATTTTTGCTCCTGGCAGCTTCCTCTAAAAGGATATCCCTGTAAGCAGAAAGTTGCCAAGCAAAGTTTCAGTTCATGTTGAGTAAATGCAACACACTTACCTTTTGTCTTCCTCATTACCAGACCCGGCTACGTACCCTGACCACCCCTGTCTTCCACCTACCCCGACCTCTGCAATCTCACCGACTACCCAACTCCGCTGCCAGCCCTGACCTTCAGCTTATGAATCACCACTCTATCAGGTCGGTTCTTTCATATTCCTACCTCAGGCCTGCAGGTCCATTTCCTGCTTGAGACGAGCATCGTTACATTTTGCTCGGCCCAAACATGGACCCTGCTGAGCCATTACCCTGCAAGGACAATACTTGAGCAACTCATCACCCTACACGACCAACAACTGGCCCAGATGTGTGAAGCAGTGCAGGACATAGTTAACCACTTTATCAACCATCAGCTGGACTTGCAGGCTGCAGATGTGGTTCCAATACCGCTTCCGTTATCACATGCAATCAGAGTACCTCGGATCCCAACTCCTCTACGGTATTGGGGGGACCCTATGGCATGCAGGGAATTCCTTTATCAATGCTCTATCCAATTTTAATTAGATTGTAAGCTCTTCGGAGCAGGGACTCCTCTTTTACAATTTTACTTTTATGAGCACTTATTCCCATTATGTGTTATTTGTACTATTTGTTATTTATATGATTGTCACATTTATTACTGCTATGAAGCGCTATGTACATTAATGGCGCTATATAAATAAAGTCATACATACATACAACCGTCCCTGTTCACCACGCACCGAGCCCGGTGGCATACATCATTTCTCTTCTCACTGATGAGACACTGGCTTGCACTTCCCCACTTTGGGAGGGGGAATCGCCCCTGATCAGAGACCCCTGCTTTCATCCATATGTTCAAATTGGTGTTTGACGCTTCTGGATATGTATCTTCTGCTTCAGCTTTACTCCTGCGGATTCGCCAGGGAACAAGCACGGAAACTCAATACGCCATTGAGTTTCGTACCCTTACAGCTGAGACTGGCTTGAATAATGAAGCTCATGCAGCGACTTTTGGCAAGGACTCTCGGAGCACTTAAAAGATGAGCAAACTGGTCGGGACCTCCCTAAGGACCTTGAGGAGTTAATTTCTCTTAGCATACGTATCGATCTCAGAACGCAAGAATGCCTGTCTGAGAAGTGCCGTGCTGTTAGGAGCCAGATGACTCGGTTGGCCCCAAATTTCATTTCCCCGTCTCCTCCAGATGACAGCCTATGCATCTGTGTACTACCAGACTATCAGAACAGGAGAGAAGTAGGAGGCGTACCTTGGGATTGTGCCTGTATTGTGGGTCCAAGGCCACCAAATCCGTGAGTGCCCAATCATCGCAGGGCCGGGAAAACATCTGTGTCCAGTGAAGTTGGAAGAACATTCGCTGGACATCGCTACCATCCCTGCTCCCTCCTTGCCTTCCTGGATTCTTCTACTGGTTTCCCTCTCATGGGTTCTGCCTCAGTCGCTACTCAGGCCTTCATGGATTCCAGAGCAGCTGGCAACTTCCTCGATCTTTCATTCGCCAAATAGCACACAATTCCCCTTCGCTCTTTGGAGATTATATTAGAGATTGCGGCGATCGATAGAAGACCCCATAGACATGGTACCATCATCCAGGAGTCCCATCCCCTGGTAGTGAACATCAGAGTTCTACATAAGGAGCTACTCCATTTCATGGTAATCAACGCACCCTCAGCACCTATAGTATTTGGTCTCCCTTGGCTGCATGCCCACAACTCTATTGTCGACTGGTTAACAGGGCAAGTGACCACCTGGGGCCAGCGATGTCATTGAACTTGCTTGTCTGTACCTCGTCCCAGCTCTGACTTACCACTGTCATCTGTATCTCTTCCTGATGGCCTTACCCTCGCACACAAGGATTTTGGGGACGTTTACAACAAGAAGCAAACCAAGAGGATAACACCATATCAGGCATTTAATGACCCAATCAACTTGCTTCCAGGAGCCATTCCACCATCCCAGACTATTTCGGCAGTTTTTTCTACACATCCGTCGTCCACCTCCATATCTGAAGGTCCCACGGCAGAAGACAAGGTCCAGGAGCTTAAGTCTCTCTGGAGGAGGATTCATGCCAATGTAACTAAATCCTCCCTTCAGCAGATGGATCATGCGGATAAGCGTCGGCGGCCAGCCCCGCAGTTCCAGGTTGGAGATCTCGTATGGTTATCTACCAGGAACATCCATCTGAAGAATCCTTCCCTGAAGCTCGTTCCCAGGTTCATAGGTCCCTTCAAGATTGCGAAACAAGTAAACCTGGTCACTTTAAATTGGAGTTACAGATACCCTAAAGATTTATCCAGTCTTTCAGGGGTCTCTCCTAAAGGCGGTGGCCTGCAACAACTCCTCTTCTGCTCCCATCCTCCCAGGCCTGGTTCCAGTATATGGCCAAGTGGAGTATGTAACTCGTTGGATCCTGGATTCCCATAGGTCTTGAGGCTGTACCATGTATCTTGGAGGGGATATGGTCCAGAGGAGAATTCTTGGGTGAAGGCAAGTGATGTCCATGCTTCCTCCTTGATCCAAGGTTTCCACCGGAGGTTCCCTGACAAGCCCTGGTTAAATCGTCCAGAGATGGATTCTGGAGGAGGGGGTACAATAAGGTTGTGCAAAATCCGTCCCGGGTTTTCTGACTCCAGACCAGGATTTTGTTCTAGCTCGCCCTGTGAGGCCGGATCCTCCATTTTTGCTCCTGGAAGCTTCCTCTAAAAGGACAGACCTGTAAGCAGGAAGTTGCTAAGCAAATTTTCAGTTCATGCTGAGTACATGCAATGCACTTACCTTTTGTCTTCCTCATTACCAGACCCAGCTATGAACCTTGACCACCCAATCTTCCACCTGCCTCAACCTCTGAATTCTCACCGACTATGCAACTCTGCTGCCAGCCTTGACCTTCGGCTTATGACTCACTATTCTATCAGGACTCTCTCCCTCGACTTAGGTAAGTTCTTTCATATTCCTACCTCAGCCCTGCGGGTCCATTTCCTGCTTGAGACGAGCATCGTTACAGCAACACAGTATGACAAAGTCAATTAACCAGCGTACACTCCATTGATTCCTATATGCTGAAAAGAATTTGGAGTGTGTGTGTGTACGCTGGTTACTTGATCTTCCAATACACTTTGTTATACAATGTTGCACTATTTTGTGTTTTTTCTATCTCCACATATTCCACGAGAGCTGCACTCATGTTTTGTTCTTTATTCCACCTTTCAAGTTAAGAAGAAGAAGAAGAATGAAGGTATTGTAGAACCTTTTGCCATCTGGTCTCATTTGTTTATATGAGATTTTTTAATGTTTTTTGGGGGGGATTGTCTTCTATTAGCCATCAGGTTTGGATAAAAAAAAAATATTTGCCATTTTTGAATTGTTGCCGGGGCTTTCGCCCTAATCTTGATGAGGACAGCCTTCTTCTTGGCAGAGGAAAATAATCCAATTGTTTTTATAGGTCAATATAATAGGGGCAAGCCTGTTTACAATAGATTGAGCTCTTGGGTGTAGGCCCATTTGTTAATCCCTGTCTGGATGAAAGCAAGACTACTAACGAGCGCGGCTGAGCCTAGAAAAGGGTTTTAAAAGCAGGAAAGGGAACTGTTTCTCTGTCTCTCTCTGGTCTGCCTATAGACCACACTTGAGTGTCCTTGACCACTAGGGACACCAGAGCATGCAGGCCATATCCCCTTGTTCTTGATGCCAAGGGACAACAGATCTACATCTATAAATGTATATGGACTTCCATAAACTGGGGAAACTGAACATTCATCTAAGAAAGTCCTATCCTTTAAATTGCTGATCTGCCCTTTGCTGCCCTTTGGCTAAGGAAAAGCTTGTGTTTTGTTTATTGTACTTTATCTAAATAATAAAAGTCTACCTTTATTTTCCCAAAGAGAGTCTCCTGTATTTGCCTCTGCACTCATCTCCTACACTACCGACACACTTTATTAAAGTGTGGCCGGTACCGCAAGCCGGGAGATTTCCCGGCTTGCTAGTGGCCGCCCCTCGGCGTGCCGCGCATCATAGACGCGCGGTCACGCGTCTTCGGGAGCCTGCGCCCCCTGCACGCGCGTCCAGGGCTCCCCGAGGGAGCCCTGGTGTCCCGCGATCGCGGGACGGCGGCAGGGGGTTCCGGGGGACCCGGCGGACCCGGCAGCGGTAGGGAGAGCGCCCCGATCGGAGGGCGCTCTTCCGCTGCTTCGGCGCGCGCCCGTCACCCTCGGGTGCGCGCCAGGCTACTGCTGCGGCCAAGAACGGGCAAATGCTCGAATAAACTTGGCCGCAGCAGTATAGTCAACATTTATTGCAAATGTGGCTATCTAGGCTTCCATTTAAGGTATAGGTAGCCACAGTGACAATCAATGGATTTGAAATTTTCTTTAATGTATTTATTTTAAAGGTATGTTGCAATGCTGTAAATGGGGAAAAAGCCCTATTATCCACATTTGGCAAATAAGGCTATTGCCCATTAGTCTAGTGTGGGGGTAATTCCCTGGGGAGAGAGGTTAAGTTGTTAATTTGGTTATGGAGGGGGGTTAACATCTTGTATACCATAGCAGCACTATGACATACAATGGGTAGTTAGACAATTTATGTTAACCCCTTGATTACCTCAGTGGCCATAAAAGTATGCATAATGCATGACCTCATGGCCACTGTTGCTTCCTTTTATTTCATAAATATTTTTTTATTAAAAAGGCAGATACCAGGTGTATATTACATTGCATATTATAGGTATTATATTGCAATATATACTTGGCATCTTCCTTGGCATACAGCTAACATGAGCCCGCGTAAATCCAGTTTGTGCCTGGACTGTCTTATTCCATACATTAGCCATATGTAAATGGGGGCTCTATTGGCCATCATTTTTTTTTTATATTTACAGTACCTTTGTAGATACCCACTAAACTCAGGGAAGCTAATGGATTTACCAATTTAGGTATCATCACATTAGTAGTCCAGATTTAACAGAGTCTTGTGTATCTACCTCTAGTCATTAAATTCATCTCAGTTTGAACCCCTTAACTTAAGTTTTTTTTTTGGATTTCTAGAAATTCCCTGTTACATTAACTTGTACTCACTTTCACCTAATTATTTCAAATGGTAAAGTTAATTATTTTAACACACCCTAAGCTCTTTTAAATCTGGGCATAAATCTAAAAGTCCAAACCTAAATAAGAGTAGAGGTGACCGGCGCATCCAATAAAGAACAGTCCCATAGGTGCATATATAAAACCGCCTGGACCTCTGTACTGAGGTTGTGAGTAATTAGAATTCCCTAATAGGGAGAGGGGACTAGTACATAGTGTGCAATGACACACATGTTAGTACATAAGTTGTCCCATAGGCTATAGGCAGTGCTCGACAAACCCGGTCGCCAACTCGCCAGCTGCGATCGGATATTGGCTTGTGGCCAGTAACCTTTCCCCTGCTCTGCAAAAAAAAAAATCCCGTTCGGAAAAAAAAAAAAATTTGAAAAAAAAAAAACCGTAGCTGATTGGCTGTGACGCGGGATGGAGTTGCCAGGACTTCAAACCGCCCTTTCTGCATGGGTAAGTAATGGGGGGGGGGGTTGAGTGCGTGCGTGCATGCGCGTCTGCTGCTGCTGCTCCTCCTCCTCCTCATATCCTGCTGTATAATTCTGTCAGCTCCTATAATTTACAATTTACTGATCCGGTCATGGAGGAGTTTGGACAGATGCTTCAGGTGGGGGGAATTTAATGCACTTTAAATATTTATATACTGTATACACTAATACATCCTTCCCCCTCTCTCCGGTGCTCCCGCTGCCCGCGCGGGTCTCAACATACTGTAGTGGCCGGGGTGTTTCCCTCCCCTCCTCCCGGTGCTCCCGCTGCCCGCGCGGGTCACATACTGTAGTGGTCGGGGTGTTTCTCTCCCCCCCCCCCCCCACCCTGTGTTCCAGCTGCCCGCGCGGGTCACATACTGTAGTGGCCGGGGGGTTTCTCTCCCCCCCCCCATCCTGTGTTCCCGCTGCCCGCGCGGGTCTGAAGATACTGCAGTTGCCGGTGTTTCTCTCCCCCCCCCCCCCATCCTGTGTTCCCGCTGCCCGCGCGGGTCTGAAGATACTGCAGTTGCCGGTGTTTCTCTCCCCCCCCCCATCCTGTGTTCCCGCTGCCCGCGCGGGTCTGAAGATACTGCAGTTGCCGGTGTTTCTCTCCCCCCCCCCCCATCCTGTGTTCCCGCTGCCCGCGCGGGTCTGAAGATACTGCAGTTGCCGGTGTTTCTCTCCCCCCCCCCCCATCCTGTGTTCCCGCTGCCCGCGCGGGTCTGAAGATACTGCAGTTGCCGGTGTTTCTCTCCCCCCCCCCCATCCTGTGTTCCCGCTGCCCGCGCAGGAAGTAGCGGGGTGTTCCCCCCCCCCCCCTCTCTCTCTCCCCTCCGGCGCAGGTCCCTTCCTGTGTGTGTGTGTGTATGGGTATGAGAGAGAGATTGTGTGTGTGTGTGTATGGGAGAGAGAGATTGAGTGAGTGTGTGTGTGTGTGTGTGTGTGTGTGTGTGTGTGTGTGTGTGTGTGTGTGTGTGTGTGTGTGTGTGTGTGTGTGTGTGTGTGTGTGTGTGTGTGTGTGTGTGTGTGTATGGGAGAGAGAGTGTGTGTGTGTGTGTGTGTGTGTGTGTGTGTGTGTGTGTGTGTGTGTGTGTGTGTGTGTGTGTGTGTGTGTGTGTGTGTATGAGAGAGAGATTATGTGTGTGTGTGTGTGTGTGTGTGTGTGTGTATGGGTATGAGAGAGAGATTGTGTGTGTGTGTGTGTGTGTGTGTGTGTGTGTGTGTGTGTGTGTGTGTGTGTGTGTGTGTGTGTGTGTGTGTGTGTGTGTGTGTGTGATTGAGTGTTTGTGTGTGTGTATGGGAGAGAGAGAATGTGTGTGTGCAGGACACCAGAGGTAACCCCCCAGTCAGTCACCCCCCCCTCCATCAGTCAGTCACCCCCCACCCAGTCACCCAGTCAGTCACCCCACCCCCCCACACAGTCACCCAATCAGTCACCCCACCCCCCACCCAGTCAGTCAAAAGTCCCCCAGTCAGTCAGTGTCAGTCATACCACCCCCCCACCCAGTCACCCAGTCAGTCATCCCATCCCCTCACCCAGTCACCAAGTCACCAAGTCAGTCATCCCACCCCCCCAACCAGTCACCAAGTCAGTCAAAAGTCACCCAGTCAGTCAAAGTCAGTCATCCCACCCCCCCCCAGTCAGTCAGTTACCACCCCAGGTCAGTCAGTTGCCTCCCCCCCGTCAGTCAGTTACCCCCCGTCTCTCCCCTTCTCTGTCTCTCCCCCCCTCTCTGTCTCTCCCCCCCTATCTGTCTCTCCCCCCTCTCTCTCTCCCCCCTCTCTGTCTCTCTCTCCCCCCTCTCTGTCTTTCTCTCCCCCCTCTGTCTCTCTCCCCTCTTTTTCTCTCTCCCCTCTCTGTCTCTCTCCCCTCTCTGTCTCTCTCCCCTCTCTGTCTCTCTCCCCTCTCTGTCTCTCTCCCCTCTCTGTCTCTCTCCCCTCTCTGTCTCTCCCCTCTCTTTCTCTCTGTATCTCCCCTCTCTGTCTCTCTGTCTCTCCCCTCTCTGTCTCTCTGTCTCTCCCCTCTCTGTCTCTATGTCTCTCCCCTCTCTGTCTCTCTGTCTCTCCCCTCTCTGTCTCTCCCCTCTCTTCCCTCTCTGTCTCTCCCCTCTCTGTCTCTCCCCTCTCTTCCCTCTCTGTCTCTCCCCTCTCTGTCTCTCCCCTCTCTTCCCTCTCTGTCTCTCCCCTTTCTGTCTCTCTGTCTCTCCCCTCTCTGTCTCTCTGTCTCTCCCCTCTCTGTCTCTCTGTCTCTATGTCTCTCCCCTCTCTGTCTCTCTGTCTCTCCGCTCTCTGTCTCTCCCCTCTCTTCCCTCTCTGTCTCTCCGCTCTCTGTCTCTCCCCTCTCTTCCCTCTCTGTCTCTCCCCTCTCTGTCTCTCCCCTCTCTGTCTCTCCCCTTTCTGTCTCTCCCCTCTCTGTCTCTCTCCTCTCTGTCTCTTGGTCTCTCCCCTCTCTGTCTCTCCCCTCTCTGTCTCTCCCCTCTCTGTCTCTCCCATCTCTGTCTCTCCCTTCTCTGTCTCTCTCCCTTCTCTGTCTCTGTCTCTCCATCTCTCTCCCCTCTCTGTCTCTCCCCCCTCTGTCTCTCTGTCTCTCTCCCCTCTCTGTCTCTCTGTCTCTCTCCCCTCTCTGTCTCTCTCCCCTCTCTGTCTCTCTGTCTCTGTCTCACACACTCTCTGTCTCACACTCTCGATCTGGATATCTTATTTACCCTGTATATCTTAACTGCCCTATACTACACCGAAATAACCTATACTGCTTTCTTCCAGATCTCACTCAAGCTTCACCCGGGAGACATCGGAATCCCCCCCAACCCAGAAGACAGGTAAGGAACACCTCCCCTCCAATGTATAACATTGCGGGAATGAGGGTACCTGGACATTGAGGGACTGCGGATCAGGTAAGATCCCAGGCGGGATTGCTGCTTTAAATATTGTGAAGCGGGGACGTCCAGATACTGGTTAAGGGGTTCAGGAAACTAGTCATTCACATCTGGCTTTTTTTTCTAGATCTGACATTTATTCACACAAACACACACACACATACTCAATCTCTCTCTCCCATACACACACACACACACACACACACACACACACACACACACACACACACACGTAACAAGGACCAATTGTAGTATAATGTAATACAATAAATAAACTTATGTCAAAAACGAATGTTCTTACTAGGAATTTATTCAATTTATTTTATTTATGTATTTTTTTAAAAGCGGGGGCGGGACTAGGGGCGGGGTTGTGGATGGGACTAGGGGCGGGGTTGGGGGCGGGACTAGGGGCGGGACTAGGTGGCGAGTAGATTTTTTGGTTCGGCGAGTAGATTTTTGGGTGATTTGTCAAGCACTGGCTATAGGTATAGAATAATAAGCATAAACCCACAGGGGTTACTCACTGTTCAGCTTCACTTATCCTCCAGTCTGGTCCAATTGCGGTAGCTTCATAAAGCGGCATGCTAATCCACCAGCAAGTTAATAGAGCAAGAAAAAAGGCTCTCTGGGGATATGTTTGATCCTTTTATAGAATAAACCCTTTTAAAGTACTTGTGAGCCTCCTCATGGTTTTTGGCAGTGCGCTGCCTTTTTTGCCTTTTTCCAAACATAAATAAGGTCCATTTAATTGCATTAAATTAATTTCAGTTTGTACCCCTTACATTAATCTCAGTTTGAACCCTACAAATTACACATTTGAATAAATGTAGTAGATACAGTAGGTGGTAACTGACTACCGGGAAGCAACCTTCAGCAAGCTTATTCAAGGCTGTAATGAAAAACAGATCATTACGGTTATTACAGGTACACATATGATAAAAGTAACTTACTGCCTTCTCTGATTTGAATCTAGATCAGTAAATTAATTAAACATGTATTAATCTAATTAAATAAAATTATGTTATTTACATTAACTTATATAAGCTTGTTTGCAGAAGTATATTTGTATGACTCATTCATAAACATTTGCTTAAATAGTTTAAGTAAAGGTAAAAGTATGAGTTGTTGCAAAACTGTATTACAAGCAGATGGAAGGCTCTCTGGAATATACTGTATCACTCTGGGAATACAGTCTCAAAGGCAATATGACATGTACTGTACAGTAATAGTCTACCTACTATTATTTACATTGTTGCTGTTGTTATTATTATTATTTTTTTAAATTTTATTAGTTCTTACAAGATAAGGACTACATTCACTTACATTTATAATAAAATACAATAATAACTCTTTACTAAGAAGTTTCCCAAAACGAGCGAGTTTCTGCCAGCGAGAGCATCGAGCCTCTGAAAATGCCTAACCCGGCGATACATTTCTGCTGCAGAGAGAGCGGCTCTGAGAGTGCCGTCTCTCACAGCGCAAATGTCGCCCACAAATAATGTTTTTTAATATACATGTGTTTCATAGTGTAGATGTGCACGGGGTCTCTGGAGCTGAACCGCGTTGGTTTTAGGTCTGGGGACCCCCTGCTTCCTGAGATACAGGCACCTTTATGGGGTGCCGGTAACCCTCTGCATTGAAATGTCCCGCGTCACGTGACCGGGACATTTCAAAGCATAGGAGATACTGGAACCCCATAAAGGTGCCTGTATCTCGGGAAGCAGGGGGTCCCCAGACCTAAAACCAACGCGGTTCAGCTCCGTAGACCCCCTGCACATCTACACTATGAAACACATGTATATTAAAAAACATTATTTGTGGGCGACATTTCCGCTGTGAGAGGCGGCACTCTCAGAGCCGCTCTTTCTGCAGCAGAAATGTATCGCCGGGTTAGGCCTTTTCAGAGGCTCGATGCTCTCGCTGGCAGAAACTCGCTCGTTTTGGGAATTTTGCTATCACAGGTAATCGAGGCTTTCTGAATACCGTGATAGCAACGCCCAAAAAAACGTCAATTTAAATGCCCTGGCGATAATTTTTATCAACCTTTACTGAATGAGGCCCAATATGTCTTAGAAATTGCAGATACCAAGTTACTACTGTGTGTAAACCTTGCTGCAACAATCACCAGGATACACAGGGTTTCAATTTCTTCATATCACCATTGAGTCTACTCCATTATGAACCCACTGCAACATTATATCATCAGGGCCACAAGGAATTAGTTAACTAGGGGTTGAATACCCAACTAGTTCTCCATCACCCTAGCTAGAATACAAAGGGTTACATACCACTACTTTGCATGGAGCACCCCACCACTATATTGGTGTATTCATTGTAATTGCTCTCAAAGCATTGCTCTCACCTACAGTATTCTTTCCCATGCAACTGTACAAATATAGTTAATTACCTTTGTATGGGTCTCAGTACATGTAAACTGGGGACATTCTTGCTCACTGCCTCCAACTGGATGCATTAGATTCCAGCGTTCCACTTGGACACTGTGAACTATCTTTTTTGGATACTTTATAACACTTTGTTTTTGTATGTATGATATCTGCATTCATTCACTGTGTTTGTCCCACTTTCACTTTGGCGCTGTAACACTTCTTTCATCTGTATGTTCCATCCTAAAGTCTTCTAAGTGTCTAGGCCACCTTTGCATTTCAAAAGAGAATAGCCTTCTACAGTATGTCTCTTCTGTTAGTTTTCACACCAGGCTACCTGATTCTATCTTTTTATTTTGACACTTACTCTTACATACACTGTATATTATGTTGTGTTTCTGTATTTCTGCCATACCCGATGAAGGACTCTGAGGTTCAAAAGCTTTCAATGACTTGTTGGTCCAATAAAAGGTATCATACAACCTACTTCCTCTACCTCCTTTAGTTTAGAGGTAATTTATAGATTTGTAGCTTCCTTTTTAAGGCTGTAGTTCCTACAGGAAGCTGCAGAGCAAGGTTCCTGTTTTGTTGAAGTCTCAGCTTTGTTACTCTGCATCCCCTGTACCTTTGTCTCTGGATTCCCTGTTGCCAGGCTGTGACCCCGACCCTGCACCTCTGCCTCCTACCTTGATCTTTTGCTGGCATCCAGACTACAGGTGCGCCGACGAGTATTCTAAAACTTGCCTTAAACTTGCCTTGGAAAATCTGGGGCTATCACCAACAAGATCCAGGTACATGCTGGGTACATGCTGCAATTTGTATTTGTCTGACATGCTGGGTACATGCTGCAAACATTTCAGGGACATTTCTGCAGAGACTAATGGCCCGTTGGATTAACACAGCAGTTTGAATGAGACTGCGAGGGACCCCCGCTGTTAATCCGATGGGCCATTAGTCTGTCTGCAGAAATGTCACTGAAATGTTGCAGCATGTACCCAGCATGTACCCAGGATGTACCTAGGCCTTGTTGGTGATTTTCCAGATTTGTTTTAGAATACTCATCGGCAGTACAGTATGTTAGCTCTAAACAGGATTCTGTCCCCTGGCTCTGTTTGGAGAATATAAACCACTGGTTTAGCCCTGCAGTTCCTCTTCCTGATCTGAGATGAGCATCGTTATACTATGCAAAAAGGACGTCTCTAGGTGCATGAATCCACAGATTCCAAAAAGTAGGAAAAAAAAAAAAGGAGACAATATTGTAAGATTATTATTACAATAATGTATATTCAGAATACATGGTCAGAGATGCATTAACCTTAACTCCTTAATAAAATTGCCTTAACTGATTTTTTTTTATCTCTGTTACTTTGGCATGCGTAAAAGTGTAATTTTTGCATACATTATCCAGCTATTTGCTTTTTAGAGTACAACATTCACCACTTATCTGAATTAAGAAAATGTATTGGAACAAGAAAAGAAATCAAGTTGGAGCACTCTCCTGACAATCTGGATGATTAATGTATGATTTAAAACAAATTTAATGTCAACAAGAATGTTAAAATATTGGGTATTAAAAAACACAATTGTAACGATGTTTCCCCCACCCAATCTCATGTTGGCCCTAGCACGGGGAAACTGACTCTGGTTACAAGGCATAATAGTGTGGTGCACCTGCTGGCTTACAGGACTCCTGAGTCTCCCGCTCGATGTTATGAGGAAGGTCAGGGCAGGCTTCTGGGGACATACCCAGTACGTACTCACGGTGACAGCACCTCCATCTATTGCAGGCTCCAGGATATGGGGTGGAATCCCTGGAATAGGACGTCCCACTCAGGGATGAGAGATTCCAGTCTCACAACTGCTTCTTTATAAATCGGGAACACTTTATTGCACCAACAGCATACACTGGAGCAGCATACACAGCAGTACAGGAACACAGGAACACAGGAAAGACAGGAGTTCTCCTGCAGGATGGACCTGGCCATACACTCCCAGTCAGGACCCTGAAAGCAGGCCTAGCTCTTTCATTACCCCCTATCAGAGTTGTGGGAAGAGTCTACCCGCCTCTCCCCTAGGGGAGGGCCCACAGTGTGGCAGAGCCCTGCACAACTGGGTTTGGTGACTGACCTCTCTCAAGTGGGGAGAGGAACTGATCTAAATCAGGAAGTGCTTCTCCCTAAATCATATCCAGCATGAGACCGCCCCTGTCCCTTATTGGACACAGACAGAACTGCACTCCCTTATCTGACTTAGAGAGCTGCAGTAGATGGGAAACCCCCATGATTACTCCTGGCAAACTTACCTTTACTAAGTATTACCGCCAGGAGGAGGGCAGACCTATAACCCCAAAATTAGCCAGGGCTACACAAGGATGCAGCTCTGATCCCAGTAAGAGTGCTTAGTAGGGCTCTTGATCAATGTGAATACATGTGGTGAACCAAATATATTAGTCACCACTAATAATCCAAGCATATGAAAAAGCTTGGTGTCCCCTTAGATAAGGGGAAACAGGGAAATGACAAAATACCAATACCCTATTAAGAATTGTAAAATGCTAATGCAGGAGCAGTACTGATATCAACTGATGTCAACATATACTGGTGATCAACACCTCAAGGGAGTAAGTAACCTATATGGTGTAGTCTATCACGTGCATAGGGGATATGCACTCACAACTCACTGTGCTATCAGACACTGTTAAATTACTGCAGTAGTCATACCAGAGTCATAGTAATCCATATAATATAGATCACATTTACTGCACCCGGTATCTTCCTAGCCAGCTCCACCGACTGTAGCTACTTTACCAGCTGTCGTGTGTGTTTCTGTTTAGTCTATATTAAGAAAATGTGTCTCTGCTCAACCATTCTTCAAATTACGTAATAACACTCCACAGTATTCGTGAACGGAAGGTCAAAATCTCAATACACAGAAAGGGTTAATCAACAAAATAGCTTTATGATTATAATTTTAGTATTTTAAGTTTTATGTTGTGTGCAGCTTTCCTCCCTAACATATTACACCTGAAAGCAGCTATTAATATAAAGCAGCTATCCGGGCTTCGCAATATTTGTATTTGTTTTCTTACCTGAAATAGGGGCCCCATGGTGCTGATAACCAGATTCAAAATCACTATGGGGTTAGGGCTTGCTACTTTGGTCAATATAAAGCTGTTCCAACTTTCTTTTGGTAAATCTAAAGACACGTTTTTAGGTTTTTATGAAACTATAAAAAAAACTTTTTTACAGAGAACCGGGATGCCCAAAAATCTGTAGATCATGGGTCAGCAGTGGCTATCCTGGATCCATTAATATTAAATATATATATATATATTGTTGTGGATGGGTTACAGCTTTAACATATTGACTTTAAGAATCTTAATTCAAACACTATTGAATTTTTCAGGAGCAGTGAACTTCTAAGAGGGAACAATAATATCAAAAAGATCAATAATTGTTCAGTGATTAAATATGAGAGAGAAATTAGAGAACCTGAAATGCCAACTGTATTATGGCCCTGAATTAAAGTATTTTCCAATAGTACAATAAATATAACAAGTACTCTTTTCACAGATAATACAATTGTATTTATTTCTATACCTGCAAAGATTCTGCAGCAAAACAAAATAGACAGTTCATCTTTGAAACGAATGCACATCTTTAATAAGTTATAAACTGGAACAACAAAATCAATAGAAAATAGAAGGAGTTTTCTATAAAGATTTGCTTAAAGCATATTTATTTCATAAAGTTTAGCAGAAGTAGAGTACAGTATATTGTGCATAAACTTTGGTGATTCTATTGTTCATTGACTATGTACATGTTAAGAAACTAAAGATTCTGTCAGTTACAGTAAGCATATTGGTTAGGACAGATACCCGGGCGCTATCTCAATAAGGTGTATATATATTGTAAAAATGTATAAAATATAATGCAGCCTGGAATGAATGTTTCTCAAGTTGTCCTCCTGTGACTCAGAACCCCCGCAGGATCAATCCAGGATCCTTATTGACAATGTGATGCAGAAAGAAGAAGGGGGAGCACAGTTAGTGGTATTTTCGATATACAGTATTGATAATCAATTCTGTGGAGGACACCTCGATTGCGGGTGCCAGTCTATATAGTAGACTCCATATAGTAATGGTGTGGAGACAGTGATATGTGTAGGTGGGTGGAATGAAAGTGAAAATAAATATAAATAGAAAACTTACACGGCCATGTGTAAGTTCTGTCCCATCAAGGTTTCTTTAGGTCGATTTTCTTCTCGGTAGAATTTTCTTCCCGTCTTCTGTCGTCTCTTTGCTAGGTGTTTCCTCCTCTTTCTCTTCTTCGTTCGATGGGGGTTTTATCCTCGTGGGAATGGAAGGGTAAGATGGTCAATACACATATGTGTGACAGTGGTAGTGTAAAGGGGGGTGATGGACTGGTGCAGCAAAATACCGTTGCAATGCAATGTTATAAACCAACACTCACACGGGCCAATGTGAGAGATCTTTTATCAAGGTATCTTGATCTTCCCACCACAAGGATTGGATCAGGGTGTCAGATGGTAAATATCTGGCAAATATTTGAGGTTAATGCAACCTTGTGATCAGGGTGGATAGTGATGAAAGAGAAAAATAGCTCAATACTCACACGGGCCAGTGTGAGTACACACTGGTAGTGGTTTCTTGTTCTCTTCTGATGTTTTTCTTGGGTTCTTCCTGCAACGCTGAATCAAAAGGATAATATGCAGACTGTTTGGTCTAAAAGGGTTAAGTTTTATTTGCAACAGAAGGGGTTAACAGATACAAAACGAAATAAAATAAAGTAAAAAATGGAAACCAGTGGTCTCCAAGGCAATGTAGACTAGGGGAATGCTAGGGCAATAGTGATAGGGGATCCCTCACTCCACGTCCGGATGGAGGGCTAAGACTAAGCCTCTGGTCCCGCTGGATAGGTTAAAGAAATTGTCCCAGTGTAGTGTGCAGAGTAAGAAGAAACTGCACGGATGACAGTATTTTTAAAGACCAAGCGAAAACATTAGAAGGGAGATTTTAGAAAGGGGTTATAAACAAGAATTTATTGAATCCGCGGTCAACAAAACTAATGCACTTATGCGTAGTAACCTACTGATACCGAAAGTGAAAAACAACATTAATTATTTCAAAACACCTTTTATTAACCCCTACAATTCCGATGCCAGTAAGATCCAGCGAATAATCAAAAAACACTGGCACGTGGTACAAACAGACCCCATCCTTAAGGACCACGTCCCAGAGATACCAAGGGTCATTTTTAGAAGAGCTCAATGCATGAAATCACAATTAGCCCCCAGTACTTTTAGAAAACAAGAAGAACCCAACAGTCAAAACTGGTTACCTCCAGCAAAAGGTTTTTTCAGTTGCTTTAGCTGCAAAGCATGTAAACAGGCATCTAAGGAACACAAAATGGAATTTACATCCAACGTGAGTAAGGAGACCTTTAAAATTAAAATTAAACAAAATTTGAACTGTCGTACAGACCACATCGTCTATCTGTTGTCTTGCCCATGTGGACTCAACTATGTGGGCCGTACCACAAGACCTTTGAGGGTCCGCGTACTGGAACACATGGGTAATATCAGACGGCAGCTAATGACACACAGTGTATCCAAACACTTTAGTCAGTTCCATGAAGGGAATCCAAACCTGTTGGTGTACAAGGGGATAGAGAGAGTGGATAATCACTGGAGAGGTGGGGACAGATTACGTAAGCTATGCCAACGAGAAACATTTTGGATCTATAAGTTGAAGACCCTAACTCCCAGGGGTCTCAACATAGATATAGATCTGGGGGCATTCATGTGAGTCTACCATCACCAGATAATACCTGCACCATCTTAAATTTTGAGTCGGATGCACTCACTAACCATTTATCCATTTCCACTTTCCTCCCCCATCACAGAGCTACTTTTCAGGTTACAAAAGATGCGTGGATTTACCAACGATTACTGGACACTGGACAATATTCATCCATGCACATTTACACTTTGGAGGTAGGGTCTTAATTCTAGATCAATCTCGACCCAGAATTTTTTGCATTTATTTTACTGCATTGGACAATATAGGGACAGATTGCAATTTTTTCAACAGCAGCTGTATTTTTTGACACTCCAAGTAAGGTTAACTAAAAGACCTTAGCCTATTTTTATTTATTTTTATTGCTTTTTAACTGTTTTTCACCTGCTTCGAAACTTGTTTTTTACTTGCTTTTTAACTTGTTTTTAACACTTTTAACTTTTTTAAATCCTTTTTTAACTTAATCTAAACATTTTTCACCACTTCATGTATTTTGTTACTTAAACACTATCTATTGGGATATATAATTCCAGGTACACAGTCTGTATAGTCACAGGTTTCCCATACCTATAATGAAGGTTTAAATGTGGACAAATTTACCATGCTATTACAATCAACCAACAATAGGTGGAATTTTGATTTTATGTAACACACAGATCAAGAATAAATGCATCACACATACAACTATTAGGTCGCTCAACTTCTTAGTTAGAGCAACACAGACGGACCTGCACCATGTATATAAACATTTAAAATTGGGGATTACATAAGCAATCCTACATAACACAACATAAAGAAAATATATAAATAAAGAGGAAACTTCATTCATTTTTTATATCGTTTTTAATTTCAAATAGTAGAACCTAATACAGGTGCATTAAACACTTTAGTTTATACTAGGGGTAACAACATCTTTATCCCCTCTTCTATGCCTATTACGATCCAATGTATGAAGGATTTTAACACAGTCACACATGAGGGCGGGCTCATGCGCTGTATACATGAAGATGCGCACGCAACCGCCCATGAACTCTCATTCAAATTCCGAGAACTTTAACCAAAACTGACACTAAAATGCGCATACCAACTTATGTGAGATGCGCGCGCAGCCCCCAAGATGGCGGCGCCCCGTCGCGCAAGCAGAGGATCATTAAGTACATTGAGGACAAGATTGGCTACTACAAGTATAAAAACACAGCCAGACAGCCGGTCAACATCCATTGAGCCTGAGGAAGTCCTGTTACAGGACGAAACGCGTTGCTCTGCACACTACACTGGGACAATTTCTTTAACCTATCCAGCGGGACCAGAGGCTTAGTCTTAGCCCTCCATCCGGACGCGGAGTGAGGGATCCCCTATCACTATTGCCCTAGCATTCCCCTAGTCTACATTGCCTTGGAGACCACTGGTTTCCATTTTTTACTTTATTTTATTTCGTTTTGTATCTGTTAACCCCTTCTGTTGCAAATAAAACTTAACCCTTTTAGACCAAACAGTCTGCATATTATCCTTTTGATTCAGCGTTGCAGGAAGAACCCAAGAAAAACATCAGAAGAGAACAAGAAACCACTACCAGTGTGTACTCACACTGGCCCGTGTGAGTATTGAGCTATTTTTCTCTTTCATCACTATCCACCCTGATCACAAGGTTGCATTAACCTCAAATATTTGCCAGATATTTACCATCTGACACCCTGATCCAATCCTTGTGGTGGGAAGATCAAGATACCTTGATAAACGATCTCTCACATTGGCCCGTGTGAGTGTTGGTTTATAACATTGCATTGCAACGGTATTTTGCTGCACCAGTCCATCACCCCCCTTTACACTACCACTGTCACACATATGTGTATTGACCATCTTACCTTTCCATTCCCACGAGGATAAAACCCCCATCGAACGAAGAAGAGAAAGAGGAGGAAACACCTAGCAAAGAGACGACAGAAGACGGGAAGAAAATTCTACCGAGAAGAAAATCGACCTAAAGAAACCTTGATGGGACAGAACTTAAACATGGCCGTGTAAGTTTTCTATTTATATTTATTTTCACTTTCATCCCACCCACCTACACATATCACTGTCTCCACACCATTACTATATGGAGTCTACTACGTAGACTGGCACCCGCAATCGAGGTGTCCTCCACAGAATTGATTATCAATATATCGAAAATACCACTAACTGTGCTCCCCCTTCTACTTTCTGCATCACACAGTTACAGTAAGCAGAAAGAGCAATAGAACACTGGTCTCCTGACACTCAAACATGTCTTAAAGAATAAGTTGTGTTTTCCATACATCATATCATAATAAAGACGTGATGAGTATATAAGTCATATGTAACACGTGTTCTCCCCCCCCCCCCCCAACATCACTTAGGACCAGTGTGTGGAAGTGGGCACATTACCTCGCTGTTGTGGTGCTTCACCTGTTGGTTCGCAGGAAGTCTGAGTGGTCTGCTTGTTGTTATGAGACATATCAGGACTGGCTCGCACAGGACTCCGGGATCTTCATAAGGTTGTAAGCGCCTCCAGTAGTGATGGATCCCACAAAATGTAGGCGTCAGCTCCCATCTCTACAGACATACCTCCCTCCAGCCCAAGAACTGACACCTTAGGCAGAGGTATCTTTACAGTGTCTTTATTCGTGGCATCATACAGCATGTTTAGCAGCAAAGTCTTCTACACACGTCCCAGGACTTCTAGACGGTGCTTTCTCTCTCCACTGCTCTGCTCCAGGTGGTCTTTGGCTAGCCAGCCCAAGTTAGCAAGCTTACCCCGCCATGGGGAAGATTCACAGCTCCCACCATCACCTCACCCTCCTTCACCCAAGCCAGGGATCAGAGAGGGACACACTCACCTTCCTTTCTCCAGGAGGAGCAGGGGGTGACACAACCTCACCCTCTCAAGGCTGAGGGGAAGTCCCCTAAACTTTAGGCTACTCCCTCTAGAAATTTCTGGAAGGGGCGGGCTCATGGACTGTACCCACCTACAAGGGCTGTACACAGGCCATGAGACACACCTACCTTCCTTCACTTTCTGGGGAAGCAGAAAGGGGGGGGGTCAAGGGCCCACAGATTAACCTGCTAATGCCTGGATCTTAACAGGACTTACATACTGTAGCAGATACACTATGTGGAGAGAAACAGGTACAGCTGGAAATACCCTGTTACACATATATACTACAAAAGTGGAATTGTCCAATTTCTATTACCAAATGTCACAGAGCTGATGTAATCATTACAAATGCATAATAAGCATTTATCACTCAAGCTCATTCCAGTAACTTCTAATGGGAAAATAAAATACATCTAATAATTTGAGGCAAAAGTCTATAATCTTGGAGTCTGATATTTCCGGAACACGGTTAAATTGCTACATTAACAACAAAACAGATGTAAATAAGATAAGTACAATGGATTGCATACAGTAGTGTGGTACAACCAATATACAGATATAACCACGGCTATTGTACCCATTGTTCCATTATGGTTGGATAATCTGTGATATACACTGGCGACACACTTTATTCGAGCACGGCTAGTCCCGCGAATTCGGGTATACTCGGGTGTATTCAGGTTTCTGATATTTTTCAGCCAGAGTGCATTGCGTTATTTTCCGGCAGGAATTTAAGCTTTTTATTCCGGCTGGTTACAATACTGCAATGCCGTCAAAATACACATGGTGGCGCTTGCGAGCTATTCTCTGTGAAGCCGTCCCCTATAATGAATTGTAATGCAGTATACAGTATATATATATATACAGTACTGTATAACAACAACCCCTGTAAGCCCTAACATACAGTACTGTACAGTACTGTACTGTATATGCACATACATAAATGATACTACTGTATGGGCGGCGGGGGCGAGATGTGTTTGCAGCAGAGAGAGATCCGCTGCTCTCTCTCTGCGCAAACATCCACACATTAAAAATTATTTGAAATACATTTTTATTGATAGTGTAGATGTGCAGGGGGTCTCCGGAGCTGAACCGCGTTGGTTTTAGGTCTGGGGACCCCGTGCCCCCCGAGATACAGGCCCCTTTAGGGGGTGCCGGTATCCAGCTCTGCGTTAAAAGCCCCGATCACGTGACCGCGGCCTGTAAACCAAGCAGAGCAGAGGGATACCGGCACCCCCTAAAGGGGCCTGTATCTCGGGGGGCACGGGGTCCCCAGACCTGAAACCTGTGCGCTTCTGCTCTGGAGACCCTCTGCACATGTACAGTATCAATAAAACACATACAATATACAGTATAAATAAACACTCGTTCTTTACCTTAGCGTCTATGCGCTATGGTAAAGAAGCATTATTTTAATAATATTGTAAAGTGAGCAGGGGGTTCCCTGAGCCAGAAATTAATGATTAATGCTCAGGGAACCCCCCCCCCCCTGCTCCTGATCAATATTATTAAAAATACGGAAAATGCTGCGTCATTACCATAGCGGATAGCCGCTAAGGCAATGAAGGGGTTAACCCACCGTGCCCGCTTTATTGTGTGTAGTGGGGATGGGTGAGGGGGGTATTTGGCCCTTGGTGTGAGTTTACGACTTGCGGGAGGGGGGGGGGGTTGCGGGTGCACTTAACCCCTTCACGATCGTAGCAGTTAATACCGCTACGGTCATGAAGGGGTTAAGCCCTCCCGCTACCCCAACCCCCCCCCCCCCGCAAGCCCTCCCCAACCATCGTTGGGGCGAATACCCCATTCACCCACCCTCCCGCTACCCACAATAAAAAAATACACACACACAGCAGCCGCCAAAAAATAAATAAATAAATGACAATAAATACATTTGAAATACATTTTTATTGATAGTGTAGATGTGCAGGGGGTCTCCGGAGCTGAACCGCGTTGGTTTTAGGTCTGGGGACCCCGTGCCCCCCGAGATACAGGCCCCTTTAGGGGGTGCCGGTAGCCCTCTGCTTGGTTTAAAGGTCCGATCACGTGATCGCGGCCTGTAAACCAAGCAGAGCAGAGGGATACCGGCACCCCCTAAAGGGGCCTGTATCTCGGGGGGCACGGGGTCCCCAGACCTGAAACCTGTGCGCTTCTGCTCTGGAGACCCTCTGCACATGTACAGTATCAATAAAACACATACAATATACAGTATAAATAAACACTCGTTCTTTACCTTAGCGTCTATGCGCTATGGTAAAGAAGCATTATTTTAATAATATTGTAAAGTGAGCAGGGGGTTCCCTGAGCCAGAAATTAATGATTAATGCTCAGGGAACCCCCCCCCCCCTGCTCCTGATCAATATTATTAAAAATACGGAAAATGCTGCGTCATTACCATAGCGGATAGCCGCTAAGGCAATGAAGGGGTTAACCCACCGTGCCCGCTTTATTGTGTGTAGTGGGGATGGGTGAGGGGGGTATTTGGCCCTTGGTGTGAGTTTACGACTTGCGGGAGGGGGGGGGGTTGCGGGTGCACTTAACCCCTTCACGATCGTAGCAGTTAATACCGCTACGGTCATGAAGGGGTTAAGCCCTCCCGCTACCCCAACCCCCCCCCCCCCCCCGCAAGCCCTCCCCAACCATCGTTGGGGCGAATACCCCATTCACCCACCCTCCCGCTACCCACAATAAAAAAATACACACACACAGCAGCCGCCAAAAAATAAATAAATAAATGACAATAAATACATTTGAAATTCATTTTTATTGATAGTGTAGATGTGCAGGGGGTCTCCGGAGCTGAACCGCGTTGGTTTTAGGTCTGGGGACCCCGTGCCCCCCGAGATACAGGCCCCTTTAGGGGGTGCCGGTAGCCCTCTGCTTGGTTTAAAGGTCCGATCACGTGATCGCGGCCTGTAAACCAAGCAGAGCAGAGGGATACCGGCACCCCCTAAAGGGGCCTGTATCTCGGGGGGCACGGGGTCCCCAGACCTGAAACCTGTGCGCTTCTGCTCTGGAGACCCTCTGCACATGTACAGTATCAATAAAACACATACAATATACAGTATAAATAAACACTCGTTCTTTACCTTAGCGTCTATGCGCTATGGTAAAGAAGCATTATTTTAATAATATTGTAAAGTGAGCAGGGGGTTCCCTGAGCCAGAAATTAATGATTAATGCTCAGGGAACCCCCCCCTCCCCTGCTCCTGATCAATATTATTAAAAATACGGAAAATGCTGCGTCATTACCATAGCGGATAGCCGCTAAGGCAATGAAGGGGTTAACCCACCGTGCCCGCTTTATTGTGTGTAGTGGGGATGGGTGAGGGGGGTATTTGGCCCTTGGTGTGAGTTTACGACTTGCGGGAGGGGGGGGGGTTGCGGGTGCACTTAACCCCTTCACGATCGTAGCAGTTAATACCGCTACGGTCATGAAGGGGTTAAGCCCTCCCGCTACCCCAACCCCCCCCCCCCCCCCCCGCAAGCCCTCCCCAACCATCGTTGGGGCGAATACCCCATTCACCCACCCTCCCGCTACCCACAATAAAAAAATACACACACACAGCCGCCGCCAAAAAATAAATAAATAAATGACAATAAATACATTTGAAATACATTTTTATTGATAGTGTAGATGTGCAGGGGGTCTCCGGAGCTGAACCGCGTTGGTTTTAGGTCTGGGGACCCCGTGCCCCCCGAGATACAGGCCCCTTTAGGGGGTGCCGGTATCCAGCTCTGCGTTAAAAGCCCCGATCACGTGACCGCGGCCTGTAAACCAAGCAGAGCAGAGGGATACCGGCACCCCCTAAAGGGGCCTGTATCTCGGGGGGCACGGGGTCCCCAGACCTGAAACCTGTGCGCTTCTGCTCTGGAGACCCTCTGCACATGTACAGTATCAATAAAACACATACAATATACAGTATAAATAAACACTCGTTCTTTACCTTAGCGTCTATGCGCTATGGTAAAGAAGCATTATTTTAATAATATTGTAAAGTGAGCAGGGGGTTCCCTGAGCCAGAAATTAATGATTAATGCTCAGGGAACCCCCCCCCCCCCCTGCTCCTGATCAATATTATTAAAAATACGGAAAATGCTGCGTCATTACCATAGCGGATAGCCGCTAAGGCAATGAAGGGGTTAACCCACCGTGCCCGCTTTATTGTGTGTAGTGGGGATGGGTGAGGGGGGTATTTGGCCCTTGGTGTGAGTTTACGACTTGCGGGAGGGGGGGGGGTTGCGGGTGCACTTAACCCCTTCACGATCGTAGCAGTTAATACCGCTACGGTCATGAAGGGGTTAAGCCCTCCCGCTACCCCAACCCCCCCCCCACCCCCCGCAAGCCCTCCCCAACCATCGTTGGGGCGAATACCCCATTCACCCACCCTCCCGCTACCCACAATAAAAAAATACACACACACAGCAGCCGCCAAAAAATAAATAAATAAATGACAATAAATACATTTGAAATTCATTTTTATTGATAGTGTAGATGTGCAGGGGGTCTCCGGAGCTGAACCGCGTTGGTTTTAGGTCTGGGGACCCCGTGCCCCCCGAGATACAGGCCCCTTTAGGGGGTGCCGGTAGCCCTCTGCTTGGTTTAAAGGTCCGATCACGTGATCGCGGCCTGTAAACCAAGCAGAGCAGAGGGATACCGGCACCCCCTAAAGGGGCCTGTATCTCGGGGGGCACGGGGTCCCCAGACCTGAAACCTGTGCGCTTCTGCTCTGGAGACCCTCTGCACATGTACAGTATCAATAAAACACATACAATATACAGTATAAATAAACACTCGTTCTTTACCTTAGCGTCTATGCGCTATGGTAAAGAAGCATTATTTTAATAATATTGTAAAGTGAGCAGGGGGTTCCCTGAGCCAGAAATTAATGATTAATGCTCAGGGAACCCCCCCCTCCCCTGCTCCTG